>NC_081250.1:10610333-10927833 GCF_030490865.1 Poecile atricapillus
CTCTGGGACACCAGCTCCTTACATGTCAACAGCCTTACGAGAGTAACAACAGAGCTGCTGGAAGTGCAGAGGTGGCAATCCATTCAGCTTATGAACAACTGATTCCTTTTGTATTACATCATTCAACTACCCATTAAGGAGCTGGACTGACAGGATCCAGAATATGCATAGCCCAGCCCTCCATGGTAAACGAGAGCATTCGAAAAGATTAAGACTCAAAGAAATTGGTGATTCATCAGGGTGTCAAAACAGCGCTTCCCCAATTCCCAGCAATGTTCTAGGCCAAGCAGCTAGTCACATATTAGTAACCCCTGTCAGACTTCCAATTTTGGAGTTAATTGCTGTTCCTGAAACACATACCCAGACACAAAATACCTGCAGCAGCACACATCACAGAATGAACACTGTCATGGCTATCCTAATCACACATTTACACTGTATTACACTCACACCTAATTTAAGCACTCCGAAGTACCTTTGTTGTATGCAGGTATGGCTCCATAGCACCTGCTTCCAAAAGAGGGGCACCCCCTTTTGGAAAGGGTATGGAACAGCTAACCACACAGATGTGAAAGACCAATGATTTCATAAATCCTTGGCTCCATCACATCACCAAAATTTAAGTACCACCAGCTGGGAACCAGATAACAGACACTGTTTCTATCTTATAATAGTTTTATGGAACTTGAGTAGATGAATGGGTGGAAGAGAAATCAACTGCTGGTCTCCTGCTTCTAACAAGTTCTTCAAACTTACTGGCTGTAGACACATTTTTACCATTAGACAAAGTCATTATATGCTTAAAGAGAAAGAAACAGATTGTTGGAATAGAAACAAGTCTTCTCCAATTATCCAGTGCTTACAGTACCAAAACATATTTGACCAGGTGAAATATCACTCAGTTTTATATTCAGAGAAGTTGCTTCAGAGTGCAATTTTTGTGTTTGATTGTTATGATACAGTAGCCTGCCTCGAGTTTAGCAGAGGAGTTAATGCACAGGAAAAGAAAACAGAGCTTTCCCAAAGCATTAGTTTGAAAATGCAAGTACAGTTAGAACTGGTGCCTTTGACAAAGCACATTATCAGTTCAGGGGAAGAGGGTTTGCGCTTGTGCCTTCTCTTTTTTGAGGGATCACAAACTTTGAAACAGTGCTGGTTTTAAGTTTTACATCAGTTTCCCCTCCCTAATCCAATTACTGGTTTCTGTGGTGAAATCCACCCATCTACGTCTCGTATATGGACAAAAATCAGAATATTAATTTCAGTGCATGCATGCCTTGCTTTCAGAACAATAGTGCTCAAACACCTTTCCAGGGCCTTTACTACAAGAGCAGCTTATATTCTTATCTTCTACACAGCTCTCCACACATCATTGCCTCTTTCAAAACTGCAAGGGAGAGGGTTAATTTTCTTCCTTACAACATCCTGTTTTGTAATATCCTGTCCATCCTACTCATACCTGTGTGCCCATTCTGAATGCAAATGGACCAGACTTCCAATATTCCTGTTAGCTGAGTATCACTGACTACATGCAGGAAAAAATGCATGTAATACATGGAGCCTGAGATTATTTTCTAAAGTTATGTCTAAGACTTAAGACAAACCCGTTGTCCAAAAATGTCGTTTTGCTAGTAAATGCTTAAAAGAACTTTGTAAACCACACTTATTATGTTTTATATCATGTAACAGTTTCTCACATGTGTGTGTACATGCACACAGACACAAATCACACTCCCAAAGCTCAATATTCTCCAGACTAAAGAACACATTTCTTTGCTTCTTTCACCTCTTTCTGACAGCAACAGCCCTCCTGACACTGCATTCGTGAGCCACCTCCACAGCCACCTTTGCACCTCCAAGGCAAGAGTGCTCTTCTTCAAGATCAATAAAGCTGTGGCCTTTGCAAACCCTGCTCCTTCCAACACGGGCACCAGAGAAGGCAAGTCAAGTGCTTTATGTGCTCCTTTGTGTGCCTTACCTGGTAATTTACGAGAATGTGAATGCCTGATGAATATATACAGACATGATGAAATTAAACATTAATAGCACTGAAGGTCCTAAAAGCTACCTAGTTTAAAAAAAAAAATAATATCAAACTGATGGAACACATCTACACCTAATTACTTTGTTTTCTGTAACTTCTTTTTTGCTACCTTTAAGCTGTCACTTTAGATTTGTCATGCACTATGGTCACAAGCATGCCTTTTCCGTGTCTAGCATGTGCATTTTGTGAGGTAATGTAATAAATATTTAACAAAGAGTTTATATTACCATGCCAATTAAGCTCTCAACTGATTTAAAGTCAAAGCCACTGCAAGATATGAGACTTTATAAGGGACGCAGCAACAGATCAGTATAGAACACGTAGATTAGACAAACCTGACTGTATTGACTCTGCAGTTCAGTAAATAAACCAAGGATTTAACTTCACTCTAATCGAAATAAAACATCATCAGAAATTATCTACATGGTTTCTGTATGTCTCAAAGAAACCCCAAAACAAAATCCCTAAGCCCCCAGAACTGCCTCCAGTTCCAGATCTTCTATTTTGCTCTTAATGAAACAGATTTAAGATACAGCCCCTTATCTAAGCAATATATATAAAAAAATACCAGTATCAGTCATTCGTACTTTCTATGTGTATATTGGCACTAAAGCCATCCACAAAAAACAACCAAGGCAGCACACACTTGTACTGGCACCTTTATTCCCTTACAGTTTTTATGTATAAATGGGTAAAAAAAAAACTGGAAAAAATTACAAAGTAAACAATTCAATCTAACCCAGAACATTGTGTGTGCCTAAGGACCTGATTAAATACAATTGTTTATTAAGGAACAAGAGATCAAATGTTTCCAAATAATTAATTTAAGCAAAACTTCTACCTCCATTCGAATAAAGATTATTTTTTCCCCAAAATATAAGACCAATTAAATATAGGAGTAATTGTGGCTTCTATATAAAGAGTATACACACATAAATGACAACACATCTAGAAGAATAAATTTTTCTGTAGACATTATACATAAAATATATACTACTTTTTGTACGTGTATTATCAGGCCTCAGCCTAGTTTCCACCTCTCTTTCACTTCCTATAAAAAAATAAAATTAGAAAATAAGAATATCAGTGTTGTTTTAATAGCTAGAGTGATTAAACTGATTAGTTTCATATCTTGAGAATTGACTTGAAGAAATGCTTACAAATCAGCAGGGAGAAGCGAAAGTTCAACTGATAAAAAGTTACCAGACCAGAATCAAAACCCAAGAGTTGTGAAATCCCAGCAAGTTGAAAAAAAAATACAACATGCTTTGACCTTTGAGAATTTATCCAATCTGTAAAAACCAGATAAGTTTGACATGAAACTTTAACCACAAGACAGACTTTACAATAACAATCCTTGAGGCAGTACTTAACAAAGATTCCTTCTCCAATTTTACTAAGGATTCAGAGGCCAACAAAACTAGGCCAGAGACAAGACGCAGAATCGGAAGCCAGAATTCCCATGGTTTTACCCCAACAGTGACTCAAGTTTAAACAGTGGTTTTGAAAGCAGCTCGCTCTCTCTGTGGCCACAGGCAAGTCTTAACCACTTTGCCTCAATTCGCTTACCTGCAGAATAAAAATAATTATACTTATCTGCAACACAGGAATCTCACACAACAAACATTGTTTGGCAAGCAAACATCTGTTTAAACTGTGGACAAAGCTACGTAGTAATTTTGAGCACCAGGACAAACTGAAACCGAGAGTGAAAACAACTTCGCTGAAGCAGTTACAAGGCCCAAAAACAACTAAATCCTGGGGGCAACGCAGCGCCCGTGTGCTCCCGCAGGTACCGCTGTGCAGCCTGGGCGCACCCCCGGCCCGCCGGCAATTCACCTGCTCAGGACACGGCCGGCGTGGAAAGTCAGCTCCGTGCCCGGAGCCATGGGCCAGGGATTGGCACCGCCTGCTACTCCGGAGGGTCCCAGCCGCCCATCGGCCCCGGCCCGGCGGCCGGGAAGGCTCCAGGCGGGTCCCCCCGGCGCTCGCCCCTTCCCGCTCGCCCCGCGGCACACGCGGTTCTCCCTCAAGGCCCCGTCGGAGCGGGGGCAAAGCTCACCCGCTGTGCCCGGGGCGGCGAGGCCGCAGTGCGGGAGCGGCCCCGGCGGCTCGCCCGCCCTACCCCCGCCACCACCGCGGCCCCGAGCCGGGATCCTCCTCCTCCCTCCCGTCTCTCCCCCGGGAACCGCCTCGGGTGGGAAGATGGCGGCTCCGGCCGCCTCCCCGGTGCGAGGGGGCGGCGGAGCGGGAGGTGTCGCTCCCCGTTCGGCCCCGCCATCCCCCCGCCCCGGGAGATGCGGGTGGGGAACGGCCCCGGCGGGCGCCGCCGCCCGGAGGGCGCGGGCCGGGCGGCCCCTCGCACTCACCTGTCACCAACAGCCGCCGCCGCCCTCGGGCCGGGGCTCGGCACGGGGGACACGGGCGGGTACGGGGAAGGGGGGGGGGCTCCGCCGGCGCGGGGCCTTTCACTCCTGTCGGGTTCCCGCGGGCGCCGGGGCCTCTCGCCGCGCCGCCGCCGCCGCCGGGGCCTCGCCGCCGGATGCCGTGAGGAGGAGAGCGGAGCGCGGGGCGGGGCCGAGGGGGCGCGGGCGGCGGCAGCGCCGGGGGCGGGCGGGGCGGGGGGGGCGCGGGGGGGCGGCGGCGGCTCCGGGCCCGAAACGTCTCCGAGCCGAGACTCAACCACCCGCTCGCATGAGAGACCCGCTTCCGGCTCCCGGCGGAAGTCCCGCCCCCGCCGGCGGAAGGGATTGGCCGGCGCCGCTCGGCCGGGCGCCGCCGCGCGCGGATTGGCGGAGCGGGGAAGGGGGGAGGGGGCCCCGGCGCGCGCGCGGCGTGTGACGCGCGGAGCGGCGCGTGAGGCGCCTGACGTCACCCGCCGTGAAGGGGCGCGCGGGGGCGGGGCCGGCACCGCCCGTCCCCCCGCTCCCTCCCCCGGAGGCGGTTTGTCCCTTCGTACTCGCCGTAGCCGCGCCGGGAACTGGCGGGAAAGGAGGCGGGAAAGAGAAGAGAAGGGGGAAGGGAAGAGAAAGGAAAGGGGAGGGAGAAGGAAGGGAAGGCGGAAGAAAGGGAAGGCGGAAGAAAGGGAAGGGCAGGTCACGACTGATGTCGCGGAAGCGGTGCCTCCTGTCCTGCTGGCTCAGCGTGTGTCTGGGGGCAGTGCCCAGCCGGCCCGGGCAGCGCGGCGGCCCCGGGCGGTGTTTCAGGGCAGAGGGACGGAGCGGGGCCTCACCCAGGGCTGCGGGTGTGGGAGCACTCCAGGTGTGTGCGCTGGCACAGGACATGTTGTCGCCTTCTGGAACTCTGCCACGGCAGCAATGGGAGAGACCAGGGTGCCTGTCCAAAATTACCTTACCGCACAGTGCCCCAGCTCCTGGTATAGCAGCTCCCGTGGAGCAAACCTGAGCAGTTGCAGCTCAAAGGGAAGTGATAAATTTAAATAAAATAATTAGGAGAAAAGTATTCAATGACAGAGCCTTGTGTTTCATGTGGGTTATGAATGCCTGGAGTGTGTTGTCGCATAGAATCACAGAATGGTTTGGCTTGGAAGGCATTTTAATGATCATCAAGTGCCAGCCCCACTGCCATGGGCGGGGACACCTTCCTCTAGTCCAGGTTGCTCCAAACCCCGTTCAGCCTGGCCTTTAACGCTTCCAGAGACGGAGCATCCACAGCTGCTCTAGGAAATGTGTTCCAGTGCCTCAACAGCCTCACACTATTCTTTGCACGGAGGAGGAGGAGGCAGAGGAAGCAAAGGGCTTCCTGGAAGACAAGGGTTGCAGCAGGAAGGCAGGATTGTTTTGTTAAGCAGGATCCACACAGTGCTTCCTTCCAACAGCGAGTTCCAGTCCCCACAGAATGGCTCCTCTCTGCCACTGCCACGGCTTAACAAGCAAAGAAACTGCTGGGAAGTACAAATATATTTTGTTTTAAGGTGTTTGCTTCCTCCTAGGCTGGAGAATGTCAGGCTGCATTGAACAACGTGCATGGGAAGAAAAGGGAATGCAGACAGGGGCAGGCATGGAGGTGCAAGCACAGGACGTTCTGGTTGGAACATGAGGGACTTTTGCCAGAGGTAAAATCTCTGTAGGACTCACAACTTCTCAGCCTCAAGCTCTCTCACTGTCCCCAAGCTGGGGAATAGAGTAAGTCTTCAGTTATATAAAACTGTAGTGACCCTCCCCCCCACAAGATTCAACAGTTCATTTGTTTGACCAAAGAACAAACAAGTCTTGTCAAACAGTTCTAGTTATTTAGTACAGATCATCATATATTTTTAACTACAGTTAATTAGGCAAAAGAAAAATCTGTCGTTTCCTCTTGGGACTTTAGGGGAGGAAATAAAAAGTCTAGAAAGGCTCATCTTGCAGGACTGCTCCCAGTCCTCAGCCTGTCTTCTACTACAGGTGTGGCAAAGCTACATCACGTTACAAACAGTTGTCAGTAGTTACCTATACCATGCGTTGCTGCCTATCTGTACCTCAGAAGTTAATCCAGATAGGATAATTGAGTTTTTAATCCTTACTGATAAGATTCATATGCCTGCCTTCCAGGTATCTGCCAGAAATTCCCATAGAGACAATACAGCAATTAGAATATTTATTTTAAGGACACCCAAGCACCCTTTGGAATGGTTTTTATGGTACTTTTAATGTTCTTGATGTTACTGTCTTGTTAAAAATCCCTTGTTAGCAGGGGCAATAAAGAACATCCCAGTGCCTGGAATGAGCTCAGACCCTACTGGACACAGAGCTTTGCTGTTCATTGAGGGAAGTGCATCTCAGCGCTCATTCTTGGGCAAACAAGGGGATGTTTCCCATAGTGAAAAAAAGTTTTACTTTTTCAGAATTGTCATGATGAAAAAACCCTGAGTAGAAGAAGACCGATAGGATAGAGCTTGATCAGGAGAAGGGATAAACCAGCTTTGAGAGTGAGTGTTCAGAAGGACAGACAGTACCTCGAGCAGTGCAGGAAGTGTCACTGATCCATCAGGTGGTCGCCACATAGCCACTGTATAAACAGCTGATTGCTTAAAAGTCTAAAACAGTGAAAAAGTTGCTATTCCTAATGCTTTTGAAAAAATTATTTTATCAAGGAGTTTGATATAATTTTGCTCTTTAATGCCAGACCATTTTTCTGCAGACTGCAGTACTTGTCAAGGAAAGGAAAAAAAGAGAAAGATCTGATTTTAAGCTCCCAAACATCATAAGCCCCATTACATCCTTGTTCTTGAGGGGCCTCAAAATTCCTTACCCCTTTAGGCATGCAGTCTTCACTTACACCCCAAGCTATATTCCCATGCTACACTTGGTGAAAGTAATATGAGCTTTCTACCTGCCTGGGCCCCTTCTGATTCTCACTGTGGGGGATGTAGAACTTAGTCTCTAAAAATGCTTCCATTTTTTTAATGGCACACTGCTGAGATCAAAGAGGTTTGATGTTTTCCTTGGTACTCTGGTAGCTGAGGAGTGTGTGCCCAGATAGGAGTGAAAAATTACAGATTGACCATGCATGCTGTGTGTGGTGGTAGAAACTACTGTTTCTTCAACATCTGATACTCAGCAGTCAGGAGAGAGAGTGCACCTCTGAAGGAGCAATATCCATGAATAATTGGACCATTAGTCCAGAAAAATCAAGCAACTAACTGATTATTTTTCTCTTGATCCGTGGTCAATCAGATATAGAAAGGACTATGTAAGTTATTTCTCAGTATATTACTGATATATTCTTAAAATAATATTTTAGTCTGGAGGAGTCTCAGGAACCTCATTGCTGTCTAAAACTCCCTGACAGGAGGTTGTAGTGAGGTGGGGGTCAGTCTCTTCTGTCAAAACTCAAGTGAAAGGATGAGAGGGAATGGCTTTTAGTTGTTCCAGGGGAAGTTCAGCTTAGATATTAGAAAAAAAAAAAGTGTTCACTGGAAGAATGGTCAGGCATTGGAATGAGCTGCCCAGAGAGTATTTGGAAGCACTCAAGAGGTGCTTGGATGTGACTTGAGGATATGGTTTGGGGATAGTTATGGAAGTGCTGAATTGATGGCTGGACTAGATGGTCTTTGAAGGTCTCTTCCAACCTTGATGAATCTTTTCATTCTGTGATTCTGTAAGTTTTTAAATTAGGATTCACAGTTCAGGGGAACAAAAAAAGGTCTTTGGTATACTTAAGAAGATAACTCCATACAAAGAGGAACTGCAAATAATGCGGTATACCTGGAAGCTGAACCTAGAACTGAGAGTCAGAAAATCAAACCCTCAAAAATCACTGGATGTACTGAAACATTTGGGCTTTATAGTCTTTATTATTTCCTCTCAATATAATAAAAAGAATAATATTTCCTTCCTCACAAGAGCATAGAGGATTAATTCATTGAAGTTTGTGAAGCACTTGGGTAGTATGATAAAAACTTCCACTAACAGAACGAGATCTGTGCTTTGAAAGGAAGTTCCTGGTTTGGACTACCTCTTTTTGTAATTGTTTGTTTGTGTTTGTGTTGTTTTATGTTTATTTCTTCTTACTCCTTTGAAACGCACTCTCATTAAATATTTTACCCTTCAGATCTATGGGATAAGGCTTCATGAATTACTACTATTTAAGAATTGCTGACCTGGAACACTTGCCAAAAGTCACAAACTACTTAGTACTCTGCAATTTTGCAAGACCTTATGAGCCAAGTAATATTTTATGATTCCTGAAGCTATTACCCAGCTTTGCAGGAAGAGAGGTGTTTTGAAACCTAAGATACTAAATGATGGTACACAATGGGCTATTCCTGTCATAAAACTTTAATTGAATCCTGTAACCAGTCCCTATTGCATGGGTTTGATGAGTGGCATTTTAAATATATTATTTCTACGTCAGTATCTTTCATAAGCCACAAGTAAATATATGGCTGTGTCAAAGACAGTCCTTGTTCCAAGCAGACTATCTCAACAGTGATCATGGAGGACATGAGGAGAAACTCATACTAAATAATCCTTCCAAAGGGAGGGGAAACTAAGAGAGATTAAATGACCTGCCAAACGATTACACAAGATGGGGTTATCTAAGTTTCAGCTCCATGTGGATCCTATAGTTTAGTGAAATGTTCAGGCTTCCTTTGTAGCTAGCTGAAAATTAATTATCAAGTAAACTAATGAAAGTCCATTATTGATCAGATAGATTTATGATCCTTGTTACCCCTGCATCTCTCACTGAAGGAATGATCCAGGCTCAGATGAGGTAGACAGAGATATGTTCCACTATGTTGCATCTCGTTGCAACGGAGTCATGTCCAGGGAGGTGCAGTGGGAAATCAATGAGACAGGTCTCCGTTTGGTTAAACTCGGGAATCCATTTATTGGGGTGTCACCAACACAGGAATTAACCCAGCATAAACCAGAGATGGAGAACCCTAAACAGAGGCAGGGTGGTGAGTTTTATGGGATCGAGCCAGGGTGGAGTTTACAGTCTGTGTGTAATAGGGACACAGCAAGGGAGAAGCCCCAGAGGAACCAACAGAGGTACAATAGGAGGGGTTAATGCAGAATACAACGAATAGCAACGCAAGAAGGCCAGGACACCTCGGGCTGACAGCCCACGAGGGATGTGGGGGTGGAGCAACTCTTCCCGGGCTTATAGAGCGCATCTTCCAAGACAGAAGAGTGGAATTCACTCTTCCCGGGACTTAAAGCCACGCCTCTCACTTTAACACTGCTTATCTAAAATCAAATCCTCGCCTGTTTGGGCAGGGGCACTCCACACCAGTATAACTTTTCTTCGTTTGATGTTTAATGGCAAAGTCTTCATTTTCTCAATTAAGTGCAGATACGTATTACAGAGTATTCAGTCTTGATAAAAGTAGATGATAATTTAGATCTGTTTCTTTTCTAGTTGATCAATAATTTTTAACACTGTGGCAAGGCTATCATGAGACAATTTCTTAATTATATCCAGTGCCAAAATCCATCTTTGGATTGCAGTGGAATCCTGATGTCCAGACAGTAGCGCTGAGTGCCCACATGTTGTTGCCAGTATGAACACGTGCACTTTGTGTCTTTCTTGGATCAGCTGCTGTTTGATATCAAGCCTTCTAAAGTGGTGCTGTAGCACCAATCCAAACAACCCCACACTCATCAGATTTTCCCTCTGGCTTTATCCCTGCGGCAGGTGAGTCTGATTTCTGTATGACACAGAGACCATTTTAAAATAAGGCTGTAGTGTGGGTGCGAGCCGTCAAACCTGGGGTTTCATGAACACCCTGTAAAAAAAATCTGAGCTGTAGATTGTTCCATAAATATTAAAACTGTTGTTAACAGCAAACTTTCAGGAGGTGGTTTAACAGTAATAATTAGTGTTAATTGAGGATAAACACAAATCTGGAAATTGCCATTCTGTTTCATGGACTTTGCACTACCATAAAACTGACTGGTGCACAGGCCTTAATCTGTCTATAGGTAGCAGATCTGTAGCAGAGTCAGGACTTGAAACCAGTTCTTGTATATTCTGTGTTTATGCAATATTCTGTCTTTGATTTAGTTATTGTTAATCTGTGACATGTTTATTTCTTTAGCTTGGGCCATTTTTTAAAAGCTAATTAAACCTTAATGAAAAATTGTATAATTTAAACATTTTCTGGCTGAGAAAAAAAAAAATTTAAGGGGTCTGGAATCTAAGATTTTCTTAGCAGTAAGGATATTAGCAATTTTCTGCCTTTGTACCTATTTTTATCATTCTATAATTTCTGTTTCTGAACACTTCACAACAGTCTTTAAATATCCTTATAGCTCCTGTGTGAAGTATGAGTGTATTTATTCTCTATCAACAGGTGGCAAACTAAGGCATAAAGATGTTTGAGCTCTGTATTGTAACAGGTCCCGTGAAAAAGTTGTATGTGCTCTGAAAAATGATTATAATTTTGTATCTCTGTGCTCTTAAGCACTATACTAGGATTCTATGGGATCATATATACATAAATTTTTATTCCCCAAATTTTCAATTTCAAACAAGAGCATATTTAATTGTATTTCCTGCTTGTGTTCTCAAAGATTTTAAGATTTTCTGTATCTTGTCTGTGTGTGTGTTTGGATGCAATTTTAATTCTCTCATTCTCAGTTATGTTGGACATCTGTGGGGAAAATCACATAAAATTGTCATGTCCCTAATGAATGAATTGCAAAGCTATGAATATCAAATGTTTCTAGTTATAGAAGGAATATATTGGATAAGGCACAATAGTGAGCTGGGATAAAATGTTGAAAGGTAATAAATGCTTAAGACTTGAAAAATCAGCATATACGCTCTATAGAAACATATTTGTGGTGTCTTTGTTTCTAGTTTTCAGGAAAAAGGTACTGCTTGCTTGGAATGAACATTTTGTTTGGCCATTAGTTAATTTGGCATCAGCTAGACTGTTTAATATGACCCTCCCATCATAGCAGAATATTATGTGCAAGAAGACCAAACATAGAATTCAAGAAGTGTCTCTTTTTCAAAGTTAATATTCAGGCCAAGTGAAATATTAATTACAAAGAATTGTTTCCAAAGCAACACTTTTCCCTAAATGTAATATCAGTCATATCCCTAAATATAATGGCATTACCATAGAACACAATATAAATCACAGAACTCTGCTACATTTTTAATTTACTTGGAGAAATGTGGTTTTCCACTTTAACTCTGCATCAAAATCTCTTGGTGACACAGAATTGCTCTCCAGATTTCTTGTGTAGCCTGTATGGTCCGAGTGGCGTTGCTTTAGCTGGGAAGCCTCAGGTTCTCCTCCCTCTGCTTCACTATAAAATATGTTCAACAGTAGGATGCTGAGGGCATAAATTTATCCTGACACCACAAAAGAAAACTGCTGCCGGCTGCTATTTCACCTGTGTATTGGATACAAGACACGTTATGTAGAGAGAAATAGCTAAAGTTTCAGATTTATAATAAAGAACTTGACTGAAACTGGTAAATAGATGAAATTCAGGCCTATTTTAGTGTTTCAAATGCCACAAGACAGTGACTATTATTTGTTTTAAAAATAGTTGTATGGTCTAGTTGTAGGGTCTGAGAGACACTTTTAAGTCAAAATGCTGGGTAGTCCTTTTTGCCAAGACTTCCTAAGGGCACAGTTGGCTGCAGTGATTTAACACTTGTTGTTTTTAGGGTCACTGTGGCTCAGATAGAAAGGAGTCTATCCAAAAACCCTTCCAGTGCTAGTGATTCCCAGGTGCTCTCTGGTCCTTTGAGACCACCAGCAGCTGGTGTAGCTGGGAAAGGACTTCCCAGGCCATGCCAAGAACAGTGCAGTTGCAAATTGTTTCTGATAGCAGTGCAACACTCCTCAGAGGCACTGAAACTGCTCAGTGCAAGCAAGGAGACCATGAATCCTTCAGCTTGGATGTACAGTGCCTGAAATGCATTTCCATGTGCCCCAAGACGATTGTTCCTGGCCTTGACTGGTTTTTTACACAGCTTTGAGAGCTGAGCTAAACTACTGCTTATAATGAGACATACCCAACAAAAGGGATCTTTTGAGAGTTTTACACCTTATGGCTGGACTAGGAGGTTATATCTTTCTTAGTGATGCAAGAAGTACTTTTGCTAGAAGGTGGGTAATGGAGGATAGCAGCAAAGGTGGTAGGAAAACTCTGTTGTATTTATCAGTGAGGACTAAAGGTCTTCTTGGTCTCTTTTCACATATCCTTTTGAATTACGGGTTTACTGCTTCTGAAGCTGCAGGGCTCAAGGTGATTATTAGATAAGTAAAACAAAGGGTGTCATTCTTCCCCTGCTGCAATGTTTAAAGGATAATTCTCTTGTAGATCTCCTCTACTCTGATATATAAATGAAAAAACTAACAGCTTGTGCATTACAAATAAGAATCATATGAAAACAGGGTCTGTAGTCACTAAAAATTCATAACATCCAGTCCTGAAAATCTCAGATAATTCTTGAATACTTTAAAATAATTAAATAATTGTATGGTGAATTTTACCTATATTTGCACATGTATTTCAAGATAGATTTTTTGGGGGTGTTTCAAAGATGCCTACTAGCCTCTGTGTACTCTCTGATAAACCAGCACCAAGTTCCCAGTAATTATAAGGAAAGGAGAAAAAAAGAGAAAAAAAAAGGAGATAAAGGAGAAGAACTGGTTGTCTCTGAGCTGTTTAAAGAAGGTCCCTACCCTTGCCACCTGTGGCAGAGAGACAGAGTAGCTTTGAGTCTTGCACTTGGCAAGCTGGGCTTGTAAATACTTGGGAATTGCTGTACATCTTAGCTACTAGGGGTTTATCTGTGTTAAAGAATCTCTGCTGTCTTGTCTCCAGTTATTTTATGCCCATAATTTATAGATACAGTGTAACAAATACCCACCCTCATTGTGTTTTCTGATGTATCTCTCGTGCTCTGCAAAAGCAGGCAGGCCCTGAGGGAGCAAAGCAAGATTTCCACAAGAAAAGACCATCAGGTGCTGACATTCTGTAAAGTCGTGTCTGATTGTTTTTTGCACCTCTTCCCCTCAGTCAAAGAAGACAACTAGTTTTCGGAGGCCTATAAAAAAATTACTCCATGATGCTGAATCCTAGAAATTGTCAAGATGATCTATTCAACACAGCCCTATGAATCCTCTTCCCTCTGACAGAGCCCTTTTCCATGACATGAGGATTCATTTCTGGTTTTCAGCCAGCAGAAGTATTCCAGTAAGAGGGACAATTTTCACACCTGTTATTTTCTAATACTCAGAAAGATAACACAGATCTTGTTTGAGAAGTCACAATGCTTTCTTCTCATTTCACACCTCAACTAGTGATCTTGGCATCTCAAACATATTCCATACCAAAGGGCCTTGATCCTCAGGATGTTTTTCAGGGGAAGCATTTTCCTGTATAAACTACTGTTGCTCTCATGAAAATTTCTGATTGATCTGTTTCCTCATCTACCACAGAGCTTCTGTGGAGGCTGTTCGTGCATCAAGACACCAAGAGAGCTCCTGCTGAATCAACTATCTCTGAGGAGGCAGGGGGTTAGAATTTATTCCTCCTGTCTTCCCAGTGCTTCCTTGACTCACCTGCAATGCTGACATCAACACCAACTCTCTCCTCTTCCAAATTATGATGGTAACAGTTTCAGGCAGCTGGTTTGCTTGAAAACTTGCTATCTTTCTTTCAGTGAAGTTTTCCCCTTAGGAAGGCGTGTTTTTTCCATCATATTGATGGTTCTTATCTTTAGTCCATGCCTTATTTGTCCCTGCTAAGTCTGTGTACATGGCTCCAAGCAGGCAGAAAGAAGTGTTTGCTGTTTGATTAGTACTTGTAATTCCAATTAATGGAATCACCCAAAAGGATAAATGCGGGTTTTTAAGTCATCCACAGGTTGAGCAAGGTCAAAAACTTGGTGGCAATGGATTAAGTCCGGAGCTGAAGCTCCAGAGTACCCAGGCTACTCCAACAGTGGTTGTTGCCCATGAAACAGGGATGAGATGAAAAGCACAGCTGAGTGTACCAGACTGAGAGCTGTGGCCACCCCTGAGTGGATCATGTGTGCCAGTTTTGAGAATGGAATGACCTGTAAAGGGAGTGGAGGAAACCCACATGAATGGTGGCTAGAGATGTTTCATTGTGACCTACTGACACATATGTTAGACATCAAAACTGAGCATACTTACCCAGGTATGGCGAAATCCCTGTGCACCTCAAGGTACACATAAAAACTGTATCATGTATGCAGAGTTTTTGTGCAATCTCAGTTCTAACTTCCCCTTGGGTGTATGAGAGAAAATAGGAAGCTGTTTTAAAGGGAAAAGAAAAAAGCAGTTTGTACTATAGGAAGCCTGAATAGCAAGCTTCAGCTGACTGATTCACTAAGCTGAGTGCAACATGGAAAGTTCAGTGTCAGGGAAATAACAGAGCTTTCTCTCCTGGTGGCAGGCAGCCATGGTTGTTATTACTGGCATGGTCAGCTAACATAGGCTTTGGACACAAACTTAATATTCATCCTTCTGGTATTACTACAGATGGATAAAATCACCATGAGAGCTACTCTGTAGTGAAAAATACATGTTTATACTGTTTTTCTCTCCTCAGTCTGGGGAGGTTAGTTCTGAGCTGGGGCTGGGAGCATGTCTGGTGGCTTCTATGACATGGGCAGGTGGTTCAGTGTTCACTGGAGAAATACATCAGGAAGTTCTCTGCATCACAGCCAGGCTGCCTGGGACAGGCCAATGCCTGGTGACACAAAGATGAGCCCAGATGAGACAAATGCATGTGACCTATGCATCCAAGAGCTGTTTTCTTAACAACCACTTTGTGGCACAGAAGAAAAGTATTTCCCTCCAAACTCCTGCGTCTCTTCCGTGTTTGGAGAGAGGAGAGCTCTGAGAGTACAGCTGTGGAATCTGAATAGGAAATAACAGTGCAAATGTGTGTATGGATTTTTAATACACAGTGATTTTTCAAAAAAGCTTAATGCTGCCTGTGATGCTTTTTGCACTTCTAGTGCCTCTTCTCCTGTATGTGGCACAGTAGCAGCATGTTTTGGTGTCTGCTATAATATGGGTAATACTTGCAGTCATATGTTTCTGATTTTGATTAAAGTGAGTTATAAGTGGGGGATATCCTGCAGAGATAACACAAATTATCTTTTTCAGTGAATGGTAGACGTGATCTTGTATCTGAGAAAGTGTGTCCATGGATTCTACGAAGTGAGTTGGATGGCAGATAGAGGTGAGCAGGAATTCATTTGGATTATATGGATAGGATAATGGTGGGTGATGTCCTGAGACTCACATCAGGACTGATGGTCCCAGGAAATCCAGAGGAGGTCCTGCTGAGAAACCAGTGGAAACCTACCTGCTGGCACATGGTCCAGCCTGGAGGCAAATCAACCAAGAGGAACAGAGGCAAAATGGATGGATGCGACCTGCCTTGCCTCATAGACCTTTTCCATAGAGAAAGAAAAGGCCTTGTATGTCTCTGCAGATAATCCAACACCAAGCTTGGGAGAGACACCTGAACCAATGGTATATAAGCAGATGGAAGTTATAAACATGAAAGAGAATCTTAAATAGGATTAAATAGAAACATCAAATTATGTAAAGTCCGATCTTTCTACTGAGAGATATAAATTGCAATGAGAAACAGGAAGGGGGAAAAGAGAAATGAAGCATGTGTGGTTCAGGTAGTTGTTTGGGTTTTCTCTTTAACTGAAAAAAAATACACTTTAATTGAAAATTGCATATAAAAAAGCATACAATTGTAAAAAATAAAAAGTAGAATAAAAAATAATTTGCTTCTCCTGACTTTGTCACTCTTACCTCTTCTGCTCATCAATTTTCTCTCTTGTTTTAAACTCCCAGCATCTTGTTTTATAATTAAATTGTGAGTTCTTCAGGGCAGCAGCTATATTCAGATATGGAGCAGTAAACAGCCTGCAGCAATAAATACTTACTCTGATTGGCACCACTGAGCAATATAAACACTATGTAAGTAATGAGAAAGTCTGAGAGGTACTGAGTCCTGGATAAGCACCATTCCTTTTCAGCAGCTTACATAATAATGGAATTAATTCAAACAGTGCACGAAACCATGTCAGTGGATCAGCTAAAGGCAGGCTGGATAGTGCTTGGAGGTATGGAAAGTCATGAAGAGCTTTGTGAGCCCCATGATGTCCTCTGGGAGGAAAGATGCTCTGGCAAGGAGCTGATTTGCAGCTTGGAGTCAAGCTTCCCATCCTTTGGGAAGGAAAAAAAAATTACAATAGTCTTCTTTTGTGACATTCAAGAAGGAGGAAATGTCTCTGCATGAGATAGATCCAAACTCCCATCATAGGCAGGAAACCTGAAGAGCTATCCTGCTGACAGCTGCAGTTGTCCACATTTATTTATTTAGAGCCATTTGAGATGTCCTGTAATAGGTCCCAACTTCCAGCCCCACTTAGGAGGGAGAAAGGTCATGTTTAATATTTGGCAATTCTGTGTAAATATCTTGGATACCGGAGGCAAAGCTGCCACTAGACATCTGAGTTTAGCCAGCTAGTTGGTGTGCCAAGACTTCTGCTTTGGGGTGAAGTGGGCAGGTCTCTGGACTCCACTGGCTGTAACAGAAGCCCCATGTACATTTGGACATCCAGTCCACATGTGGACACCTCCTAGGTTTCCTAACCTGCTGGGGGAATATTATTGTCCTTTAAGATGTGCCCCAAGACAAGACTTTGCATAGTGTCCTCTAAGGTAATACATTAAAAATAGATTGATGCCAACACTGTGAAAATTCTTTAGCTTCTTTTTAAAATTGGGGTCTTAAAGCAGAGCTGGAGTTTCATGTGAGAATGTGAGCTTCAGCCCTGCTCTGAGCAAGCGTGGTGTCTCCGCAGAGCTGGGCAGAGCCTGTGCATGTGGTGTGGACCCCGAGCTGCTCACACCATGGGCATGTGGTGCTGCCAGAGCACCAGGTGAGCTGGGCAGAGGGAGCTCACGGGGACAACCACTGGCCTGGCATCACGCACTGGCTTGTGCACAAGGCTGTGCAGAGAACACATCTCAGATGTTACTGAAAATGCATTACACATCTTTTTTTTTTTTCCTTTCATTTGCCTTAATTTTATTTTTTTTCCCTCAGAAATAATTTCCTTCTGAGTTTGTGAATTTACTGCAGCAATAACTGCTGTTTGCTTACATGTTTGTACAAGAGAAGCACAAGGAGCCCCTAGTGTCTGACAAGGACGCTGTGGCAAAACAAATTAAAAATAGAAAGCCAGAGTGCAGAGAGAGGTTATTACGCCAAGGATGACAATGACCCTCTGAGACAAGTCTGAGGTCTTCTGAGGTTTGACTCAATACCTCAACAAAAAAAAAAAAAAAATTTCCATGCATGATGGCAAAAACTTATATTTGGCTGGTTCCTGAAAGTTGTTGGTGTTTTTAGATATGGGCATATAGAGAAAAGAAACAGTCCTTAACCACAAAGGACTACAGCATGATGTGTAATCAGGAAATGAGAAGGATAGTTAAGATCACAGGTATTTTGTCCCAGTGTTGGAGCAGGACAGATGGATTGTCTCTGTATCCCCAGATGTTCTTAAAGAGAGAAGAAACTGAGTACATCTAAGAGTTTTTTTATTGGAAGTCAGTACCAGTATGTTTTTTCACCTCATATAAACAAAGAAAAAGAAGGGTTTGTTCTGCTTCACTGGAGCAAAAAAAATAGCACAATAGAGTTCCATTCAGGCACACAAATAGCAACTGTCCTGTGACTTCTCTATTTAAATGGGTATCCATGGTGAGATCTGCCTCGCTCTCAGTAGATGGCTGCGGAGCCGTGCTGTGGTTCACACTGCAGGCAGGGAGGAAAAGGCATCTGAAAAATTCCCCTTGCAATGGATGAATGAAGAAACGCAACAAGATATCAAGTGTCTGGTGCATCACGCTGCAAAACATGATGCCTGTGTTCTCCTCCACTGCTCAACTGTCCCTTCACACTGCTTTTCAGGCCCATTCCAATTAAATGTATTCTGTACTTGCAGGCACAGCCCTGACCAACAGATGGTATGTAAATAGGTGTAAAAACTGCAGCATCACAAGGAGCTTCCTTGCCAGGCTGCATTTCTTGTTTGCTTTCTTCTTTCAGTGTTGGTGGTAGAGATTAATAATCTGCTCTGTGATAGCCAAGCCTGCACCAGACCTCTCCAGGGTCTTACCCAGCTCAGAGCACGCAAGGATAACCTGGTGCTGTAGGAACCAGTGCAGATGACTGCTGTGCAAGTGGCCTTTAACTGCAAAAAGAAAAGAGGAGCTGGGGACAAGATTGCTGGACTTCTTGAACCACATATTTTCTGGGGAGAATGGTAGACCTGTCTAAAATTCAAGATACTATTGGTATGGCATCAATGCTATTTATATGAGGGATCTGTGAAATAAAAGTAAAAATCAGCTAAAGAAGTCTGAGCTAATGAATGATGACTTCCTGGTGCTGCAATAATTATTACAACTGATGACAATAAAGATCAGCTGTCTTGCCAAATACAAGCATTGAAAAATAGTACTTTGTAACTTCAAAATAAGCCAAAATTGGGTTAAAGAGTTGAATACAAAAATACTACCCTTGGGCTGTTATTCGTATTCTGCATTAAAATACTGAGGGTTCACACTTTTCAGATCTTATCAGCTACAAAGTGTCACGTATCATTTAAAAGTGTTATATTCTGCTAGTAAGTTGAATGTAAAATCCTCTTATAGATCATGACATTCACTGTAAAATTATTAGCATTGCTAATGGTGATACAAATTGTAAGATATCGATACACCAGTGTTAATGCATTGAACTGGAATTCCATCAAAACCAGTAGAAAAGGTGTTCCTGACTTTAAGTGAGACACAGATCTGACCTATACATTTTTAAAAGGTTATGCCTAAGTGCTAAAAATGGAAAATACTAATAAAAATTAAATCGCTCTTTGCTGTCATCCAGGTAAAGCCCCCAATGTTTTTATATATTCCCTTTACCATTAATTGTTGTATTTTGCTTCCATGTCAAGCCTGGAAGCAGACTCATCAATAAGTATTTGGTTTATTCAGACCAAGTCAAGAGTAAGGTGCTAACTCCAGCTGCTACCAATATAGCAGCCACTGAAATGTGAAAGCACAGTTCAAAAGATGTAATTTTGAAAGTGTTTTCCTGTGAAACTCAGCGAGCTTTTGAAATCAGACTTTCACTGTCTACCCTAAACTAGCCAAATGTTGCAAAATCTGGAAAAGCAGCTAAGGAATCCTGCTGGTGCAGAATGATTTATCTTGCATAGCTTCTCCCTTGTCTGTCAGGGCATGCCAGGGTAGGTGTTTGTGGTGTGCCCTGGTCCTCACTGTTCTTTAGCTCTGTGCTCAGTGTGGTCTCCATGGACAGGCTGACCTTTCATTTGTGTAGCAAATATGGGAAAAGGCAGCACTCAGCAGTGCTGGCAATGAGGATTAGATGGGAGGAACAAAATGAGATGTCTGGGCTTCAGCAAGGGAGAGGTGGGCAAGGTTTATCAGGAGGTGGAGGCAAACCAAAGCAGGCAGAGGTGGGTGCTGGTGCAGCCCCAAGGGAGGGCACGGGTGTGACAGCAGGCCAGCACGGGTGGCTCAGCACCAGGGAGGCGCAGGCAGTGCCCACTGGTTTTGATCTGTGCTAGGGAAGCAGATGCATGTAGAGTCAGAAGCAAACCCTTGTGATTTCCAAATGCTCATACATAGCATTCTAGCAAGTTGGAGCAGATGGCAGGTCTTACTACCCTGGGCCCCATTTCTGGGCAGCAGTTGCAAACCCTTCAAATCTCTTTGAAGAATGGTGTGGGTATGCCTGCTTAAGGAATGGCATCCCGAGATTTCCTCCTCCCTTCCACTGTGTCTGTCTAGGTTTCATGGCATGCTCAGCATTCTGGAACAGATGCCCAGTGCTGGTGCCACATTTGGGGAACACCCCTCCTGAGCTGCAGTGGCAATCCCACGTGCCACAGGTTGCTCAGCAGAGGTAGGGTGGGTGCGGCTCCAAGCCAGAGGAATTATTCTGCTTCTCAGGTGGAGACGTGTGAGAGCAGACATAGCTGGACTGTTTGAATGCCTTCCAGAAGATAAATCAACCGTGAGCACCGCTGAAGTGAACTCAGCAAGCACAAAAAGTAGGGCACAGCTGATTTTCCATCACCATTCACTTACAGTAGCAGAGTAGATGTTTCACAACAGCCTTGGTCACTGCCTGGGAGGATCTCACAGCCAGGGGTCACCACCAAATGCATCCACCTTCCCAGCATGGCTGAGGGCTGAGACAAGCAACACAAGTTTTGTGGCACCTGACTATTCCTCTAGAGAAGCCAAAATATATGTTCTTTTCCCTTTGCAGTTTGAGAGGACCTGTACAGAGGAGGTGGAATTGGAAGCAGGGTTTGACCTTATTATGCATGTAGTTTACACAGAAACTTGGTGTTAAGGGGATTTTTAAACTTTGCTCATTAGTTTGTAGCAAATCTCAGTGTGCAACCACAGAGCTATCCTTAGGCAAATATTGTCTTCTCGAGTGAGGCTTCTTAGGTTCTCCAGCTGCTGCTAATGGACTTAGCATTTGTATCTTTCATGGTGTATTATGTGTATCTTTGTCTTTGGAGACAGCTGAAGCTGAACTTGTCTATCTTACTAGCTATGTGGCAAGTAAAACCTGTGCTTGGCTTTTGTGCAGGTGTCCATCACGGACAAAAAAGGAAAGGAGGGAAAAGGCGAGAAGAACCTGTCAGAAAAATGTAAGGAGAAGCTGGAGCCAGTCCTGGTCAGTCCCCCTTTACAAAATCCTGTTTTGTGTGACTTGAACTGGCAGGTGAGGGCACTTCACTCTGAGGCCTGCACAGTGTGGGGCTTTGGCAGTTTTCTGGAGGTTCGCTAGTGAAACTGACTCTGGCAGAAGGAGATGGAAAACAATTCAAAGGGACAAAGCTGCAAATGAAATAATAGGAAAATAAAATGATGAAAAGAGGAAAGCACCTCTGAAAGCTGGCAAGGAGAAAATTAATTTCAACCTGAAACTGCCACTTTACCAGGATGAAATCAGAGAAGTTCTCTCAGGAAATAAGCAAAATGCTCAGAAATCCAGGTTTCAACAGTGAAGTTCAATGTGAGCTACAAATGCCTCAGGGAAATGGCAGGCAGATCAGCAAATAACAAATTACAGAAGTGAAGTCAGGATGTAATAAAAGCCTCAGTACCCCTTTGAGATAACATTTGCTTTTACCTGGAGAGGTTCCTGAGAGGGCTGTGGGAGTTTGAAAGAAAGCACTAGCTCCAAAATTGCAAACCTCAGAAGCAGGAAGAAAATAATTGCCTCCTAAAGAAACACGTAGGTAACAAGATGCCTCCGCTGGGAGAGGTCAAGTCAGTAACAACCAAGTCTTTAGTCATCACTGAAATCCTGAAATCAGAAAGGTGGTAATGCAAGACAAAAAATAATTGCTTTAAGGGCTGAAATATTTTTCTTTATATTAAAGGTGGGACCAAGCCACGAAGTAGAGCTCTGACTTGATCTCCAGATCCAAAATTCACAAAAGAATAGATTTGGGTTTTTCTGGGCTGGGCAAATTCATCTGGATCTCTCAGAGTTTGGTAATATTTAGTTCTTTAGATTTTTTTGCCTCAGGTTTTGCTCCAGACCTAGACAGGTGTATAAAATCCTCTGTGGAACAGAACCAAGAGCAGATTTGGGGAACACGTATTTTGTGTTGTCATGCACCAGCTCTGAAGAGCCAGGACGTTGTTCCATTGTCACTGTGCCTGTGCTCATCCTGCTTTTTGTTGGATGTGGTAGCACCACACAGTTGCTGCTAGCATTACAGGTGTATGTTCATGCATCTACAACTGTAGGGATACTAATCACGGTGAAAGCTAGTAAGCTTTTGGGGCTGGGGGCATAGATGGAAAGCTCTCTTTCCTCACCAAACCCTGCACTCATCAGCTAATCTCATCTTGCTGGGACACACAGTTTATTTCTCGGAAGTTTATTTCACCATGGGAAGCCACACCACAGGATGCCATGGGGACAGGAGGAACCTCTCACCATCTGTCCCCCTCCACTTCCGGGTGTGGGGACTCAAACCCATCAGTCATTCTGACCCAGGGCCATTTTGGGCTCCTCTGATTCCTCCTGTGTGTCAAAGAAAGCGAGGGATGCTGCTGGAAAGGAAGCAGGAAGGGTTGGAGGGAAGGACAGTTTGCTGTTTGTCTCCCCAGAGGAGCACGGGAGGGAGGAACCATGCCTTGACAGTGGCTCAGAGCACAGCCAAACTCAGCACTGCTGGCTGGGACATGTGACTGGTATTACAGGTAGTGCTACTGGTGCTGCAGGTACTATTAGTGCCTCTTAGCTGTGGCCTTGTTTGGTACCGTGTCCTTTCAGTCACAGCCCTGCAGGATGTCACCAAAGCAGAATGTGCAGGCGTGTTGTGCTCCTGCCGCATGGTGTGGCAGCTGCCTGCTCCTCCACACTCCCTTGCTCATGGCAGCACACCACAGCATCCTTTTGAGGATCATACTGGGATATTGTGCTCCTGAGGAGCTGTAGCCCAGGCCTCCTGTGGGGGATGGAGTGCTGGAAGCCATTGTTGCCAAGGAATCCTTATGGTGATTTCTGTACAAGGAGGAGAGGAAGCTGCCATGGCCAATATACACCTGAAAGTGGATGAGCAGGGGAAAGGGGGATGCTGGAGGGGGAAAGGGTGGCATGGAGGGGGAAGTAGGAGAGGGCGTTGCTAGAGAGGTCAAGATATGCAGATGGAAAACACCAAAATTGGAGAGGAGTTGTCTGGAATATCCTCCTCATCAATTCCTTAATTTTGTAGAAGGACAATAAGCTGGTCTTCTAGGTGAATTTTAACTTTATTGGGTAAAGATTTCCTGTCTTTTTGATAAATTCAGCCAAAAATGTCAGTGAACAGCAGCAGCACCGTCTTGGATGTTCTTAGATCCTTTACAGTTTGTTTTTACCATGGCTGCTTTCAGACACATAGGAAGGACCTCTTTTCTATGTTCTCTTCTCTTACCAGAAGGTTTTGTCCAGGCATACCCAGGCTGTTTGTGTTCTCAGACAATAAGTTGCAATATCCAGAGATTTCAGTCAAAGGTCAAGGTCCTCTTGTGCAAGGCAGGATATTTTTCCCAGAAGTTAGTTCCTGCCCTGAAGAAGTTCCAGAGACAAAAGAAGACTATGGCCCAGCTGACGACAGAGAAGTAGAAGACACTGGTGAGACACTTATAATTAGTCTAATGAGGATCAATCAGATGACACCAGCTGCCTAACCATTGTCAAGTCATTTTATGGGCATTACAGCAACAGCATGGTTGTAAAGAGAAATGATAGGGGTATTAAGCAGTGACTACTTTCAGGACAGGCTTTTTCCACTCATGAATGCAGGTTTATGAAATAAAGTGTAGAGTAATAGCAATTAATTGGGATATACCCAAAATGTGTGCTGCCTGTTTATTGAGTGCTGCAATCTCCCATCTAATGCCCACCTAGTGCCTTAGTAAGGCCCTGATTCCTGTGCACACATTCAGTATAATTATCCCCATTTATACCTTTTCTACATGCAGTACAAAAGTGAACCAAAATTTGGTCTTTATAAGTCCAAAAAATACAGGCACAGAATCAGTTATATTTCTAGAGAAAAATCCTAACCAATGGAATTACCTGCTACTAGCAAGCAACTCTATTTTAATCCAAATCCTTCTTGGGGGTAGTCCATCCAAATTTCTCACAATGGTTTCTAGAACATCCAACTAATCACCTCTTACATTCTCTCACCTTACATTCACTGCCACTAAGCAGTGAGTAGGTCCTGTGAGTAGTTTTTCACTTTGCAGTCTCTCCGTGTTCATACAGAATTTTCCAAGGGTGAGGTTTTTTCCAATGAGGAAGGAATGTTCATGCACAAATGGCAGTAGGTTGAAACGTGCATTGAGCCAGCCTGGAACTTGTGGTTTAATAATCCCTTAAGACATTTACCAGGAAGGAAAATTTTTCTTCTGTATGTTGTATAAAACTTAAAAGAGACCGAGGGAGGGATATGAATTCATTATTCATGCATTATTCAGCACTCAGTATTCTTTCCCCTTTGCTGAAGACTGCATGAGTGTTTGAACTCACTCTAGTCAATGGAGGTTCAATCACTACTGGCAGCAGACCTCAAAGCACATGTTGGCTGACCAATGCTGGTGACTGGTCTGGGGGAGTTGAATCCCCACCCCCAGTAAGCTGGTGAACATATGTGTTCAGTGATACAGCTGCTTGTGAGCTGAACTGAAACTGTGCCTTGGATGTTGTGTATTGTCAGCAGGTCAGAGAAACAATGTGCTTATAGAAGTTTTATCTCTGCTGTTGCTGAGCTCACCGTAGAGAGGCTACGAAGAAACAAGCTCACAGGCCATAAAAAGCTGAAAATTATGTTGTATGTAAATGAAAGGTCATTTGCCTGTGTTTGGGATAAAAGTCACAGACCTGCTATGGCTAATTGTTGGAAGGAACGGTAACTTGTGAATTTTTCATATGCCTATTTCCAGGATTAGTGCATCACTTTATTTATTCTATATGTGATATGAAGAGGTTAAAGAGATGCAGCATAAAGGCATGCAAAAAGCCACACTCTCTATCCAGATATATTAATAGTTATCTAATAATAGATCATGCTGCATGCAAATATGCTTGATGCTAATATTATTTAGCTAAAATACAAGCAATAAATACTGTTCTCTAAGGCACAGTAAATACATTCAAAACTAGTCTATGTTTTAATGGATTTCTTGTGTCCTTGATAGATTTAAAGTTAGATAATCTATATACCTGACACATTTTAAGCAACCAAGGCAAAGTGTGAAAAACTTCTCAGCATTGCTTCGTTGGAATCACAAGAATACTTTTCCGAAATCACAATGCCTTTTCTAATATTCACTCTCAGTACATTTATATACCAAATTCTTTTTTTTTCTCATATGTGCAATCTAATACCAAATCTGACTGACATGAGAAAAACCTATTCAGCACAGTGGCTAAGCAGTTAAAAATGTCATTCAACAATTTGCCAGGTCACTGTCACAAATATGTTGCTAGGTAACTGCAGATGTTATCAGCCACTAAAATACATGCATTTTCCAGATGTATTTATTAAATCATTTTCTGTTGAGTGATTCTGTGGTACCATGAAATGGAATGCCTTATTTAGGACCTAAATATTTTTAAATATAGAATGTAATCTGAATTATATTGAAAACTGTTATTTGTTGTATAAGTGGAGGAAAGGGATCCAAATTTGTGAAATTTGACTAAGGGTTTCCAGAGATTCAGCTCCCTAGAAACTGCAATATTACACTATCCTCTTGGGTTTTGTAACTTCTGTGCATACCTAATGCTCACATTCTGCATCCAATTATTCTACAGCTGATCCCTGTTAATTGGCATTTCTATCAGCTAGTGATATGATTCATTAACCCTTTGGAAAGCAGTCTTTCAAAAGTTAATAACCGTAGAGTTTGAAACTTCAGGCTGATGTAATACCCAGTCATAAAAACACATGAACTTCAGTTAGTTTCAGATGTCATTCTGGGAGCTGATTGTATCAGTCACACAGAGTCCACCCTGCAGGTCAAGACCCCAAAAGCTGGGCTGCTTTTCCAGGTTCCTGTTCCTGGCAGTGGCAGTCATCCACACAGAGATCGGTCTCTCTATCAAAGTGAGACAGCAGAGCTACCAAACTCCTGGCAGTGTGCACTGGTGACATTGGAAATGACTAGGGCACACATTTATTACTGAGTTCAGGTACAAAAACCTGTGTGAAAGGATTCCTATCTGCAAGCTGACTCCCACATTCAAATAATGGGGGCAGCTATCTTTTATAGTGCAAGTCAGATCTACAAATTCATTCTGGCCTCAATATCTACTAATGTACATTGAGTAGGTAGGAGGCAGGGTTCAAAGAATGTGCTACTGGTTGCACTTTTCCTAGAGCTTTGAACTGTAACATCTATGTGTGCTCCCTGGTTCAATGTTCATCTGGAATGATCGAGAGATTACTCAGAGTGGTTTGGCAGGGACTTGCAAGATCACACTTTTCAGCTCAGACCAGCCTGCATCAAAGGTACTAACACGTGCATGGATTTAAGTGTAAACTCTCCAGAGAGAATAATGTGCTAGTGTTAAATGCAAATTTATCTCCTCTGGCACAGGGTGATCCCAGGCCACGAGTGATGGCAGACTGGGTATTCATTCTGAGAAAATACTGCTATTTATTATTTTTCTGCATTCAGTATTTTTTTCCTTAGGCATCCACTTTTGGCCACATATCAGAGGTGAAATACTGCACCAGATGGATCTTGACCTGGTCTCTGTGGCCAGTTTTATGTTCTTAGACTCATGCAGCACTGACTCTTTGTGACACTCTACGTGATTTCCAGCAGCATGGGGAGTTCATGTCATCGGTCTCCAAGGGGTAGCAGTAGGTACAGAAGGAAAATATCACAGAATAAATCCTTAGTCTTTCTGGCAAAGCTGAAGGGAGGGCAGCAGTTTGTGAGGTTTGTGGTTACTGTAGGTGCAGTTTTTAAACATAGCTTACATAGTTGTGTGTGTTATGCCTCAGCTAAGTGTCTTTTACCACATCAAAAAAATAGTTTAGACAACATATAATGTTCTCTGTTCTAAAAGAGTGAGGTAGCACTTCACAGTCTGTCTGCTGGAGGTTGTGCTGTCATGCCATTGCTCCAGGGAGAAGTGGTATTGGAGGAAATTCATCGCTCTTCCTCTCAGCTTCACTGCCATCAGCTAATGAAACAGGAGACAGGGGCCATGAGTTGCGGCTTGGGATGTTCAGACTGGACTGTGCAACCTCTTGAGATCCCTTCCAATCAACATTTCTGGAGCCCATGGAAGGCCTACACTCACCTGAATCAGTAACTCAAGGCAGCTATTCCAGAGTGTCTCAAATGGCATCACACATTTATGTGATGGCAGCTGCATTGTGCCCCTCATCAGCAAAATTAAATGAGAGTGATGCAGCCAAACTGGCTGTTTGGCAATTCACCAACCAAGCAGGTGGATATAATCCACACCCTTTGGGATAACCTGGCATATTTGACCTACTCTTCAGATGTCACTTCAGATTGTCATTTTGAAGGGGGTGATTCTCTCTCTTCTGCTCTGCTTTTGTGAGATCCCACCTGAAGCAGTGCGAGCAGTTCTGGTGTCCCCAACATCAGAAGGACATGGAACTGTTGGAATAAATCCAGAGGAGGGTCATGGAGTTGATAAGAGGACCGGAGAAGCTCCCCTGTGAAGACAGGCTGACAAAGGTGGGGTTGTTCAGCCTGGAGAAGGAAAGGTTGTGTGGAGACCTCAGAGCAACCTTCCAGTATCTAAAGGGGATCCACAGAGAAGCTGGAGAGGGACTCTTGATCAGGAAGTGCAGTGACAGGACAAGGACTAATGGGTAGAAACTGAAAGAGGAGAAATTTAGGTTAGATATTAAGTATGGTTAGACAATGGAATGTATGTGTTGCCCAGGGAGATTGTGGATGTCCCAAACCCAGTGTTCAAGGCAGAGCTGGATGAGGCCTTGAGCAGCCTGATCTAGTGGGAAGTGTCCCTGCCCATAGCAGGGGGCTTGGGACTAGATGGTCTTTAAGGTCCATTTCAAACCCTTATAATTCTATGATTCTATGAGTATCTCATGTGTCCAGAGATATCTTCAATGACAGAGCATGCTTCTCTTTAGGAAACTGGATCAAGCCCTGGATGTCACCTGGAGTGAACAGAAGCAATTTTGGTTTTTCATCTGCAGCACAGAGTCAGGATACCCTCAGTGGCCTGTTCACTTTAAATAATCATTCTCTGCAAGGCTGTGGTTGGTAGCTTTAGCTTGCAGAATCCCAGCACCAGGTCAAAAAAACACCCAAGCGCTCCAGTGCACAAATGATGATTGGGATAAAGCCCTGCTGTCAGATTACATTTGTTCAACAGCTGCAGTTGCCTAACCAGGGCCACAGGTCAGGCTCATGTGCACGGTAGCTCATTTACACATTGTTTGGGTTTTGTTCTTTCTACTGCCACTCAAAGTGGAGCTGGGTGTAGGTACCAGGCCCGCTGGCTTTCTGGGGAAAAGCCACCCTTTAGCAGCTCCAACCATGGCAGGACAGGGGGTGACAGCCTGGATCCCACTTCCACTGATGCTTTAGCAGAGACACCAAAGGGACCCTCAGTGCTGCAAATCATCTGTCACAAGACCAAGCACAGAGGGATGAACCCTAGGGACAGTAAGGTGCTCTTTAAAGTTAAAATTACTGAAATAAATTGTTACTCAAGTGCAATTGCTGTAGCTTCCTTGTGGTATTTCCCAGAAGCCTGAACACCCTTGATTTTCTCAGTACAGACAGTGGAATGTCTTAAATAAAATATATTCCTATTGACATTTCTTTTAATGCAATGTCAGAAGTTTCCGGAAAGATGCTTGAACTGTAGAAATTTAAGTCAATATTACTTAAATTTAAAATTAATTCTCTGTTTTGAATCTGAGCAATCGATTGTGCTGATCTTGGAATAAAAGTTCCAAAGAGAGCTTCCCACAACATGACGTGGAAGGATAGAGATGTGCTCCACACACTGGAGATGGAGGGAGTACCGTAGGTAGAGCCAGCCTGTTTCCCTGGAAATCAAACCACCTGAAACTTGGCTGTGCTGTCAGAACACTGCAGCCGCTGCCAAGGTCCTCTCTGCAAATTTAAATTTACACCAACTCTGTGTTGTGACAAAGTGCCAAGCACTGATGGGAACCTTCTGTCTCTAGTAAGAATTTTGGACACATAATAACAACAAAGGTTTAATATATCTTTGCTTGAAAGCAGAATTTAAATGAGGTTATTTAGGAAAAAGCAATCTTATTTCTTGGAAATACTATTTCATTATATGAAAATATAATGAATTAACATTTATCTGGAAAATGCTTTTTTTGTGTGTGTTTCACAACTACTTTTTAGCATTTCCAGACTGAATAGTATTTTCTAGAATATATTTATTTCTGGAATGAGTTTTTGCAGGTTTGAGTGATAGAATCATTCAAGAAACTGAATGTGTATGTTTAACAACAAGAACAAGGAAAACAACAGTAATAGTAGTAGTAATAATAACAGTAATAAACCCAACTTAATTCTGAATAAACTGAAAATGCGGAAAAACTCAGTTTTACATTTTGTTTGTTTTTTTTTTTTTTGACATGTACATGGGTTTCTGATGCATCATTTGATCCTGTCTTACTCCAATATACTGAGATTTACAGGGATCTGTTTAGTTTATCCTTGCTTTGAGAGTCAGTTTGATTATAGCATATAAGCATTGTCAGAGGAACAAAACACTGTAAACTAAGAGGTGTTTCATCTAAAAGAGACAAGAACAACACAGAAATAATTCAAGACTTAAAGCTTTATTAGCAGTGAATACTATTTTAACAACACATGCAGATGAGATCACAACAGATTACCCAATGAAAATGGTGTCTTCTCCATTAGTTTTTGTCTTCAAACAGGCACTTGAATGCCAAGGTGATGGTGAGCTCTTCTGCAATAGTCTTGTCTCTGGACCACTCTGTGAGACTGAGGAAGACCTGAGGAAACCTGCCCTGGGGATAAAAGCCAGAACTAAATTTTCCTCTTCTCTTAACACAATTCCCTAATCACCACTGAGCAATTATCGCTTTCCTTTGCTCTAAAAGGAAAACAAGTGGTAATGTAGATTAACTTAAATGTCTAATGATTATTCAGAGATGTAGAGTTGACAAGAGTTTCCCTAAATTAAGCAGACTGGATCCTGCTGTGATATAAACACTCTTCTTGTTGACCAAGGCTTTAGTATTTCTCCCTTGAATTCAGCTGTGCTCAGTCTTCCAAAGGGGCTGCACATAAGAGCGCCTCTGGACCGGCAGCCTGCTACATTTAAAATAAACTTTGTTATTGGTGGATTGTTGTAACTGTCACAGAATTTTAAAAAGTTACATTTTTCTACAGCCCACTAGAGAGGTGTTAAGTCATTAAAATAATGTATGGTGTGTTTATTTATTTATTTATAAAGGACATATTAATTGTCATTTAATGGACCAGCAAACCTTTCTGTTTCAAAATAAAAGTGCATAACTCTTGAATATGCTTTCTCAAGCTGTTGCACTCGCATCTGCTGTACGGACTGTTAATACTTTATTATTTTGAAAAGCAAGTTAAATTAACTCTCCAGTGTTAGTGTACATTGCACGCATACATGGGCACCCCAATTCGCTCATTGTGGATGAGGCCATGACTGTATAAACAGAACCATTTCAGAGAAACATATTCACAGGTTTATCTTCAGCACAAAACACCAAATAATAAGGAGCTAATATTTTGATTTTTCACATGAAGCACTGCAGCACAGTCCCACTCATTCCAAGATTGGTGCTGAGAGGAGTAAGCCAGCTCCTGCAGGATGTACCTCCCTTGCTGTGTGTGGTTCATGGCGCTCTCCAGAAGCCTGCACATTCTTGCTTTTCTTAGAATGGATATTGAGTTATCTTTAATAAAGTGCACTCCTACTGAGATCACTTTTAATGCAATGGTGGAAGTTTCCATAAAGACATTTAAGCTGTAAAAATCTGTGGGAGTAGCAATGCTTAAGGACTAAACCTTTCTACTGTGCCACTAACAAAGTGCTTCACTTTCTGCTTATCTTGTGCTGTTACCAAGGGCCATTTCGTATCACTGAAAATAAAGAGAATAATTCTTATTCATGAGGCTTGTCTTGCTGGCCTCATTTCTAATGACTTTGGACATAATGCATTAAACTTTTGTCACTTCCACTGTGCAGGAGCTGTGCTCTCCAGCATTCCCATCACCTCTGTGCATCAGGTGAATTTGATTTTCCTGTAGGCTTTACTTACCCACATTTTATTGTCCCTGGGCCTGATGCAGCCTGAGTGGCACAAGGCTGGCTTTGGGATCATGTGTGGTGCACATGAAAGGCTGAAAGCAGGACAAGGCCAGGTTTGAGTTTGAGGGATGCTGATCTGTGGACTGATTTGTCTGGTTTGTGTGGACTGATGAGGAGAAGTAGGTTGTGTGATGAGAAGTAGGCTGTGTTGGTGGGAAAGCTACCTGGTGGCTCCAAGGTGCAAAGTGTGGGATTGGAGGAATTTATTTTTCTGTCATACTGATGCTCTGCTAGAGAGAACATAAACTTGGAGCACAGGATGAAGTAACTGGTATTTGTTTTGCTTTTGTGTTTTTACTTCATTTGTCCTGTCTACACATGTCTAAGCCTCAAATTCCAAACCACGACTTAATCCTTTCTCCTCTGGAGCCCTTGGAGGTAGAAAACGAAGTTGTGGTAAATCATATCATTAGACTTTAATAGCCAATATACAGTAAGTAACATTTTTCCTCCCAAGGGAATTATTTAATGTTTAATGAAAATACCAATTTGCATAATTCACTTGCAGTATAAAGGTCACCAACAGTTTGTGACTAGGATAACAGGGTAATTACTTAAGATAGCTATCTTCCATCGACAAAAGAATGTTAATTTGTTGAAAAGGACTATTTAAAATTATTGTATTTTAATTATTATATAATCTTTTTCATATTTTTAAAAAGTCATAACTTGTGCAGCAGAGCTCTCAAAGCTCTGTATCACTTTCTCAAAGGCAGTGGGTGTTGAGACCAGGCAGACCAGGATTCTCTATTAGCTGGTAGATGAATGGCAAAAATATGAGAAGTGTGAGGGAACCTGAGTGATGGACCAACATAGAAGGTGCCTGGGTCAAAGACACAGAAGTCCCACACTGTGTCCCCTCTGTGGGAAGGCCCCAGTGGTCATACTCCATCACCAAAACTCTTGGGTCACAAGTAAAATACTATCCAAGTAAGGGCCTATGTTTTAAAATTGTGGTCTAAGAGAAACCAGAGGGTGGTTCTTAGTAAAGCACAACTCGGCCAAGCACTGGACACCTGCTGAGCCTTTGCATGACCAAGCCCAGCCAAGGACTGGACATCGTGGCAGTCACATAGGAGGAAGCAGATCATGGAAATCTCTGCTGGAGTGTGTGGAGCCCAGTGCTGATCCTGACAGCTACACACTATAGGTTGCTTTGGGCCAGGGGCCACCACCACGCCCAGAATGTTTGCCAGGAATATCCAAAACTGGCATCCAGCTGCCACTGTGCTGGAGCACGCTGCATTCCCAGGGGAATGTGTGTCAGAACCAGCCTGCAACAGGGACTTCCTAAATTGTGAGTGTGTGCAATGTAGCCACAGTCACCCGGGAGTACTCCTGGCGCTGGAGCCACTGGTGTCACTTTGTACCTCAGAGTGCACTGCCCTGCTTCTCTGCAGAGATTCCTATCGTGGCCATTAGCAGGGCTTGTAAAGATGACTCAATCTAAAAGATTCCTTTTCCCATTCACTGTAAAGCCAGGAGGATTTCTCTCTTATCCTGTAGGTGCACCATAAAGGTGTCTTCAATAGAGGGAAGTGACCCTGAGTGAGTGACACACTGCTTGCAGAGGGACAAACCTACTTTTGCAACTCAGCACAATAGACCAAAACCACACTATGTTTCATTTAATGATTACTCCTGCACAAAGCTTTCAAATAATAAGCACTAACATATTTTAAACCTGAGCAAGCTAAACATTTAATTTACTACTCACTTGACACCACTTTAGTTCATTAAAACCTTTGCAGCATTGGAGAAGGTGAAGAGGGCAATATGATTAAGACAGCATGATTAGGGCAGGGCAGGAGTTTCTCTCAGCTGAGAGTTGAGGGAATCTTATTCTTTCCTTCAAAGACAGCAGTGTTGCTTCTCCTTGGCTGGGCCAGGATGGAGCTCTAGGCACCACATTTCCCTGCCTCTTTGGTGCTCTGCAAGGTGATGCTTTGGAATAAGCCTTGCACTGCACAGAATGACCCCAGCTGTTTACCTGCATGTCCCCAGAGTAGTATTTTTAAGGGATATGATATTGATAACTCAGCTTGCCTCTGCTGTGATTTAGAAAGCATCTAATTGCATTTATACAAATAATTATATACGTGTATATATATTTTAATGTTAGTTGTCACTGTGAAATAGATGTACCAACTTTATTAATAAAATCCTGGCAGCTATGAAAAGATGGGGGATGCCAGCCTGTGCCACAGAAGCAGCAGTGAGGGCCTGCAGTTGATGTCCTGGTCTGGCCTCAGTCTGACCCCCAACCCAGGGAGGTGTCCAATGGCCAGGGCTGGGGCTGTTCCCACTCCCCTCCCAGGGATCTGAGGCACCACACACAGCCAAGAGCTGAATGTGCAGTTTCTGAAAAAATCTGTCTTCTGCTTGCATTTAAATCCCAGAATTTCTTTTTCCACCTCCTCACAAATCAAAACCCAGGAAAACAGTATAAGATTCAATGCTGAATTTAGGCAGATTTCTGGCCAGAGGCTTCTCTGCTCTGCAAGCCCTCCAGCCCTAATGCTGAGCCAGGGTATGACCATTCCAGGTGTAGCTTCCACCTGCTTCCCAGCTCCTGGAAGCCATCTCGTTTGAGATGTGACCAGTGTGGCTGGTCACTTCTGTTTTAAATTTAGGTTCTGTTTGATTTCCCAATGCAGAACTCTCATTAAAGAGAATTGGAGCACAATAAAAATAGGCTTTAGGGGACCAGCCTGTCCAGTCAGTCATCCAGGAGGTTCCTTACAGAATTATGCACGTAAATAGTCACTAGTGGCTTTTTGTATCCTTCGTAAGAGTGGCCAATAGCAGACATAGAGAAGAGAGCTTTCCAGTAACAAACATATGGAAGAGCTTCCCATCAGCAGCATTTCCACACAGTATCCCAGCTTTAAGCTGTCTGAAGTTTAGGCCTCCTTAAACCACAAGTGGCATATTTGTCTTAAAAAAATTAATGTAACACAGCATCTAAAAATAATCCCATGGAGTCATACATTCTCTTGTTTCTCAGCATTTGAATCACTGCAGCTGACTCCACAGTGTCATAAAACACATTTTGAGAAGGAAAATTATCCAAAAATTTCCTAGAGTGAAATACTTAAAAATAAACACAATCTCTCACTCTGTAAAGCACATACCTAAGTCACTTGTTTCAGAAAGTGCTGAAGGCTGTGGATGAGGAAGTTCTGGCCACTCCTTGGTGCCCAGAGGCCACACATGGCCAGAGCTGTGGGCATCCCACCAGCTTGCATGCAGCTCAGCCTGCATCAAGCTCTTACTCACAGTTATTTTCCCACAAGCTCAAAACCCGAAAACAATTAAACTGCTAAAAACCTGATTATTCTCCAAAGGTGAGATGTGTGGTGGAAGTCCCATGTGTGCTAACAGAGGAGCAGTGCATCAGCACAGGGCTCAGAGCAAACACCAGAAGTGCTGCTGGGGGAGCAGAGCCATCCCTGCTGTAACAATGCTCCTGCAGCCAAGAAAACTTACTCTAGCTGGCACTGAGCAGGAGGCAGGCAAATTGTCTTCACCGGTGCCACACATTTTTTCTCTCTTCAACCTGTTTAAAGGACAAAGAGAGGAATGACTGAACCCCAAATACTCTGTTGACTGAATCTACAAATAGGCAAGCCCCTGTTGCTCATATTCTACTGCTCAGCTGGTTTCTGGTAGCCCCTAAAATGACAAGACTCATCTCCAAAATGCTCAAGTTGTTAAAAATAACAGTAGCCTGTTCTTATATATTACAATTTCATATTAATTTTATTTGTGAGTGTATGAAGAAAAAGAGGCTAGGCTGAGCTCTGGATTTAGGCACATAATTTTTCTTTGACTACAAAAAGGAAAAGGCTAAGACGCCTTCATTTATGTGGGTTTGATTCATCCCGCAGCGCTAGCTCTGAACTGGCTGTGCATGGTCATCAGTGCGTGTGACAAACGCTCCTGAACGCCCGGAGCACAGTCTGTACCCAGGGACTGAGGCACCCTGCTTTGGGAAGCGTTGCCCTCAGAGCATGCAGGTTCTAAAACCATCAGCGACTGCTAAAACAAAACCTGTCTGCGAGGCGCTCGCGGGGAAAAGGAGGCAGAAGTCAGATAGCATCTCCCCCTGCTCCACCCCTTCACACTAATTATGTGACATGAAAGCTCATGCCTTAATTAGCCCGGAAATAAATTACACTGGCTCCTCCTGGTGGCTGGTCCCACAAGCTCAGCACGGCCTGCTGTGGAGACTGGCGATGAGCGCTCATCTTCCCTCGGCCCAGTGGGTTGTGCGAGCTGCAGTGAGCCCGCGGCCGCCGAGCGCAGCCCCGTGTCCGCCACCAGCACTCGTGTCCACCTGTATGTCCATCTGTGCCCACCTGTGTGCCCACCTGTGTGTCCATCTCTGCCCACCTGTGTCCACCTCTGTGTCCACCTGTGGGTCCATCTGTGTGCCCATCTGTACCCACCTCTGTGCTCACCACTGTGCTGGTGCCATCGCTGGGGCTTTGCTGCTCATGGGCTGGTGGTACCAGCGTCCCTGAGCCACAGGAGGATGGCAGGAAGGGCTGTGGCTGAGGGGCTGTGGCTGAGGGGCTGTGGCTGAAGGGCTGTAGCTGAAGAGCTGTGGCTGAGGGGCTGTGGCAGGAAGGGCTGTGGCGGGAGGGGCTGTGGCTGAGGGGATTTGGCTGGAGGGGCTGTGGCAGGAAGGGCTGTGGCGGGAGGGGCTGTGACTGAGGGGCTGTGGCGGGAGGGGCTGTGACTGAGGGGCTGTGGCGGGAAGGGCTGTGGAGGGAAGGGCTGTGGCTGAGGGGCGGAGGGGCTGTGACTGAGGGGCTGTGGCTGAGGGGCTGTGGCTGAAGAGCTGTGGCTGAGGGGATTTGGCTGGAGGGGCTGTGTCAGGAAGGGCTGTGGCGGGAGGGGCTGTGGCTGGTGCTGCTCCTTAAGGGGCTGATCCTGGTGTGTGCTGTGGGGACTCAGTCCTGCGTGTTCAGCTCCAGAGGGAGAACTGGAATAACACAGCTGAAAAGCTCGCTGATGCAGGGGGTAACACATACAGTTCAGTAATAAAGGAAAGCAGCTGGATTAGGAATTGAGCCAGTTTGTGTTCCCTAAGCCTACCCAGCATTCATTTTTTGAACGGAACAATTCCCCTCTGCAGCGCAGAGGAACCAGCGTCTCCCCCCGGGGAGGTTTGCCTCAGGAGGGGTGTGGGAAGGTCAGAGGACACCGTGCACTTTCATGGTAAAATCTGAATAAATATTCTGCGTGGAAACAGGCCCAGTGACTGAGTGTGCTGGCAGGCTAGCCTGGAGACCTGGCTGCGTTTGAAGGACTGTGGTTATAATTACTGTCACCATTACTTGCATCAAGGATTACAACCACATGAATTTGGAGCCTCATCACTTTTTAGTCAGTGCTTTAAAGCTGCTTCTCTCTTATGCACGCCCAGTGGTTTTCTTGACCTATTTTTGGACAGTGAGGAATTATTTATTTTTATATACAGACTTCCCACTTAACCATGATAATACAGTAAACAGGAGGCTGGGAGGAACAGGAGTAATATACCTGGCTCTGCACTCTCCCCCTGACTAAACAACTCAACAGGGAGCAGCCCTGGATGCAATGCTGACTAGAGTTACAGAAATCCGTCATACTGAAAATGCTGGTGCCACAACATACAGAAAGGGGATGAGGATTACCTCAGGCTGTGTATTGTCAGATATTCTGTATTGAAGATATTCTGTATTCTCTATGGAAGAAATTCACACAAGCCAGAACCTTTTACAGGTGTGAGATATGAGACCTCTACCAGCTTCCTCTTCGTCCTTCTCTCCTGACAGCTGAAGTGTTGAATGGTATAAAAGGAATATCTGGCTCCCAGGAAGAAATCATACAAAATCCCAGTGGTGCATTTATATTTATTCCAGGAATAGGATAAGTTATTTGGTTTATAGTTAAACAAGAGGATCCCATTTCCTTTGTATGTTCATCTGTAGCTCCAGTGTAAGGGCTGATAGAGTCAGATCTTATACACAGCTCACATTTGGGCTTCAGACTCAACCCTCTTTTGTTAAGCTCCAGTAAATATCCATTCATTGGTACCTTTGACCCCCACCACTTTATCATCTCCAGGGACAGACACAGCTGAGGGGCACAGTGACACAAGAGAAGCCAGAGGACATCAGAGTTTTCAATAAGTTAAAAAACCAAACAACAACAACTACAACAAAAAACCTCAAACTCCCCTCTTCCATCAAGAATGAGAAAAAGGTCCAGGCGGAGCAAAAAAAAAACCCTAAGAAGAACATATAGATGTAGTGACACATCTTCTCCTGTATTTTTGTCTGTTCAGTGATCAGGTAAGGGATGAAACCAAAATGTATAGAAGAAAGAAGGTTTGAAATAAGGTTTGGATAGATATCTTAATGGGATAAATGTAATTTAAACATGCAAATATGAACAGCCAGTGGGTTTCCCTCAGGAGCTGCATGATATGTAAAGCACAACATCCCATGGATGGTACAGGAGTGAACACCTCTTCAGGTGCAGTATCTCTGTGAGGAACATGAGTGTGGGCAGTCTGGGTCCAGCCTTGCACACTGCCTCTTCTACTGTTTCTCAGCAGATTTCCACAAGAGCTGGTGAGAACAAGATAATGTGCAGCTTTGCCTTCCTGAACTGAATATACTGCGGCCCAGCCTCCAGCAATGTGCAGCTCAGGGACTTCCTGAGCCAGAGGTAATGTCTTTAGATTCAGCAGTCACTCATGGACACTTGGCTGAGTCTGTTCTTCCAGAGCAGGAATCCACGCTGTTCATGGGCGTGCAGCTGGGCCAGCTCACTAAGCAATGCCCCACTGGTGCTGCTGGCCCAGATAAGTGGCATGTGCTATATTTTCCCTTTATCTAGACTATAAAGTTAGTGTGAAATTTGTATAAAATGCAGCACAGAAAAAAAGGAGAGGATTATTTCTATAGGTGGCAAGACTTTGAAGGTGAAAGTACTATATTTCTTTAAAACTGACTTTGTGTTTGTTCCTGCAGTGCCTATATGAAGAAATCATATAGTATGTTGGGAATCGGTCTGTGCTGTAAAAGATCTCTCTTTTCCAAAATGTATCTGTGCGTAGTTCCCTTCTCCATATTTAAAGTAAATGGTCCTTTTTCATATAATTGTTGTATGGAGTCAGAGGCAAATATTGATAGATAGTGACAGAGTTTAATTTATTTCTTTGTTGAAGATTGATTTTTCTTGGGTTTCGACAGCACTGGCTGCCTTCCCAGAAGCATTTCTGAATTTATCACTGCTGTGTGCCAAACTGAGATGGAAAAAACAGCTTTTAAATATAAAACCCCTCAAACTAGGAGGATATTTCAGTTTGGTGAAGTTCTGGTCATAACCCCCAGTGCCACAGGGTAAGTATAGCTGAGAGGAATTGAGGCAGTGATTTCTTTATCAGTGTCAATGGAGGGAGATCAGCCTTAGAGAGGGATGCCCCTGTCTGCCATGGGGTAATTACATCTCACTCCTAACTTGGTTCATGCTGAAGATCATTTCCTTCTCTGTCACAGTTGTGTCTAGGCACTGAGTGAAAGAAGTGAGAGTGTTAACTGAGACAGACTTGCCCATCTGCAGTACTTTGCAGTATTCCAGCACTCAGAGCCACTGTGGGAATCCAGCTGCCCAAATCATTGATGTGCAGAAGTTTCACTTCACATTGCCTGGCAGAGGAAAGCTCCTGGCCCTGTTTTTTGAGTCTTCCCGCTGAACAACCTCGTGAGTTTTAACAGCTCCGTTCTGATGGAGTGTCCGCAGAGGGCAGGGTGAAGCCCACTGCTGAGGCATGCCAGAGGTGACATTCCTTGGATGCACACAGGGATGCAGCTGCTGATGTGACTTGTGTCATTGTCGACATCATTGGAGCTGTACAGGCTTGTACACAGCTGAGCTCAGCCATGGTGCTCCTCTGCTGAAAGACAGCTGCTCTGTCTACTCTTAGTATCATCCTACAAGACAAATCAGGAGCCCAGGCAAAGCAAGTTGAATTTTGTACTAAACTGGAAAGATTAAATACTTTTATCAACTTCATCAGACTGCACTCAGAGTGAAGATACTTGGATTTTGTGCCAGGTTCTGTGGTGTATGGCTCAGGCTGCCATCAGCAGTTCATGTAAGCACCATTGCACCATTCAGCTGGTGAAGTTACCACAGCTTCTCTCTGTGTAAAACCCCTTGTAGCAGCTACTCCTTGTTGGACTCCCCTGGCTGGGCAAGCTCTCGGCACATCCTTCATGAAGGGGTTGCAGAGGGGGGATGCAGAACAAACAGAAGGAGAGACAAGAGCTTGTAGAGCAGTGTCAGGAGAAACACCCTCTTCCATCACAAGAAGATCAAGGCAGTTAACAAGAAGTTTGGGCACCTGGCAAGATCAAACCAAGCTCCACTGCTCAGTCTGCTCAGAGATCCTCCCCTCCCCGCGGCAATGCGGCAGAGCCTCTCACTCCCTCTAACGCTAAAACAATGCTTAATTTAAAAGAAAAGGAACTCCGATTGCTCTGGTTTCTGGTTTTCACCACCTCAGGGAAAATGGAATGCCCGTCTCACTTCCCAGGTGGGAAAGTGAAAGCCCACAAAGTTCTTTCCCAGTCCTTTCCCTTTGCAGTGAGCTCTCGTTCTGGTGACCCCACCTTCCCCTGAGACAGGAGAGGTCTTTAGTGCTGGCCGGGGAACCTGGTGTCTCCTCTCAGTGAGAAGCACCTCCCAGCTGATTCATTCCGGTTGAAGAGGAGAAACTCTCTTTTTACCAAGGATCTCACCTCTCTGAAGACTCTTTGTAATTAATTCTGCTCCTCTCTGAACTTGGCAGCAGTGGCTGATGCTGTGAAGCATAGCAGCCTTCGCTGATAAGCCCTGCATTGTGCATATCTTCATTTCTTTGAATGTTTTCTATCAGGAAAGCACCAATTTGTATTTCCTATAGAAATTGCTCCTGGCTGCCAGGCTGGATGGGCTTTTCTCTGACAGAAGTGGAGGTGGACACAGCCACTGGTTCCTGCTTTCCTGCCAAGCGAAGGTGCCATGGAAGAGCCTCCCTTTCCCTTTGCCCTTCCCAGCAGATGGTTCTTCTGAGTGAGCACAAGAGTGCAACAGTGCCACTTTTTCTCTTGTCCCAGTGTTAGGTTCTACTATTCAATTTTGAGTTTTGACAGCACTTGATTTTAAAGGAAGCACACTCCTCCTTTAACCTCTGCCCTGGTGATGGGAGCTGCAGACCCTACTGGGCCCTTTGAGGGAAATACAAGACATTCCTCATACTGAAAGTCCTGGGATGTGTTTCTGGTTTGAGCTAACAGTGTGCTGGATGGATTTCATTACACGTGAAGGGGAAAGATGTCTGTAATCCCACATGTTCCATTGTACATGGGCTTAGGTCATACTGTGGTGCTCTTTGCAGCATGATAATACCATATTGAAGTAGGTCTGAGGAGCTCAGGCTGAGGATGGAGAGGTTTCTTTTCCCATCTAGCTAAATTCTAAAGCATGGGTTAAGATTTCAGATGTTTAGGTAACAAATACATTTTCTGTATAAAAAGCCCCAATGGCTTGCCTATGCACTAGAGCACACCTTTGGGCAGGTTTAAAACTGTACAACATGACCTAATGCTTCAAAAATCATCTAAAACATAGTATGTACAAGAAAATAGGAATAAAGAAATGGAAACACATTGTTAATACCAAAGCACCTTTCCAAAATTGATCCTGGGCATAATCTCTAAATTCTTAAAGCTTAACCTCAGGAATTAGCGCTAAGAGGGATAATAATTCCCTAGCTATATCAGAGCAGAACAAGTTCACAAGCAAAAACTCATTAAGGAAACCTCTTTCTTGGTAAACTACAGTGAAAATGACTGGAGGGATTCACACCTGTGCCCTTGAGATGCATCAGATCTCTGAAAACCTAATACAGAGTTTAGTGTATGCAGATACCTTCCTCAGAAATCACAGTAAAACCAGGATTTCTCTTTAACTTGTAGTGCTCTCTGAGTTTCTCTCGATATATGTTTTACCTTAATCTTAAGAATTTAGCACCGAACCATGCTGGTTAGTCAGGGCCATGGGGTAGGGAAGCTCCAGGCAATGTCCTACTGAAACCTATTTCTGGTGTGCAAAAAACAAAGCAAAAGGTGCTGGATGACCTCTAGGGTCTGTCAGATTGCTATGGGGGCACTTACATGATATTTCTGAAGATTCAGCTAGTTATCAGCACGTGTTGTTTTGTCACTATTTCATTTCTGTTAAAGACAATCATCTGGAATGGGCTGCATGTGTTCAGAGAATTCCACTCAAGGTGTCATGGTCCACACAGCTGATCTCCTCTCTGCACACACCTATAGCCCAGAAACTTTCCTCAGAGCACAGCATTTCCATTCACTTCTGGATTTTGGATTAGTCAATTAATTAAAATTAATTTGGTTTTATACTAATCAAGTCATAAAAAGCATTTTAGCTTAACTGATACTCACAGTCATCCAACGTCCATCTCAGAGGTAACTGAGCAGGGGATGTATTCAACACATAAAGAATTTAAAGTAAAAAGCATTGAGAATCCAGTATTGCTGACTGGAAAATATTGTACTCATCCTCTAGCTGTTTCTAATTACAAATATGTGTTATGAAATATCCATTGATTTAGGCATTGCAGGTCACTCAACAGGGAAGATGAATGATGTCAACAGAATTCCTTCTATTTTTTTCTGGATGAGGGATGTGGTATTCCTGACATTAATATGCACCCATTGTGCAAGATCCTTTCATAGGGATATGTTGATCTGCACTTGAAAATGGCCAAAATCAGCACTGTCATGATTGCTCCTGGGGAAACTAGTTTTAATTGTCCTTTTGTTGTGAGAATAGTGAAAAGTGACACTGAAATTTGGGAATTTGCTTTAACTTGTAGCTATATCTCAAATTTAATTTGAGATCTTCCATATGTAAAAAAAAAGAAAACCTCTAGGATATTGTATTGCCCACTCCATTATGTGGTAGTTAATAATTAAACACATGCTGCAGTTCCTTTTATGAATTCATAATGTGGAGATGAAGGATTACTGCAAGTTAAAATATGGCATACAATAATCTTGACTGCATTTCAGTTATTTGCTAGCAAAGCTTAATTTCCTTTCTCAGTTTTGATGATACAAAGAAAGAATTAACATCAGATGCTTCCTCTGCACTTGCGCAATTCTGAAGGGCCTTCATTTAAAAGAAAATAAAATTGCACACAGTTTGCTAGAGTACCTCTCCAAAGTCCATCTTACATGTTACACAACAGAGCTCATTGTCCCTTGGGGACAGGCCTGTGACAGCCCTGGGGGCTGCTGCTGCCGATGTGATGAAACCCTGCAGACCTGGGGAACACATTCTGATCCATCATCAACTCGAGGGGGTGGATGGCCTGCAATTTCCATGGTAGCATTATTATATTTATGTCCCCAGACACTGCAGCCAGCACCAAACCCCGGGCAGGTGAAGAGCCAGGAGCTCTTCTCTCAGCTGTGTTTATCTGCTCCTGCAGCAGCTCGGGAGCAGCTGGCACAGAAACACCTCCTGCCCAGCAGCTTCCTGGGAGGGGAGGGAAGAGTGCAGAGAAATAAATGGACTCTGGGGTTAGCAGGAGAGCATGGTTTTCTCAAATGCATTTTCTGTGCTGGCTGTCACAAAGAAGCCACTCCCTAGCTTGAAGGGGTAAAGCAAGAAACACAGAAGCATCTGAAATGACACAGTTGGACTCTGGCAACTCTGAGGAGATGGGTACAGTGTGCCACTGTGTCCCAGCCCCTGGGACAGCACAGCCCATCAACAGTGCCTTCCTTGCACAGTAGTTCCACTTTCACATAGGAGGGCATGTCACAGGTAGCCACATCCAAAGCCATTAGGGTTTTGTGGGTTCAAATCAGTGTCCACCTGTGCACTTACACCGAGCCTGGGCTGACAGGAGGAATTCCTTGCCTGTGCCCATATTGACAGGCACCCTGCAATGCCCTGTCCATGTGCTGGACTGTGTGTGGACCTGGCTGTGGCATTGAGCTCCTGAGGCCTGTGAGTGACACATGTTGGGCACATCTGTGCTGGTACACTGAACAGTGCCAGGGGAGGTACCAGGGACTGCACCTACATCATTTCTGATGGATGGCTCAAAGCATCTTTCACTTTAGATGTGCAAGGCAGTCTTCTCCCAACCCCAGAGCAGCCAGTATTTCCAAGTTTGCTTCCTAGGATGGTGTGGAGTAGCAGGATAGGACTTGCCTGGTCCTCTCTCTTCCTCCCCCTCTCTCTCTCCAGCTGCCATGGTGAATGAAGAGTCTGAAATAGCAGATGTCTGTCATTAGTAAAGGGTTGACATGCAGTCCTAAGTGCAAGAGGTTGCAGACCTGTGAGGTACCAGCAAGGTCTCCCAAGTACTACTTGCATTTTGTTACAAAAGCTGGCATTTCTGGCTGCAGCCAAGGACTGGTTTCCATGTCTGCATACAGCTTCCAACACCTTTAATGCAAAACAGCACTGCTCAGTTGTAAAAAGCTGTCTGTACTTTATGTGTCTTCTATTTCTTCATATTGCTGCTGGCAAATCTTCTTGCCAAAGAAGCTGTGGGTACAAGCATGGTCCTTGCAGATGTTGACCACAGGCACAGCTGCTTCCTAGCCAGCCAGATGTGGCTTTTTGGAGTGTAACTCTGAATGTGAAGCATGTAGATAATGGCGTAGTGTATGTGGGACTCATCTCCAGACTACATGGACAAGCTTCTCTCTGTCAGTAACTTGAACACCAATTGTCTCAGTTCCAACAAAATGCCAGTGACTGGATGCCTCAGGATCAGTTCTCTGCATCACATGCACAGGATGCTTCATGATCCTTGCTGTTAATTCAGTGAAAACAGGAGTAACAGAGCACCAGTTACTGTTCCGTCTGCACAATGTTGTCTGTGGGAGCTCATACTCTGAGTCAGACCACTGGCAAACTACATCCCCTACAGCCCCATCCACAATCCCCTTGTCTCTGGAGCCCTCTGTTGTATCTCCTGTTGGGCTGTCTGGATATGTGCTGTTATTTGACAATTATTTGAGCATTTACTATGTTGCAAAGGTTAATTAATTAGGTTTTTTTAAAGGTTGGAAAATGAAAAGTGCTGTGTAAGTGTTCCTAAGTATTATCACATATTATAGAACAATGGTTCACAACCTCAGTTTTTTTCCAGGTATTTCTTTGCAGCTTTAACTTCCTATCTTGGTACCACACAAGTTCCAATTACCAGTACTAGTTCAGTAGACCATGTATCAAATAATAATTCTCAAAACATGTGAGAAATAAATTCTAAAGGCTAGGAATGTTTTGTCATTATAAAACTACATATATTTTAATATGTCATTTGTTATATAACATTAAGACATATACATTATCACATATGTATATATTACAAACAGGTACAGATGTATATGTGTACATGTGTATGTATATATGTGTGCATGCATAGAGACAATATGATAAATTATTATATGATAAATAGTAATTATTCACAGATGATGCTGCGATAATATATCCCTGAGAAATAACATGCAGGTCCCTTTAAGTTCACAACATGTTTCTGACACTGCCTTAGTACCAATGTTTCATAGCAAATACAAGATTATATAGTAAATTATACACATTAAATCAGTTACCATCACAGTTTGCTGTCAAAGGCTCTCCTGGATTTAGCTCAATATTATTTCAAGAACTGTGAAGACATACAGGTACTGCTGAAAGGTTCTCTATCAGCACAGTGACAAGGTGACATTATAAAGATCCAGTCAGAAACTGGTAAGGAAATGGTTTTAATTTCCTCTGTCACACTGTGGTACCAATGGCATCCTTTCACAATACAGTGTGTTTGTGTGCCATATGCAAATACAGGAGAAGCGACAGCAAAGGAAAGCCCAAAATGCTCAGTATCAAGTCACATTTATATGTCAGGGAGTTTTGCTGCTTTAATGGCTAAGAAAAAGTACTGCAAGGACATTCTCATTGAGCAAGAATCAATGAAAGGTTAAACAAAAAAAACCCAAAAAATAAATTAATTCTGAAAATAATGAGTGGTTATATAGCCATGTAATTAGCAGGTATTTTCAGTTTTTCTTCAGAAAGAATGCCAGGCAGCATTCATGTGATTGACAAGGACAATGCTGGTGTGAATGATGTATGGATCTGTACAGGCAGGACTGAAAGGTGTGAAAAGAAAAGGATTGTGATGGGTGTGGAGACTGGCAGCTGAAGGGCTGTGGGAGAGGGAGGTCAGTGACTAGAAAGTAATGAAAATACAAAATTAAAATAGTGAAACAAAGACTTGTTCGGTGGCCCTGTATTCAGAGGAGGGAAGCTCCCACCATCCAAGGGAGTCTCTGTTTTGAATCAAGAGAAATATTGTCTTTTCTCTCACCTCTATGTCTTCAGGAATAGGGAAACTCAGAAATACTGTTGGCTGGCTAAAAGCAGCCTGCAAACAGCCTTACATGCTCTAGCTTAGGGTAGCTGAGTCTTCAGACCACTGGCGGCCTGACATGGTATTGTGACTTGCAGAGCCAAAACCTGGTGATGCTGAAACACTGGTGATCCTTTGGTGGGATCTGCACCCAGGAACACAACTGACTTGTGTTCTAATACACGGATACCCAGCAATCGCAACCCAGAAACAGGAGGTGACAGGCGCATGAGGTCCTGGGACCACCCACAGAAGTTAGGTACATAAAGAATGAGTCATTAGGGTAAATTGTAACAATATCAGTAGCTCAAAATACAGCACTTGGCCAAAGTGCTTTACACTGTGCCTTGCACTGAAACCAATAGATCCCGCAGAATGCCATAAATCTTCCCTGAAAGTACCCAGAGAATTGCAGTGTTGCTTTTGGCAGCATGACCATGCTGTGACTCCAAAGCCCCACCTGCTGAGCCCACACTGTACAGAGCTTTCCCAACTGCCACCTTCATCAAATATTGTTCTCTCTACTTGCAGCTCCTTGTTTTTTTCAATAGATTTAGCAATATCAGGGTGATATTTTTAAAATGTCATTGCTAATACATTTTAACTACATGCTGACCAAGATTTAGTATTATAATAAAACGTGAAACCTTCTGTCTTCATTGTAGGAAAGTGAAGATGAAGGCTTTACTTTTGGAAGAGACATCAGCTTAATTTCCAATTTTATGTCAAAAATACATCTGTAGATAGAGTTTAAGTCATAGCTGATTGCAGGCACATTTAGATGTGAAACCACTTATTTGCCAGACAAAACAAAATAGGCATCTAAGTACAATGAAATGTGCCTGCAATTATATGTGCCAGCAAAAATGACACCTGCAGATGTTGTGAAGTGAAAACATCTAAGAACACTTGAAATCATTTCCAAGTATGTGAAGTTTCAAAAAAGTAGGATATGAATATCTACTGCGAGTACAGAGCACATCCTCCTGCTTCTGCCCTTGGAGAAATACCCACTCAGTAATCTTGAATCCTTCTGATTTTCACATTTCTGGATCTTAAAGTCTTTTAAGCCTTAAACAAGATAAATAAAATAATAATTAAGTAAAATCTGAATATGTTTTGAAAGTGTTACTTTCCAACACTGCTGTCATTGTTTGTTCTTTTTTCTTTTTTTTCTTCCTTTCCTCTCTCTCACATGGCTGCCTGGCTGATTCCTCCTGTTGCTGTTCAGGGAAGGTTCACAGAAGTGGTTAGCCTTTTGTGAGTGCAGTTTAACTCTTAGTGCCAATGAATCTCACACCTTGGGCCTCTATGTCAAGAGCCTCTGATCACAAGGAGTCTCAATGAGCTCTCTGCCAACTCTCCTTTTTCCATGGAGCTACCGTGAGTCATGGTAGCAGCCTAGGATGTAAAGTAATTTAAAATGAGGGTGACAATTAAAAATTAGAAAGTGATCTAACACAAAAATAACTCTCTTGCACCTCAGAGCTAGGCAATAGCCCACCATTCCCCTCAGGTGTCTTGGGGAGCTGCCCAGGGCACACTGTTGCACTGAGCACTGTGAGCACTTTCTTCCAGTAAAGGAAGCCTGGATGTTGAAAATGTAACCCACTGGTGCCACCGTGTCGGGGCCAGAGCATTGACAAGGCTGACATGAGGCACTATTTTTGCAGAACTACCTATTCCTTAAAGCATGACAAAACCCTGCCAGCTGAAAGACTCTGTCCATATTCAGAAAGATTAGCAAAGCAACTCTTTCCTGACCATAAGATTCACCAAGCTTCAGATGGTTCCAGGGTGTTTTTTTTTAGCATCAGGAATGTATAGTGTAGCAACTGTCAGTATGATCTGCAGAGGCTTTCCACTCTTTCAGTTTGGCTGTCAGCTCTTTGGGGAAGGGAGAGTGAGGCAGGATGCTTCAGAAGTTCCACTTGGGGCTCTTTAAGGCTCTTAGAGGTCTCTCCCAGGCTGTGCTCTTGGCTGAATGCTGGCAGAGCACACAGGAGCAGGCAGCTCTCCATGAGCCCTTTCCTGCCCATGACTGACCCTGCCCCAGCAGCACCATGTGCCCCTGCTTGTCCTGATGCTGGGGATGAGGGGCTCCCTCCACAAGGCCACACCCAGTCGAGTCCAGCAAGGGCTGCCAGACAACAAACTCTCCCCTCGCCATTGCTGTTCTCTGTAATGCTGCCAGAGCAAATCATGGAACAAAAGGACATACTCCCTCATCTCCATTTTGGTAAAGCTGTCTCCTCCCCCAACAACCATGAAGAGGAGCAGCTGGGAAAGACAAAACATGCTGTGTCTTTATTGTACTTCCTTAAACTACTTCCAAGGATTATACAGTAACTACAGTAACTACAACTATTAATATTGCATTCCTGAGTGTGTTCCTAAGTGTGTCTCAGCCATGTTCCTGAGATGCATTAGATGGCATTACTCTTCTGGGGCAGTATTGTCCAAAGTTTTTTGATCCATCAGTGTGTGTGGACCTGATTTCTCCAAGCCTGAGAGAATGTCCTGGGGTGACTTTATGGTACTGGTATCCCCAATCATCTGGTTTATGTTATATATTAAGTTCTGCACCTTTAAGGCTGGCTTTGAGAGCAAGAGAGGGGGAAGAAGAAGCTGCAGTTTGTGTTAAAGAAAAACATCACTCCCACACATCCCGCTCCTGGACTGTGGTGTCTGCAGCACGGACAGACAGCGGGACAGAGCTTCTCTCTGGCTTTTAGTTAGTTTTAGCTAGCTGAGGCAGAGGAGTTCCCTGGACCTTTGTTTTTTCCCTTTTTTCCTGGATCTGTGCAAACCTGCTCTGGACTGAATACCCAGACAAACCCCGGGAGCTCACATTTCTGTTAAATAAACAGCTTTTTCCACTTCTCTCCGAGGAAATTTTTTTTTCCTTTCCCAGACCAGATGGGGGAGGGAGAGCGGTCATTTGAATTTTTTTTTTCCTCTCTGGGGAGACCCCCATTTGGAGTTTTTCTCCCAAATTTGCCCTAAACTAGGACAGAGAATTACAGCCAGGTTGATCTGTTCCCAAGGGAAAGTCTCTTGAGAGCGTCTCTCACTCAAGGTCTATCTCTGTAAACACAATTTCACTTTTTCAAAACAGTTCTGTACAACAAATTTACATTTACAACTGTAAATAGTGTGTTTTTCTCCTGTTCCACCAATGGGACAAGAGGTGGTGTTCTCTTTACCAATCATGTCAAACCTGTAGCGTAAGACCCTATAAAAGCTGAAAAGTTTGCTGAATAAAGACCTTTCCTAGCAACTCGTTCTAGTGTGTGCTGTGAATGAATTCACACTTCTACATCATGTCCAACAGTGACAACTGTGCATGCCCTTTGTAATGATAATTTAGTAAGAGAGTCTGATACTTAATAATTCAATTTTAGAACTTCCCCTTTGTGTGTGATGTGCCTTTTGTGCGCTGATATGAAATGGCACTGTTTCAAAATAAAATCATGCTCTTGATATTTCAGATACTGCAGATAAGTGTAAGCACTATTGCCTGTTTATAGCTTTATTTTCTGTACTTAATGTGATACTTCTGGGTTGGTAGTTCAGAGATTGATGTTCTCTGAGGAAGCCTGAAGGAGCTGCTAGAGAAGAAGCAGTAATTTTTGTACCTGCCATCTCTCAATGTCCCTTGGCCCTGACCTCTTGCATCCAATTTATTGAGCAAAAGGTTAGGGAAGCCGCCAGGTCTGTTCGGGGCCATGTCTTTTCATTGTGTTAAGCTGAGTGGGACTCTTTCTCCAACTTGGCTACTGACATGGAGGAGATTTTCAAAACCAAGAAATTAAACTGAAGCAAAATTGCTTCCAGAAATACCATTTTCTGACTAGCCTTTTAGTTGGCTTTTAAGCTGCTGAAATCCAAGGATGAGGTGCACTGTGTATTTCTGCCAGACCTACAGGTTATCAAATAACCCCTCTGAAAAGCTTTCTTCTGTTATGGAAAAAGGAGAAGAGCAAGGAAGCTGGGGAAGGGTCTGGAGCACAAGTCATATGAGGAACATCTGAGGGAGCTGGGGTGTTTAGCCTGAACAAAAGGAGGCTCAGGGGTGACCTTCTCACTCTCTACAACTGCCTGAAAGGAGGCTGAAGCCAGGTCAGTCTCTTCTCCCAGACAACCAGCAACAGGAGGAGGGGGCATGGCCACAAGCTGTGCCCATTGTGGTTTAGGTTGGACATTAGGAGGAATTTCTTCACAGAGAGGGTGATTAGACATTGGAATGTGCTGCCCAGGGAGGTGCAGGAGTCACTGACCCTGGAGGTGTTTAAGGGAAGACTGGATGTGGCATTCACTGCTGTGGCGTGGTTAACTTCAAGATGTTGGGTCACAGGTTGGACTCAGGGGTCTCAGAGGTCTTTTCCAACCTAATTGATTCTGTGATTCTGTAATGCCACATCTAGCCATAATACAAATTCCTGCATGTGTTCTGCAGAAGCATTTCTTACAGAGAAATGTTTGGGTGGCTCCCAGGGCCTTGTCTGTTCTTGTGCCTGTTTTTGCAAGTTCCTCTCTGACTGACTGCCACAATCTGAGCCTTGCTGGTGCCATTAGTTACCCTTGTACAATGTTCAAAATAATTTTGTGTTGTTCAACTTCAAATTGATGTGAATTACAGTATACTAGAATGGTGTTTTAAACATGAAATGGAGAACAAGTGTTACATGCCAGAAATTTATCATAAATATGAATAAGAATGTCTGAGTGTAGAAAACCAGCTGGGATAAGGAGTTTTCTGGTCCAAAAGAAACGTAACTTGACATGGTCTTACTTCTCCTGACTTCTGAAACAAGAGGACACAATACCTAGAATGGTACCCAAATTTTGTCTTGGAATTCATTCTCTTGAAAACTGCTCAAGAAAGTAGTAATGTACAGGCAGTGTGAGAGCAGGGGTGCCAGGGCCTGCTCCTGGATAATCTGAATGCTGAGGATCAGTTTCATGGGGGGTGCACAGGGCATGTCTGCACGTGAGTTCGGAGTACCTGCAATGGGCACATGAGCCTCAGTGGCTCACACCTGCAAGTGCCATGGAGTGGGGAAGGCTGGATCTGCTGCTCCCAGCTGCTGGGCAGTCTGAGTGTCCCAGACCACCTTGTGGAAGGATCTTTCCAGAAACTGGGGAGATGTGGGGATATACTTCCAGAAAAGCTCCTTTTACTCCATAAAATGATGTATTTGCAGGCAAAATGCAGTATAAATAAAGTACAAAGTCAAATGTCACTGCTCAAGAACGCCTCAATTAGGTAGACTGAAGTGGTCATATCAAAATGTTTATGAAGCTGCATGTCCCTTCGGAAAGGGGCAGCTGCAGTCCCACTGTGAGACTGGAGACAGGAATGGCTCTAACAGCATGTTTATGATCCAACAGTGCTCATACAGTCATTACTGAAGTTAATTGCTGGAAAGGATTAACTACCGTCTGGCTGATAAAATGAATTCTTACTTTTCAAATACCTTACAAATTTCTACTGCACTGGGAAGCTGTTTGGAGCATTTCAACAAAACAAGGAGCACAGTTACATAAAGGAAATGTAAAAGGAATTTTGCATTTAAATTTCTAGTACTGTAGAAAAATGTGCACAGATTAACACATAACTAAATTCTCTCAAGTGAAAAATGTCATGTTTTGTGTGGAGAGAAAAAAAAACCCCAAACCAGTGTGGAATCCAAGGGAATTCCTAATTTTTAATCTAATTTGCCTCCCAAAGTGTATCAAGTAATTTATAATTTATTTAAAACTGATGTGCATGCCAGCTTACTAATGCTGTCAAGTGGAAAACAGGGATAGACATGCAGACTGCAGGACGTGCCTACATTCAGGTATCTTAGATATCTGGATCTCTTGTTTGCTGAAGATACACAAAAAAACCTAGAGTACAAGGTACAGTCAAGTTCATAAACTGCTCCAGAATTCACTCGTGCTTTGTCCTTATCTGAAAGGATTTACAATTAAGTATGAGACAAGTCATTGAAAGTTACTATGAAAAAAAAGAAATTAAGGAAAAAATAAAGAGGGAAGTAAGAGTGTGTGTTTGGGGTTAGGAATTCATCAGCCTGATGGAGGTGAGGCTGCTGCAGCCCCATGGGCTCAGGCCTGGCTGAAAGGAAGACTGAGTGTACATCTGCAGTGGGAGCACATTCCCAGTCCAGACATTCCTGTGCATGTGTCCACCCACACAGACCCTCAACACTTGGATCATTCTGGCCCTTGGAGCCCCTGCTCTTCCAGTTGCACGCACACACAAATATAGAGTGGTTTGGGTTGGAAGGGACCTCAAAGATCATCTCATTCCAAGCCCCTGCCATGGGCAGAGACCTTCCACTAGACAAGTCTTGTTCAAAGACCCATCCAACCCAGGATGCCAGGGACAGGGCAATCACAGCTTCTCCAGACAACCTGATCTGGGGCCTCATCACCCTCACTGTGAGGAATTTCTTCCTAATAAATAACCTATATATTCCTAATATATAATTTAAATTTCCCCTTTTTTCAGTTTGTACCCATTACTCCTTGTCCTACCACTCTCTGACAGAGCCCCTCTCTGGCTTCACTGTAGGCCCCCTTCAGACACTGAAGGAGTTTCCACACAACCTTCTCTGAACAGCCCCGAGTTTCTCAGCCTGTTGAGTATGTGTGTATGCATGTACATTTACACTGATGTATGTATGTGTGCATGCACCATGGTCCCTCCAGTTCCTGGCACCTCAGAAACATGGCCACCATGGATCTCTGCCTCTTTTCCTGTGGCAGGCACTTGGCTTCATACTCGCAGGAACACTGAGAGCTCCCTCAATCTGGAAAACGGTCAGGAACAGAGTTTAGTAAAAAGGGCAGATTGTAGTGGTAAGATGTGCAGGATATGATCAGACATTTACACTGACCACAGTGTGCTACCAATCTCTTTTATCCCCTTTTCTCTCCATTTCCCCACACTTTCCTCTCCCTTATCCACATTAATCTGTTGCTTTTCACAGCTTTAATCCTTCCTCTAAACATCCCATATATCTTTCAAGACATTCTCCAAGACATGACATTCTTCAATAAAGACACTGAGGTGCTGAATTGTGTCCAGAGAAGGGCAATGGAGTTGAGACAGGGTCTGGAGCACAAGTTACGTGAGAACAGCTGAGGAGCTGGGGGTGTTTATCCTGGAGAACAGAAGGCTCAGGTGGGACCTTATTGCTCTCTACAACTGCCTGACAGGAGGCTGCAGCCAGGTGGGGCTCAGCCTCTTCTCCCAGGCAGCAAGTGACAGGACAGCAGGACATAGTCTCAATTTGCATAAGCAGAAGTTTAGGTTGGACATCAAGAAGAATTTATTCAGAGAAAGGATGATCAAACATTGGAGCAGGCTGCCCAGAGAGGTGGTGGAGTCACTGTCCCTGGAAGTGTTTAAGCAAAGACTTAAGGATGTGGCAAAGTGGCATTTAGTTGACAAGGTGGTGTTTGGACTCCATGATTTAAGAGAGGTGTTTTCCAACCTAACTGATCCTGTGACTCCGATTCTTGCACAATTCCAAGATGTTCTTCCAGGTATCCCATGGGGGACCCAGAGCTGCTCCTGGAGACCCATCCGGTGGGTGTCTCTCCCGGACCACAGCACTGATTGTCAGCTGCGACAGCCGGGGGAAGAGGGCTCTCGTGGGCCCCTTGGCACTGGTAAGGCTTTCGGGGTCCCTTCCGCCATTCTTATTCACTCCTCCTTCGTGCTAACGGGAATCAGCCTTTACTCATCGGCCAACAGGGTGAGGGAGTATTTTGCCTTCTCGGCCCTGAGGGGCACAAGCCATGTCTGCCCCGAATCATCACATCAGGGAGCCATTGCTAGAACCCTGCTCGCGGCCAAGTGCTTCTCTGGCAAGACCAAGACACAACCCCAAGCGCCTGCCTCCCTTCCGTCTTGCCTCCTTCCCCTCTTGTCTCCTTTCCATCTCGCCTGCCTCGCTGCCCTCCTCCCTCTCCATCCCTCTCTTCCTCCCCTCAGTCCCACCCCGCCTTCCCGGGCCGGACGCGCGCAGCTCTCGCGAGAGCCCCGGACCCGCTCCCTTTCCGGCGCGTGGCGCGGCGGTGGCGGTGGCCATGGCGCTCTACAACTTCAAGAAGATCACGGTGGTTCCGTCTGCCAAGGTACGGCCGCGCTCCCCCGTTCCTGCCCGGGCCCCTGCCGTCAATGCCCTCCGCACCGGGCCGTCCCTCCTGTCCCTCCTGACCGCCGGCTTCCGAGGACAGCGCTGCCCTCCTGCCCCTTCCGGGGTGCCGGCGTGGTGTCGGCCTTCGCCTCCTCCCCTCCCGTGAGAGCCGTGGACTCGCCCTGGGCTGGTGCTGCTGCGCCCGGCGGCCCGTACCATGTGCAGTGTCGGGGGGTCCTCTCAGAGAGGATCCCGAACAGGGATCCTGAGGCCACGCTTCTCCCTGGGGGGGTGTCGGGGTGGCCCCCACAAAAATCCCTCCTGTTTTCCAAACCTGCGTCATACCGAAACTCATCGCAGCGTCTTGCTTCAAAATAAAGTTCTCTGGCTGTTGGAGGAAGGGGTTTTAAATTGCGCATGGCGAGGGGAACTGCCCGCAGGGCTCGGACTGGCTGGGCCGGGGGCGGCCCGGGGCCCATTGAAATAGAAACTGGACAGGGAATGTGCAGACTGCTTCTTCCTGCTTGCCATAAAACATACGTGTCACACTGTGGATGCACTTAGCTCGTCAGCATGCTCCTCCACCAAAAGAAAATTACTGCCTTTACAAGAACTTGACATTTCCTGTAATTAATCTTGTTTCCTCGATTGCAGGACTTCATAGATTTGACATTGTCAAAGACTCAGCGAAAGACCCCAACTGTCATTCATAAACATTATCAAATCCATCGGATTCGACATTTTTATATGCGAAAAGTCAAATATACTCAACAAAATTACCATGACAGACTCACTCAGATCTTAACAGATTTCCCAAAATTAGATGTAAGTGTTCTCTCCTTTGCTGATTTCTCTGTGTATACAATTTTACTTATTTCAAGTAGATTTTACTGTGAGTAGTAGGCAAAACCTGTACTGCAAAACTTGTATGTTTCTATGAAGAAGGTGTCTAAGTTGTACCTGTGGAGGGTCATTGAATGCTGAATTTTCTAAGCTTTTAGCTGATCAAATATGTTTGCCAGAAGTTGCTTTTAAGTTAAGACAAAATGTGGAAGTTTTTAAGTATGTTGTGTCTGCCTATTTCTTCTTTGTGTGTGCATGTGGATATTGTGCTTATGGTTAGTTTTCCTTAGGAAATACCAATAAATGTATCATATTGTTTTCCATCTTCAGGAGTTAATGTGACAGCATAAATGTTGTCCTCAGCCCCATAAAGTGTCGCATTAGAAACACAGTATTAACTTCCAGCAACTGCAACTGGATCCATATGCCCAGTGGGAACTTTCTATGGGCAATTTTCTGCTCAGACTGAAATTATTCACCTATTAAATTGTTTTTCTTGATAATTTCATATCCAGTGAGTGTTGCTCCAGAATTCCCAGAAATATTTTCTGGTTTTTTTTTTAACATCACATGATGAAATGTCTTCAGGTTAATACATAACTAGCTGAAGCACTGTGCTTGAAAGATTTGTACCAGAGATGCCACTTCCTTGAAAAGATAAGGATTTGTTTGGGCATTAAGAAAACCCTTTTTGTCCAGTCTTATATAGAATTTACTGCAGCACTCACTCAGAAAAAAAAATAAATTAATAGTATTGCTGTGTTTCTGCTATAATATGGATTTCCTTTTAGAGACAATTTCTGTTGGCTTCTTGCAGTTTTTCTACTTGAAAAAAAGAGACTTGAAAAGCAAAAGATCAAATGGAAACTCTGTGTGAATAAGTTAAAGATGTGATTGCAGAAGAAGTTCAGAGCAGTGCAGATTCATGTGTTTAATGGCCAATGAGATTATTTTTCTTACATAAGATAGTAATGGAAATTATTTGGCTTTTAGTGTCATTTATGTTGCTGTACTGGAGAAAAAACAACTTAAATTGTGTGCAAGAAAAAGTCATCTTAGAATAAGAAAATATGAGATTTAACATTATGCTTTTGTTTTAGGATATTCATCCATTTTACGCTGATCTGATGAATGTTCTGTATGACAAAGATCACTACAAGTTGGCTTTGGGGCAGATCAATATTGCCAAGAATCTGATTGACAAGTAAGGGACACTGATTTCTCTGTTCTTGCACGTGGCTGGTGGATTGTTGTTGAATTGTGCTTTCCTGTGCCTGCAGTGTTGCCAAGGACTACGTGCGGCTGATGAAGTACGGGGACTCTCTGTACCGCTGCAAGCAGCTCAAGCGGGCGGCCCTGGGACGCATGTGCACCATCATCAAGAGACAGAAACAAAGCCTGGAGTATTTGGAGCAAGGTTGGTGTTACATATGGGCTTAAAGAAAGGCACAGAAATTGGATATAAAGCTTATTATGCTTAGTAGCAGTTAGAAAAATGTGTTTAATATAGGTTACAGATCCAGGAAACACAGGAATGGTTTTTAAATCCCCAAGTACTTAGTGTTCATTTTTCAACAAAATAGTTTTCTCTTTGAATATTTATTAAATTTTATGGTATTACTAACAGTGATAAAACTTTTTTTCTTTGTTTAAAAGTCACAGGCATGCTTTTAGTTACCATTCTTTTCACTAACATATATGTGAAAAATGTTGCTAAAGATTTTGCAGACATTATTCCTTACTTCAGACTTATTAGTCCTTCAGGTTATGTAGCCTGATTTGGTGGAGTTGTTCTAGCTGTAAGACAGCAGTGTTCATTTCTTAAATATTTATATAAATATTTATTTTTTGTTGTTTGTAGATACTTACGGGGTCTACAAACTATTTACATACTTCCATAAATGATCATATTATCTCAGAGATGTTACTAATTTCTATGTAAACAATTCAGCATATGTATTGTTGTTCCATCTCAGTAAAACTTAAATTATCACAGATACTTTAAAAAATATTTTTAACATTTCAGTGCGACAGCATTTGTCTCGTTTGCCAACCATTGATCCCAATACACGAACTCTTCTGCTGTGTGGCTACCCAAATGTTGGGAAATCCAGCTTTATAAATAAGGTATGTGAATGGTTTTTGCATAAATAATATTGAGATACAATTTAATTAATATAAGGTAACTTCTAAACAATTTGATTGTGGCATTGTCTGATGTGATAGCATGTTCAAATGTGTGAGTAGAGGTTGAATGAAATTCCTGGAGGAATAAATGGAAAATTATTATAGATTTTACTCTTAAAAATTGTTATATTTTCCAAAATAGCATTCCATTAGCATGTTTTGTGATAAACAAATACTTGCAGAGAAGCTAGAATAACCAATTTCTAGCTGTTTTTTCCCCTCTGTAGCAAAATAAGTGTATTATAATTAGGATATACTGCTTGCAACTTCAGGAAATTTTAAATAAATATGTGTGACTGAATCTTATTTTAAGGTTACAAGAGCAGATGTAGAAGTGCAGCCTTATGCCTTTACCACGAAATCTCTCTTTGTGGGACATATGGATTATAAGTATCTACGTTGGCAGGTAAGAACTGTTACTGTTTTGCATTTTCTTGAAAGAGTGAGCTGGTTATAGCCTGATTTGCCTTTTGCCATGGGAGTTGCATTTTTGTGTCTTGATTAGATATGCTGTGTCTGACAGCTGCTGTGCAAGGTGCAGTGTGCCAAGTGAGGGTAGCAGTCAAAACCTGTTCTAAAAATGTTCATGCATGGGTCTGTGTTCAGTTGGAGGGAAATTGAATTATTGACTAAAGCCAGAACACTTTTTTAATCTCTTTCAGATTCTGGGCTGGATAGGGGCTGCATTTTCCCTTGGTCTGCAATACTTAGAGTGTTGATTATGAAACCTCATTCTTCTCCTATTTCTACATTTTCACATTCTCCCTTTGGCAGAGCTCACAGTCCTGTTTGTGACTGAAAGAAAAAACTGTCAGTGTCATAAAAAAGACAATACTGATGAACAATCCAACATGTGTTCTGCAATAGCTGATCAGTAACACCTGGCTTAATGATGTTAATTTTAGGTAGTAGACACTCCTGGTATTTTGGATCACCCCCTGGAGGACAGGAACACCATTGAGATGCAGGCTATCACTGCCCTGGCACATCTGCGTGCTGCTGTGCTCTACGTGATGGATGTCTCTGAGCAGTGTGGGCACAGCCTGGAGGAGCAAGTGGAGCTCTTCAGAAATATTAAGCCATTGTTTGCTAACAAGGTGAGTTTTGTTCACATTATTAACAAACCCCAGGGGTTTATAACATGGTAACTTGAATTAAGGTGGTTTTTTTGCCTTTTTTTCAGCCCCTTATAATCGTTGCAAACAAATGCGATGTGAAGAGGATTTCAGAACTTCCTGAAGAGAGTCAGGTTAGGATACTTCTCTCACCTCTTTGTCTTATGATGTTTATAAAAATACTGTGTGTGCATTGTGGATGGTTATAATTTTTACTGGGCAAAAACTTTTACATGATCTTTTCTTTATTGACTGCTCCAATAGTGCAGTGGAAGGTAGCTTTGCAGGTCTCGACCCCATCTTCCTTTACTACTGTCTAATGTAGTCCTTGCCTGAATATTGTAAATGCCAAATGGAAGGTAGGTTCTTAATGGTTTCAGAGATCTCTGGTGGTGTGAGAACTGTCAATTACTGCTGTAATTGGAAGTTAGACAATAGTTTTACTCAATTATCCTTTCAGTGACAGTTAGACACAGTGAGCACTGGGCTGAGAGGTGCCACTGAACAGTTGCAATAAAAGGTCCTGTAGGCTTAACTTAATTGTATCTACAGGTTAAAGCACATAGAATTTGTGTTTCTCTCACTCTTTTTTTTTTTATTTTTTCCTTTGTGGGTCATTTATAGGTGCCTTTTAGAAAGTAGTTACTTGCTTATAAAGGAAGAAAGATTAAATAGAACTATAATTGTAGACTTTCTGTCATCTTTTTAGAAACATTTTCTAATAAAACAGTAATGCATTGTATGTATTAATATTGGATTAAGATTTCTGGTCTTAATGTATTGGTATATTAAGAAATGCACAGGATGTCATTATTTGGGATAATTTTTTCAATTTTAGAAAATATTTGAAGCTTTTGAAGGAGAAGGATTTTCTGTAATAGAGACAAGTACACTAACTGAGGAAGGTGTAATCCAAGTTAAAACAGAGGTAGGTGCATTCTTAGTTTCATCCCAAATGATCAGCTAACATTTTGCTTCACTTTTATGAGTTTAATTTCAGTTAAACGGCATTATAGTGATAAACTTTAAAAATGTTTTCCTTATTATGCCTCAGTCAGCTTGGGTGAAAATGGAAAATAAAGTAATAATATTTTTTTTTAAATTGTGATTTTTTTTCTGAGTCCTGTTAAAAAAATACATGTCTGCATATGCATCTTCCCATGATATTTTTAATATAAAATAATTTGATGCCTTTTTGAGAGTTAGAGGTAAAAGACAAAAAGAATAAGATGTGAAGCCAGCTATTTGGGATTGAATGCCTGCAGTGTCATTTGCTGTATCTTAAAAGGCTTTGTTCCTCACCTTAAGTTGCCATGTGCACTTTCAGGCCTGTGACAGACTGTTGGCCCATCGTGTTGATACTAAAATGAAAGGAAACAAAGTGAATGAAGTACTGAATAGATTACACTTGGCCATGCCAACCAAAAGAGATAACAAGGTAGGGTACATGTTTAAACTATTCAATGTATTTCCCAGTACTTCTTAAGTAGGATAAGAATTCTGTCATTGTTAATCTGTGAAGAGATTAATATGATGAAGTTTTCTAATTTATTATCTGTAAGTGCCTTTTCTGCTGGGCGCTTGGGATTTTGTATTCTGCAGAAGTACATTACAGTGCAGGTGGTGATTTATAGCAGTGTAAAAAAATTGATGTGAACTTCTTTTCCCTTTTTTATTGGGGTGGATTTATTCCAGGAGCGACTGCCTTTTATACCTGATGGAGTAGTAGCTCGTAAGAAACGCATGGAAGTAGACACTCCCAAGAGGAAATTGGTAAGTGGCATCTCTGAATCAGGAAATCAGCAGCTGGATTTTAAATTTGCTGTGTTAACCCATAGCTTCTAAATTAGATGGTATCTAAAGCCATGTATGTCTTTGCAGGAGAGAGATATTGAACTTGAAATGGGAGATGATTATATTTTGGACCTGCAGAGTAAGTATTAGATAAAAATTTGTATTACCATTACTATTAATAAACAGTAAAGTGTGGCTATTTTAGCCTTAAGGGAGAATACCTAAACCTGACTCCTTTCAACTAATTGCCAGTGCCATCATTTCTTTGCATACTTCTGTTCCAGAGCTGGTGATGTTTGGTGATGTGTTTTGTGGTATCACTCAGTTGTTTCCGTTTTGGAGTCACAGACATGAAACAGCTGGTCTGATGATTCAAGTGATTTTTTCTTTCCATTCTGTATTGTAGTACTTCATTAATTTCTGATGCTCTCTCTGTTAAGAAAGTATCAATATGAGAGAGAACAGCATATATTGTGTTTCAGCCAGGTATTTGTTGCTTGGCAAGTCTAGGAGCAGTGGGTCATGCCATAACTGAACAATCTTTGGCAGTAGGATGGAGATCAGAAATACTTGTGAATATAGTAGAGATGCTGCCAAAGTCTTAGGAATAGGGCACTTCTTTTGTGTGTGCGTTCTGAGTGTTTTTTTTGTTACAGAACATTCTTTGAAATTAATTTTTGTCTCTTTATCAAATTTTCTTGTATTTTTAAGAATACTGGGACTTAATGAATTCATCTGAGAAATATGATAAGATTCCAGAGATATGGGAAGGCCATAATATACTTGACTACATTGATCCCGATATAATGAGAGTGAGTATTCAATTTTTTGCTTTACACTTTTCTTTCCTCTTTATCTCTTCTTTGTTTATTATCAGTTACTATTGGTAGATTAAAAACAATGTATCATGAGAACCAGTTCTTTTTTGCGTTGTCTGCACTTGTCATGGGAAAATATACTATTTTTTGAATGATCAAGGACAGAATTTCAGAAGAATGGAAAATTGCTTCACCTTGTCAGAATGATGGTGATCTTAGTTCCGTTCTAAATATGAGATTTGCACTAGACACTAATATATTAGTTCTTTGACTAGAGCTACAGGAATGTAACTATCAAACTTTATGTATTTTTAATAATATGAAATTCATCCATCAGATTTACGTCTATGGAGGAAATGGACTGAATGCTCAATTTTTAACATTTTTATTTCATAACAATCACTGTTTGGATTTCTTGCTGGTTGTTAAGGAGGAGTGGTGAGTGCAGGCCATGGAGCCTGCCAGTTATGCAGCTGGGTTCCTGCAAATTGCTGTTGTTCTGGACTCAGCTGAATGCCTGAGAAGAAGGGTTTTTCAGAGTCTATTTCCAGAAATGGCACAGCAAGCACAGCTCACACACACTGCTGCTTTCACACACTGGGCAGCCTTGGGCAGCCACACAAATTTAGCCAAGTGATAATGTGGAGTGATGGAGTTAGTCTGCACAGCAGTGTGTCCATGGGTTCACACTAATCTGTATTGCCAGCTCCATCAGGTGTGGCTCAGCATGCTTGTCAGGTAATGTAGCTCCTTCTTTGAAGGGCCTATGTGCTGTCATGGCCTAGAACCATGTACAAACCTAATGTTGACAATCATAAGTTAAGGATCTGATCTCCATTTTATCTCTTCAAAATCTAAGAAACTGGAAGAATTGGAGAAAGAAGAAGAGCTGAGAGAAGCTGCTGGAGAATATGACAGTGAACCAGAAAGTGAAGATGAAGAAATGATGGAAATCAGACAATTGGCAAGACAGATCCGAGAAAAGAAGAAGCTGAAAATCCTGCAGTCAAAGGAAAAAGACGTTCATGGTCCAAGGATGCCGAGAACAGCTAAAAAGGTGAGTGTAGAACATGTTCTGTAAAAACATCTTGCTGCTATGCAACATCATGAAAGTATTGTATCATTGTCAGGTAGTGGAACTGATGGTTTTTGCCCATACTGGTGAAAAGTGGCCCTTTCACTGCTTGCTTCCTTCTCCCAAGAGTTCTGTTTAGCTGAGGAGGGATAGTAGCCCTTTTTTTCTTTTGTGTCACATAAATATGTCTTGTATAGAACTCCATATATATTGCAGAAGAGGTTTTTAATAATATGATTCAGTTTGCTTAACGTGGTTGTTTCATTGTATTTTGTCTGTTTGCTTAAAATTCAAATAATTATAAGAATTAGATAATTACTTAAAATCACAATAATGTAAAATTTGTTATGGGTTCTGGAAAAGGTGATGTGTCTTTTTGGTAGCCAGGTATCTCTCTTTCTGATGGCAGATTCTCTTCTGACCAGTCCAGGACAATTGCAGAGTAATAAACTGGTAGCTAGACATTTTGAGAAAATTAATCTAGCTGCTGTTGCCCCCAGCATCTCTTACATTCTCCAGAGCATGTGCCTTTTGGGAGAAAAGGAAACATTTTTGACCAAACTACCTCTCCATGTCGGCTTCTCCCCAAAAAGGCAAACTAATTGTGAGGTCTTTAGGAAAGATGGAACCATTGCAGTCCTGTGAAGCAGAATTTATGGATGCAGAAAAATAAGTTGCAAAAAATGAAATGTGAAGGTAGGATGTCAGTGACCTGCTTATGGATGTGATAAAGCCAGAAATATATAGTGACTATAATGGACTTGTGGTGGTATATTGAGACAAAAAGTAAGGTGGAAGGATTTTTTTTGAAATGTGTTTTCTTAACTGTGTTTTACAGGTCCAGAGGAAGGTGTTAGAGAAAGAAATGACTGATCTTGGACTTGACATGACCAATAAAGATGATGTAAGTTTTTGCTAATTAAACATAATATTTGTCTAAAAGAGACTAAAATTTCTTGGAGGACAGTTGAAATGCTTACTACAGTTAGCACAAGAGCGAGGTGGGATCTATTAACGATGAATTAGGAACTGCAGATGAGGCAGTTGGTACTGGAATTTTTTGAGTAATGTGATCAAAACATGGATAAGCTGAAAAACTAACATTTATCAAGGATCACATATATATATGCACTGCTTTCTTGGAATTTGTGTAGGATTCAAGAACTTGCTTGGCTAAGCATACTCCTTAATTTTCAAGTCTACTTTGGTGGATGAGACTCTACTATGTGAAATAGTAATAGCAACAGATCAGGCCTATCTTTTTATAGTTCATTAATTCCATGAGCTGTAATTGAAGTTTTTGAGGGCAGCTGGCATCTTTAAATGTAAGGCAGATAAAGTACTTAATCAGAGACTGGCCTTCAGTAGGCATTTTATTTTAACAGAAATTAAAAAACCCCTAAACATTTTGTATGGCAAATCCAGCAGTATTACAGCTCGCTGGACCCTGAGCTCTCTAATTCTTTAGCTAAACAAGGAGTCAGGAAACAAGAACTGTCAACATTACACATATGAAGCAAGCATTTATAGTTTTCAGAGCTGCCATGCCATGCTGGTGTAGGAGCAGTGTGGGAATGTAGCACTTAAGCTGTAACATGAGCAGTCTTCATGTCTGAAATTCTTCAGGTACTTTGCCGAGTACACAAGACACTAATCAGGGTAGGTTTCATCATAGCTATTTTGCTGTTGCAAAATTGCTTAAGTGTTGCTATCCTTTAATTTGTATCTTTTTATTGATTACTTTTGAGTCTACTCCACCCAAAGAAAAAAGAAAAAGCCAGTCAGTAATTGTGGAGGAAAAAAAGCTAATATTCACTGAAATTTGAATGTTCCTGTAGGACAGAGAGGCAGTGACCAACAGCTGTCAAGATCTTTTCGTTACTATGGAATAACCAATATAACTTATCACAGCAGTCCACTTCCTGTTTTTCCTATTAGTCTGATTAGAAATGAGCTGGTTGTTTCTGGCTTTAAAGGTTAAATGATGTTTTCAATTTCAGGCCCATTATGTGAGAAGGTCACGCAGTACCACGAGGAAACGCAAACGGGATGAGTCTGAAACCCCCAGGTCGGCATCGCGCAGTCGCAGCTGCTCTCGCACACCACGGGATGTGTCTGGCCTTCGGGATGAAAAGGTTTGTTATTTATCTGTATTTCCCTGTCTGGCAGCTAAACCAGCATGATTGTACCTAGACCAGCTCCTTGGAATCTTCACAGTAGGCTGGTTATGTTTGTCCAGAGTTTGTGCTTGGTCTCCCTGCAGCTTTATCATCTTCTCATTTGCACTCCATGTTTCTGTACTTCCTTCTTACAAATAACATGTAATGATACAGACCAAGGAAGTACATTTCAATTCTTGTCTCTAAATGCAAGTCTGAAGGAAGAATTCTGCACACTGAGTTTTGCCTTCACTAAGTGAGGAATTCCAGGGATAGCATGATCCTGTGTTAGTGTCCTGGAAAGTTTTTCTAAAGAGGGTTAGTGTCACAGTGATACTGCTCTAGAGTTGGTGTTAATGTCCTTGATAAAACCATCCAGCTTAGTGGGTTTTTTAAAGGTAAAGCTTTTTACCCAAGTTACTGAGGAAGTTATTCTGCATGTTTGTTTGTTTGTTTTTAAATAGATGGTGAAGAAGGTTAAGATCATGGCAAAGAAAGCTCAAAAGAAAATGAATCGCCTGGGCAGAAAAGGAGAGGCAGACAGGCACATATTTAACTTGAAGCCAAAACATCTGCTGGCTGGGAAGAGAAAATCCGGTAAAACACAGAGAAGATAAGCAGTCTTCGAAATCAAAATTTAAAACCAATCGAAATAAAAAAAATTAAATCAAAATTAAATTTATTAGAACTAATTTCTAGTCCTGTCATCCTTTTTGGTAATACTTGGTGTTATTTTATATTAGTAGTTAAGATACTTCAAGTTTAGTATTTCAGTAGCTTAATGTTCCAGTTTCAAGCAATACCAGGAGAAATTTTTCAATTCTAGTGGCAGAAACCATTTATAAACAGACATAAAAAATACTTTCTTCCATGTTCTTATTCCGGAGTTTCATTTATCAGTGAAATATTTATATTTCTATACATAACTAATTTAAAATGAGGTTAAATCCAGAAATGTGAATCTTTTGTTAAACTACCATTAATTAAAAATGCCTGAGTTCAATAAGGTTTGGATTGCTGCGTGCAAGTAATCCTTTGTGATAAGTTTATGTTGCTGGTGAGGGCTGAAATGGTTGGGGAAGTAACAGCAGAGCATCAAGAACTACACAAAGTTTGTGTTTGTGCACTGAAGCATAGGAGCAGTGCTGCCACTTGACTGAGCTACAGGGTGAATGGAGGAGAAACTGCAGTTCTGGTACTGACCTGCCACCTGTAATAACCTAAAACAGCAGGGGCAGGGACAGTTACACCTTACAACTTTTGAGTATTTCAGATTAATATGAATACTTCAGAAATGTAGAGAATGAGGATCAGACTGAAATTCTGTGCCACATGCTACTGTCATCCTTGGCTTAGCAAGACATTTCTCTCCAGGACTTGGTAGACAAAATTCTGTATCTGCTCAAGGCAAAATATATTGTCAAATGTAAAATATTTCCTTTTTATCCCCACTTGGTCAATGGTTACATAGAGGTTTGTAAAATAATGCATTATAAATGTGTTGCTTGACCAATACACTTGAAATCCATGCTAAAAACTAACACACACCACCCAAATTAAAGGGGGAAGAAAGAACTCTCAAATCACTACTTTTTGAAATACTACCAGTAACTGTTCAGATGTCAGCTTTTGCATTGTGTAAAACTATAGGAACTGTTAAGCAAAACTTTTCTTTCAGCTTCTGTATGCACAGGACTTCTACTTCAGAGTCTGTTTTGCCAGCTTTTGCTCCAAGCTGAACTAGAAAACCAGAACTTTTTTCCAGCAGATCTCTGCCCTGCTGCCCTGCTCACATCAAGCTGCTTCAGTGGTGCTTAACAGGCAGGGCGGTGCTAAGTGTGGCAGTAACAGCAATTATTCTCCATGTGGCTTCACGTCTGAAAAGAAAACAGTCCAAGGGTTTAGGCAAGGTGTTTTAATTATAAAGTTAGATTTGAAAAGTATTTGAGAACTTCTCTGTTGCCTGCAGCTGGGTAACATGGCTGATTGCACTAAATTCAAGAGAGCTATTACATCACATCACTTCCCTCACCTGAATTTGCTTTGAAACAATACATCAGTTCCAGCCCATACACAACAAACCTGGCTCTTAAACCTCCAAGTGTTGAACCACTGGAGGTGCTGGCATATGGGAGCTTCAGTGCTACAGTCACAACAGGGATGAGAAAGAGAAACCTTGATCACTGGAAAAAGTTCATTTTACCCCAAATCCAGTCAGAATCGTTACCATGTTTACATGTAATGATAAGTGGTATGACAAACATCCTATTTCAACAGGCTCTGGGAGAACTTAAAAAATCTAGTTTGAGTAGCATGCTAACAGAAGAAATCACAAACCTTTTTGAGGACCTTCCCTCCACACCCCCAGACTATAATTAAAATTGAAGCATCCTTTAGTATGTGTCTTATTGAAAAAAGCCTCCTAAGTTACTAGCAATTGATTGACTGCAAGATCAAAAGGGATTAGCTCTGGTACTCTGGTACAATTTCTAATTAACTGACATCAAGACCCAGTGTAAGCCCACAACTTGTCAGTGTCGAATTTTGGGGTTCAGTGGGTTTGAGTTGTCTGGGAACAACTATTACAGGAAAAGAAAAGCCCTGGTACCAAGATGCCTTTGTTTTCTGCAAAAAGGAGAAGAGCCATTTAGTCCATATCCCCTTTCCAAAAACAGACTATTGACATTAGACAGATACCATTTACATTTGCTTTGTAATGAACCCTTTTTTAAAATTTGAGATATCCAGTACTCAGCCATCAACTACTCATAAAAGCCTAGTGAGGGAAAAAAACCCAAACACTGTTTATTATCTAAAACTAATACATATGTCAGCACTTCAAGGTCAAACTTACTCCACACAGGCAATCCAATTACTTAAGCTTTTATGGGTTTGGTTAATTATAGAGTACAGTAGCTGAAGAGATTTGCTTTCTGCAATCAAAAATAATCCTGATTACTTTGAATTGTTTTTCCTTCTGGCAACTGGTCTTCTCAAGATCACAGCAGAGCCCAGTCGTGTGTAATCACTGTTTAAGGTGTGGTTAAGTTCAGTAGAACACCCCAGTCCTCCTGCCTGAGCTGGGCAGGAGGTGCCCAGGCTCCCTCCCAGGTGTGCAGGGCACACACAGGCTGAGGATCTTTCACCAGGAAATGGAAGAACAGGACCCCAGGGGTTTCATGCCACTGTTACCCATTTTACATGAGATCTTAACGGGCCCAAGAGAACCAAGGATGAGGGGGAAGAAGTGACAAAGACAGAAGAAAAAACATTGGCTATGACAACATCTGTATAAACTAAACATGCTCCATGTGGACCAGTTCTCTGCACTTAGGTCATGATTGGACAGTGTTAGTGAGACAACACATCATTGCTAGCATTCAGCACCTTTTATCCCAGCTATTTACATTCGGTGTATTTTTTCATGCTCAACAAATTTGTTCAAGTTATCCAAGTTATCCCACCACTTAAAAAGAAAAGTCTCTGCTATCAGCTTGAACCATGGAGTAATCTTAACTTCATTCCTGGCAGCTTTGTCCAAGAGCTGTTTCAGTTCTTTCTGTGTCACGTAGCAGTAGCTTTGGATCTCGTTGGGGTTGGGATTCAGTGTCACATCCTTCTTCACAAATAAGATATAGTCTATCTCATGTTCTCCCCAGATCCCATCAGACTTGGCCTTGTAGTGAATTCGTGTCAGGTAGGAGATTTCTTCTGGAGTTACCTACAACCAAAACAGCTGTCAGAAGTGCTGCCAGACCAGGAGAATTGCACTGCTAGGCATTGCAGTACAATTCATCACCTATTATTGTCATCTTCCTTAGAAATAATTTGTTCCCAAGTGTACAACTGTAATGCACTTTTTCACAAAGAATTACTAGGAAAAAAATAATTTAAAGCAGTTTGATGGCATGAATTGCACAGAAATTCTCTAGCCAGACCCACCCTGTAATGCTTGGAGTGCATTCCTCCTATATGGTATGCTTTAAAGAATGTTTACCAGACTTTATTGCACATTCACTGAGCACTGGTGAGCACAAACACTTGCACCTACCCCTCACCTCACAAGGAAAAGACTTGAAAAGACCTGAAGCCAAGGTCAGAACCACTGACCTCTGTCTGTACTGACAGAGCAAGTGTAACCCTGCCTTCCAGGGATCTCTGGAAGTTCACTCAGTTCTCTGCATCTCCAAAGATAAATTCATTTTCAGGTTTGAGGCTGACCCTGTCTTGCCAGGCACAGTCTGTCAACAGGCAAACACTGGCAAGAATTCCTGTTTCTCCCTCCTTCCTTTACCTGCTCCATGGGAATTCCCAGCTCTGCTTTCAGTCGTCTCTGTGCTGCTCTCCGAACACCAATGGCTTCATTTTCTTCCAGTTCTTGTGGATGGCTTAGGGGATGACTGCAACAAGTGTTGGTAAAACAATCTGCAAAAAGTTTGGATCAGTCCATTTTTGACACATATATAGATCTGGGAAAAAACCCCAACACCAAAATCCCCCAGAGACAAAGGCTTTTATTCAACACATCACAGCTTCATTTCTCTTTTGCAGAGAAGGGTCACAGAAAGAGGATATTTACACCTCTTATTTTCCTTTACAAATTTTGCACTGGGATTTGCCTCTGCCAAGCACTACTTTGCAGGCTAGTGTTTGATACACATGAGAACAGGCATTTCTATCCCAAACACACCTGCTTAGAGAGCCAGTCTATAAAGACCTTGTTTATCTCTCAAATGCTAATTAAAATTACTTTTGGGAGTTTATATGTAACAGGATAATGAAAATATTCCCATAGCTTCAAGAATAGCTGGCAGTAAGTAGAATAAAACACAAAGTTTATACCTGTGTTTAAAAGGCAACTGATCCATACTGTTTCAAACTTTTGTCTATAAAAATCAAGCTCAAAAAGCATCTAAAGTAGAATTAGAATATCTACAAACCACATTTGAGCATTTTGACTGGTTAGCAGAGAAGGAAAAAATTAAAAACAATCTCTAAAGTAAAGATTCCCTGGGAGAAAAGAAAAAAGTCTTCCTCTAGTTGGAAACACTTGATTTTGTTTTCTATTGAAAATTCTGCAACAGGCAACTTCATGCTCCCTCCAACATGCCTCATATATGCTATTTCTATTTGATTCCCTTCCTTATTTTTATGCCTCTCCATTTGCATTTGACAGTAATACTTCAGGAGTGTTCAAAAGTCATACACTGCACTTTGGCCACACAGTCTTTCTTCTGGCAGTGTTAAGGAAGTGTTAAGAAAACACTGACAAAGGTCTACAGATCTCCCAGGCACCTGGGCTCTGCTGCACATCAGCTTTTACCAGTGGAATGGGCCACTCTCCACAGCCAGCAGAGCCATTTCTTCAACTGCAATAAATGTCTTGCAGCATAGGGGGTAAGCACCACACCCTCTGCCCTTGCATCAACAGGATCAAGCATGTCAGGGAACAACCATTTCACAAGAATTCATATAACAACACACGAGCGTTCCCATTATCTTACTTCACCCACAAGACATCTTGAACTCTCAAGAGTATTGGAAGGATGTCCTTCCAAAGTAGTAAATTCTAAAACCTCAGAATGAGTTACACTGCAGGATTGGATTGATTTTTTTTAAAAAAATATTGATCTAAATAAAACATTTATATATAGACAATGTTTCAGTACTAACCTGGAAATGTAATTTTTGCATTTGACCTCTGCTGCAGCAACAGTTTATTTTCCGTATTAAATAAGAAAACACTGAAAGCTCGGTGCAGTAAACCTAAAAATAAAACAAACAACAAAACAAAATTTAGTAGAAGAGAAAAAAACACATGAAGGCAGTTAAGGGCTTATAATGGCCTCATTTTTACATAATGCAATTTAAAAGTCACTATATGTTAATTTGATTTAAGGGATTTGATAAATAACTCAAGAGCTATTATTCAGGTTTATATGCCAGTTTATGCAAGACATGAAATTAGAAGAGTTCCTAGAAGAAAAATGCAATAGAGGAGTTCTTCTAAAGTCAGTCAGTTCACCATTCTGAATGTGCACATTTGGGCAAGCTTCCAAGGACAGCTTGACACCCATAAATTTACAATCAAAAATTCCGAAAAACTTTTTGGAATTTCAAGACCCTTCAAGAATTGCAAGAGTAGAAGGAAAATAGGCTCCATTAAAAACAGTATAATTGCTGTTTTCTTCACGTTTTGAGTCTGTTATTCCTCGCTCTTCAGGAAGATGCTTTCCCCAAGTACAAAAAAAGAGATCACACACTACCATGAGAGACTGTTCAATCTGACCATCCTCAAGTAAACCCAAAATTAGTTAAACTCTTTCTTATTAGCAGTGTTTGAAATAGAACTCTGGATGAACTACTTTAAAATGAACTAATTTTCTACTTGAAAAGACCTCAGCAAAGAAGCAAACAGCAATCTTTAGAAAAATATACATAGAATCAGGTATCCATAATAGGAAAAAATTCTCCTTTATCTTCAAAACGTGATTAAAAATATTTATCAATCTTGTATGTGCAATTACATATTCCTCTCCTTTGCAATTGCCTTCAATTGAGTATTCCTCCATTCCGCAGAATTTTAACATTAAATATTTTATGCTGAAGAGGGCATATGGGGAGGTACTTGCTCTGGTTTGATCCAACACTCACCTGAGATTAAGGCTTAAATAATAATTTATTTTTTTTTTTCATAATTTAATCATGATTACGCTTCTGAAAATATTTAATCAACTTAATGGTTCTTATTAGAAGAATGCTTATTAGAAGATAAGCAAGCCGTACCTTTGTCAATGTTTTCATTCAGGTGACAGTTTTTCTTGGTCTCTGCTCCAATCTTATTGTCATTTTCATCAATAAGGATGCACATCTCTGCCAAGAGCTGCACCTGCTCTTCATCCAGGTGATCTGTGCTTACTTCAGGCATTGCGGTGGTAGCACACGTTCTACTGAACACAGAAAATGAAGAGTCATTCACTAAAAACAACATCCATAAGGTTCTGGGCAGCGTGTGAGAAATAACCTAATGGCTTGTTTCTCTGACATGGTCTAAACTGCGCACCAGTTTTATTTTGAGATGGTTTACATACTTTTAACTTCCTGAAATTTCTTATCCACAGTACAAATCACACAGCAACACTTGGCAGGTGCTTGAAACATTTTTATTTCTCAGGAAGCCCTTGCAGCAGCTGCTGCAGGACACCCATGCTGAGCCTAACATTTTTATGGGCTGCCAATGGCAGAAACTCCAGTTCCAAACTTCGAGCTACATTTATAACGCCGGGCATGCCGTGCAAGAGGATCTCTCCTCCCCACACGTCTTTAAAGGTTCGGTAACAGGATTTCAACCCGAGGCACCTCCAAAGCAACACCTGCCCTGCCGCCCCGAGCCTCTGCTGCCGTGGGCGTGCTCCCGGCAGCCCAAAGAATCCCGGGCTGGGCCAGCTTAGAAGGGACCACAGGGGACCTGGCGACCCTCCCTGCTCAGTCTGGGTCAGCCCAGAGCACAGGGCTGCCCTCAGATAGTTCTGGAGTATGGCGGGGAGGGAGGCTCGGCACCGTCTCCGGGCAGCCTGTTCCAGCGCACGGTCACCTGCACAGTAAAGGCGTCCTTGGCCACGCTCCGGTGCAAGCTCCTGTGCATCAGTTTCTGCCAGCTGCCTCTTGTCTCACTGCTCAGCAACGAGAATCATCCCCTTGGCACCGCCCCATAGATATTTGTAGATATTAATGATGTCTCCTCTCAGCTGTCTCTCCTACAGGCTGAACAGACCCAGCTTCCTCAGCCTTTACTTCTAAGAGATGTGCCTTCATGACCTTCGTCACCTTCCCACAGACCCGCTCCAGGAGCTCCACGTCTCTGCTACGGAGGAGTCCAGAGCGGGACACAGAGCTCCGGCTGCGGCTCGGCAGGGTCCCCGTTCCCCGCTCACCTCGCTGCCCGTGCGCTCGGCTGCCGCCGCTCTCCCCTCACGCCGGGACCGCTCCGAAGGGCCGCGCTCCCGGCCCGGAGCAGCGCGCGCCACATCGCTCGTCACACCCCACCCGCCAATGGCACCGCCGCCCGGCGCTGACGTCACCGCATCGCCCGATCGCCCCACTGCGGCGCGGGGGGCGGTGCTAGCAGTGACAGGTGGGAGAGGCGGAGCGCGCGGCCAATCGCGACACAGCCCTGGAGCGGAGCTGGCCAATAGAGACAGGGAACAGCGGCAAACTGGCCAATAGAGACAGGGAACAGCGGCCAGCTGGCCAATAGAGACAGGGAACAGCGGCCAGCTGGCCAATAGAGACAGGGAGCAGCGGCCAGCTGGCCAATAGAGACAGGGAGCAGCGGCCAGCTGGCCAATAGAGACAGGGAGCAGCGGCCAGCTGGCCAATAGAGACAGGGAACAGCGGCCAGCTGGCCAATAGGAGCAGGGAGGCGCGGCGGGAAGGATGTGCGGTGCCCACAGCCGGCACAGGAGAGGGTCGGGATCGGGCTCCCTGAGCAGGGAGGGGCCTTTAGCTTCTGAGCATAACCGGGAATCGCAGAATCAATGAGGCTGAAAAAGGCCCCTGAGGTCATCGAGTCCAGCCTATGACCGGACACTGCCATGTCAACGAGACCATGGCACTGAGTGCCACATCCAGTCTTTGCGTAAACACCTCCAGGAGCAGTGACTCCACCACCTCTCTAGACATTCCAATATCTAAAGATTGAATATTTCTAACATTCATCGCTGTTTATTGTCTTTTCACCCACCCACGAAAACCGAAGAACTGTGCTCAAGCACCGGCTCCTACAAATGTGCCGGTGTTTGTGGCAAACAGCTCCAGCACCGAATTTCTGCTCGGTTCTGGGAGTGCTTCAGGTGGCGGCCATAAACCCGGGACTGCGGAGTAACTTTTTGGCTTTTTGGCACATTTAATCCTGGCTGCTTTTCTTTGATCCGCAGTAGCATCCCTCGAGCTGAAGGGGTTCAGCGTGTGCCGCACAGCTCCCAGCCTGTGGCAGGGGAGAGCGCCGGTTCCGCTCCTGCACTGGCAGCTACAGCTGGTGGGAAGCAGCTCCTGGGCTAGTCAAGCTCTGGAATTGCCTGACTCAGCTCTCGAGGGGCAGACAGAGAAACAGTTTCTGGGTAGGAATGGAGCACAGGCAAGATGAACTGGTCAGATAGGGGAGTTTAGATACTGTTATAAATGCATATCATATTACTGGCTTTTCGCAAATATTATAATGAATATGTATAAGATTAGAAAATTTTGTTGTATTAATATAGTTTCCTTTATTTCTGTTATTGATGAAACTTAGAAATAGTGGTATAATACATATATGTTAGGCTATAGCATGATATTAAAGCACAAACTATTTTTTTGTTTATATAACCCAGAGACTAAAAAAGAAAACAGTCAGAGAACCCCCTGCATCCTAAGATTATCCTGTCCAGATGAAGACAAACAGTCTTCCAAGCCCTCCAAAGGAAAAATTTATGGCACACGTTATCGAAAAAGGATATGAAACCTAGGACATAAAACCTAGTCACATTAAGAAAACTGATCTATTGGGAAGGGGGGCAAGGAAAAACTAAACAGAGGAACAGCAAAAATCCTAAGAAGAATGTCTGAATATGTATGAGAGTTTATGGATATGTAGTAGGATTCTGTTTTTAAGGGACAATCCTTTGTTAGTAAGGTGTGCTCTCTTGGCTGAATGCAGAGACACCCGGCCGTATCTGTATACTTTACTTTATTATTATCTCCTAATTGTCTTTTTATTAAACTTTTACATTCTATAAAAAAAATATGTGAACCCCGTTTTTCATAGATACGCACAGATAACAAACTAGAAAAACTTCAATACTAGCCCCTAGAAACTTCACACCACCATAGCTAAATACCTTCTCAGTAAGACTTTTGCTGGTTTATTGCTCGTCCACAGACTTGGGTTTTTGACTGGATGCCATAAAAACCTTAGAAATGACATTTTACATGTCTTGGAGGCATGGCTCACTCTGAATCCCTCTCAGCTCAAGTTCCAGCATTTCAGTCTGGTTTACTTGATTTTTCCTGTGAACAGGACAGATGGTCTGTCACTTATTGATATCATGAACAGCACAAATGGACAGTTAATATTTTACAGGGGGGTGGGGAGGGGGGTTATCTTACAGCATTCCCCTGTGCAGAACTTGCTGAACGAAAGAAGAGTGGAGGTGTTTTGAGTGAAGGCCACTTGAAACCAGCAGAGCATCAAAATTGAAAAAAAAAAAAAATAAAAAATAAAAAAAATACTGTAACAATGTGTTGGCTGCTACATATCCTTTTAACTACACAAAACATAACAAAAAACATTAGATTTAATGTTAATATTGTGTTATTAATTAATAAACTACAAATTTAATGTTATCACAAGAATGTTGATAATAAATATGTACTCTCAGGACAGAAATGTACACTGATTACTTTTTATTGAGTTTACTTTTCATTACTTTACAGATTACTTATTGCTGAGTCACTGGCACAAAAGCACAGTAACTGGAGACTGAGCTTTGAAGAAATACTGAGAACATCCTTTGCCACACTGATCACTTGCTCATTTCATTGTTCCAGATTAAAAAAAACCTAAACTGTAATTTTTTTTCTTCAATCATGTTTCTAAAGTAACAAAACAATCTACACAGGTCTATAATAAAGCAAAACTACTGAGATGGGCATACAAACCAGCATTTCATATGATGATAACAGAGTTAACAAGAAGCTCTCCTGTGAGTGAAGCTCTTTTAGAACAGAAGCTACTCCCCTGGGAGGCAGAGATATGTCTGTGCTCAGGGCACAGCTGGCACTGGACATTAGCAAGAGTACACAGTGACCTTCAGGCTACACAGCAGAGGAAAACCAGGAAAAATGTCCTTACAGTCGATAGAGAAAAGAGGCTTTTCTTCCTAGTAATAACTACTTAAAACTTCTGTACAGCACTTTAGAACCTGACAGTCAGAAACAATTACATTTCCTGTCTTGCACAGACAAACAAAGCACTTCACCTGAGTTAACGCTGGTGAGCAGCAAGAAGTGACGAGTCCTGGTGGATAACGAGAGGCAAAGAAGCAGGGGCAAAGGATGACAGAGACAAAACAAACAAGGGAGAGACTTCCCAAGCCGTTAGCCAGATACTTTCAGGATCAGGTATTTTATGTATTCAAAACTCTTTGTGCTGAAAATAAAGCATGCTAATTTTTTTAATGGTATACACTTCACTGGAACATCACAACTTCTACTTCACCCTGCATAAACAGAATGAAGTGACATATAGATGCTTTTGAGACTTAATTTTTGCATCTCCTGAAGTCTGCTGACTGTTTTCAATCACTCAGCTAGCAAGAGAATAACAGTTTCCTGTAACAACTGGGAAGTCTTTCATTCACCTGAAAATCCAACTATCTGCAAACCACTGACAGGCTTTTGGTGTTTACTAAGAGAAAAGGAAGTGCAACCCCCACCAAACTGAAGGAAAACCTTTTAATTCTCCAGCAAGTTAAACAAGATTATAAGCTACAAGATGAAATAAATGCTGAACAAACCTGGGATTTGATCCCAGCCTAGGATGCATAAACTCCTGAAAAATGCTTTTTTCAGATTTGCCAAAGAAAATTAACAGGCTTCTTTTCCCCCATTCACATCCAAACGTCTCCTTTTTCAGGTTCCTGTTAACTTGCTTTGATGTTTAAAGCTTCCACTTCACCCTTCTCAGCTACAGAGCTATCCTTGTTCCTGGTCTCCCTAGAGAATTCCTCTTGTGAGTCCTTTCCTGCCTGGAGTCAAAGCTCTTCAGAAAATATTTGTTTAAATGATCCACTCATGCTAAGTGAAAAACAACCTGGGTTTTATGTGAAGTGAGAGGTAAGCACTTCCCAGTCTTAACTAATCTGCTGTTCCCTTGACTCTTCTTAAAAGGTCTCTTTCAGGAAAGTGGGTTGGCTTCAGCTCACTTCAGAGAAGGCAGATGTCTTTGTAGTAAGAATGTAATACATCTATGCTAAATATATAAGTAGGATGTTGTATTTGCATTTTGTTCTGCTATCTCAAGCTGATGGAAAGAGCGCTATGATGGATGGCTTCCAAATGTTTTTGTAGAGCATAGGTGAATGAATAATGGTACAGGGAACCACTCTTCTAGGAAGGAGTTATTAGGAGGTTTCCTATATGAATCAAGAAATAACCCTTGAGTCCTTTTCTCCCTTAGATTTTTTTTTGGTTTTTAGTTTGGTTTTGTTTTTATTTCTTTGGTATGAGCTCTGGACAGAAGGCTTTGCCTTTTCCTGCTCCATTTACAGGCTTGAAAAATGCTAATTTGGGAGGTTTTGCTATTATTCTGTTCTGTTGCTGATTTCCCAAGCCTTCCATCTTGTCTTGTCAAGTCCAGCCTTGGGTGAAGAAGTAGATTTGCCCAGGACAACCTATCTTTTGCCACTTTATTTACTGTATGCTTATTTAAAAAGCTTCTTAGCTGTTGAAAAAATGCAGACTAGTACTGACCTGTTTCCCTAGGCTCCTGTATTGCTATCTATGTCTCTTGTTTTGAATCAGGTAGTTTGTGAAAAGCAGGTTGGTCTTTTGTTCTGTCCTTGCTCTTATACATTACACAGTGCCTGCTACTCCTGCAGTGCCGTGACAAAACCAAACCAGTAGCAGAGCTAGAGTGACAACAGGCCACGTGTCATTCTCTTCTCATGAAAAAGCAACTGGCCTGTGAATTTTCAAGTGAGGCAGCCTGTACCAAGGAAAAAGTTGTTTAAGTCCATCTTTCCTCATTTCAGTATTTTGCATTTCTTCAGGGAAAAAAATGGTTGTCTCTGTAATGCACCCTGCTTCTAGGGAGTGCGCTGCTCCAGAGGAGATGAAAGCTGCCAGGTGTTCTCCCCTGGAAATCTCTAATGTGGATCTTTGTACTCCTGCTGGACATTTTTTTCCTTCATACATATAGCTAAAATTGTTACAGTACAGTAGTATTATATTAAAGTAATTTTGGCAGGGATTATGAGGCTGATAAATGTCTAGTTAGAAACTGAACAGCTGAGAACTCAAATTGTCACTTGGCTAAGATGGCTGAGCCACCCACAACTGCACCAACTCTAAAGAGAATTGATGCAAAAAAAGAGAAAACATCGAACTGGGGCATTTGGTCAGGTTGTGTTCAGGCTTCCTCCTGGGCACTGCTGTTCCATCTCCTGTCCATCTCCTTTTGCCTGTGCAGTCTCCCCTCTTTTCCACTCCTTAAAGCCATTTAGCTATTTAGCTTTTAGTGGCTTTGAAGAGGGGAATAGGCTAAAATTATGGGATGTTCTCAACCAGTTAGGCTGGTGATTTTGGAAAATGACCTCCAGTAACGAGAAATATGCTAGTAAATCGGTAAACCACTATTTTTGTTACTGCTTAATACAGCTTTGAGATATGACTGCACAGAATTGAGTAGAAAGAAAAAAAGAAAAATGAGAACTGCAGGCAAACTTGTAGCTGGGAAGCACATTAAAAGAAAATGTAATATTTCCAGCTCTCACTGACACATGTTCTTCTGGCCTTCTTACAGAACTCTTCTAAGGCAGTTAAAATAATCTGCTGGAAGAGAGAAAATAATTAGGCGAAGGCCTCTTTTGACTTTCACTATCTGCTACAATGAATAAGAATTTTAGGTGGAGGTTTATTCAAAGTGTTAATCAGCAGAGGAATTAATCACATTTCAATTACGCGTTGTAGGCTTCAGAGTGAACAGCCTACTTGCAGAACGTCGTGGTTAGCTTTGATGCGCTGCCTCTGTCACTCCGTCTGCAGACACAGTAGCAAAACTCCACATTCGGTATCTCCCAGCCCTTCTGTATTAAAAAAAATATGGAATTCCAGCGGTGTTTCAGGAAAGTTTCATCTCCCTTGCCAGTCCAGCTGATCCAGTGTTCCTGGAGGTTACTAAAGCAGCAGCAGTTTTAATTCGTTAACAGTAACGCTAAACTAACACAGCGTTACCCCGAGGGGCCGCGGTCGGGACGGAACACACCTCCGCTGTTTAACCTCCGGCACTAGGTGACCCGGGCAGCCGCGGGTCCGAGGAGTGCGGTGGTGGCGGGGCAGCTCCTGCCCGGCCCCGGGGGCATTCCCGAGCCCGCGGGCCGTGCCGGGCGGGGGCAGTCCGGTGGCCGGGGCAGGGCCGAGCCCGCGGGCCGTGCCGGGCGGGGGCTGTCCGGTGCCAGCCCGTCGCCATCGCGGCTCGGAGCGGGGGCCGCGCCGCTTCCGCCGGATGTCGCCGCGAGGGCTCGGCACCGGGTAGGCGCGTCCTGCCCGAGCGGCGCCGCGATCGTCGTCGCCGCTGCCGCTGCCTCCGCTGCTGCCCCTCCCGCCTTCTCCTCCTCCTCGTTGTCCTCATCCTTCCCCTCCTCTTTCTGCGCGCCGCCTGCGGCCCTGCCCCTCCCCGCCCGCCGCCGCGGCTGTGGCTGACAGGTGAGTGCGGGGGCAGCGGGGCGCGGACCCTCCGCCATCTTCGCGGCCGCCCGAGGGGCTGAGGGGTGCGGGGGTCCGGGCGGGCTCCGGGGCAGCGGCGGTGGCACCATCGCGGCGGTACCTGCGCCGTGCCGCCGCCGCCGCCCAGGCCCGCGGCGCAAACCGGGGCTCCTGCCCGGGCACCCCCTCCCTGCCCGACCTATTCCGCTTTATTCACGTGTGAAATGACTTGCACGTTTTCCTATAAAAACCCGAAATAACCGAAAATAAGCTCTCCTTCCTCTTTTGTATGTCGCGGTTTTTGAGCGCTTCCAGCCCGGGGCTGTAGGGATAGGTCCAGGTCTGCGGGTAGGGAAGCCGGGGGTGCTGCTGAGGAGACTCCTCTCGCTAACTTTGTTCGTGTGCTGCTGCGTATCCTAAGGACAGGCCGAGCGTAGAGCCCCAGTAGTTTACAGGTGGAGTTCAGGTCCTCTGACACCTGTACAAATGGAGCACACATGAAACGCCCAAATTTCTGAAGTGGGGCATAGCTACATGATGAGGGGGGCACCGTTTGTGGTGGCACAGGGCAAATCTGGCCTTCAGCATTTGGAGGATGACATGGAAGTGTCCAAGATGGATAAAAGTTGTCTGCAAAGGGCCATCTTTAGTAGTTCTCTCTTTTTCTGAGCTAAAACCCTGTGAAAATAAGTTTGAGGGGAAGAACAGATATGCTTAATATATTCAGAGGTTGAGTGGATGTTAGGTTCCATTCCTTATGCAAAGACGAGGAAAACTTTCAAGTTAAGTGTTGCTCTGTGGCTCAAGGACATCTTGGTGTTAGTGGAGAAAGAGAAACTTCTACATGTGTTTTTATCTCTCTTGTCCAGCTTGTCAAATTTGTTATTGTGGTTACAGTGGGCTTTCTATAACAGTAATGTCATGGAAGGTTTACGGCAGGAACTGGTGGAACAGCTTCTTTGAAGTGATTCCGTGTCATTGAGTACACCTTGACATGATACAAACGTCTATTGTTCAGGCACCCATTTTACAACATTGCAACTGCATCATTCTCCTTAAGCAAATTTCTGAAACTGTTTTCCAAGCAAGTCTGCTGTTGGCGCTTCTTGATGTTTTTGAAGGAGAGTTGGTAACTCCAAGAACCCACAAGTATGTTTTCTAATGAGTAGTTTAGATTAGATAATCTTTGTGCATGGTGTCAGCTCTAACCTGTCTTGTAATAACTTCAGATGTAGCTTTGTGTGTTGTGGACTTGGGCAATTATTTTAAGGAAACGTGTTGGCACCAAACATTAGAATATAAGGCAGAGGCTAACGGTAATGTTGTCTTTTTAATGCCAGTAGTTTATGTGTATGTTTGTCCCTGAATTAGGTTTATCATGTTCAATCTAAAGATTCTAAGATGAGACTGCTTCTTTAATACAGAAAGGCCCTTCCACCATCTATTTCTTTAATTCAGGGCTTTTTTGAAGCATGCAGGCTTTAGTATGGACTGAAGTTCTTAATTGTGTTCGTACAGTCACAAGACAAATATTTTGAGTGTGGTGATAATGTGTTACAAGAAGATCTGACTTCTATGAAATCCTGAAATGGAAAGCCAGAACTAGTATGTGCCAAGTAAGTAGGAATTAAGTGGTATTGCATTCTATAAATTTGAGATGAGATTAGGATCATTGTACGTCATGGAATTTTAATTCTTGGAGCTAAGACTAGTAGGTTGTCTTGTGAGGTGAAAGCCAGAGTGAGGGGCTTTTTCTGGAGGCCAACCCTTCAAAGCACTGTGAAGAGAGTTGGTTAGTGCTCTGTGAATGACCACTGAGGAGTGGGTAGGAATCAGGATGGTCTCCTTGCAAGCCAGGGTGATTTGTGTTTTCTCATCCTCATGCAATATGTTCAATTTTTAGGCTTGGTGTTCAAGATGGTAGGTTGGGTGCTCACAGTGTTCTTACACGGACTGTTGGTAGATTCTGTCGTTCTCTGTGCTAGACCATATGAGGTAATGCTTCAAGAATGTGCTTTACAGAGGTTTTTTATTAGTGCTTCTGAAGAGCTTGCAAGATGTATTACAGTCAAAATTACTTGCTTTTGTTCAAATCTTAAGAACTAAAATATTCTAATATACTGGCAAGTAACATATTCCCATATGAAGAGCAATGGTACTAGAGGCCACTGTGCTTGAATAAGACCATAATAGCAATTCATCTAATACAGCCATAACAAGTACATAAATATTATTTGTTTAGAGATTAACAGAATAACGTTCTGGCTTCTGAGTGTGGTGCAGTATTTCCTTGAACAAACACCTGGTTAAATTGCTTTTGCTCTTAAACTTCCTTAGGATTCCTCACCCTCAGGTCTTGTATCTGCATCCCTGTGCTTGCATGTAGGTTACTTCTAGGCTGTTAGGGATTTGTTATACAGAAATGGGAGCTGCAGTCTCTGTGAAAGAGCTGAGGAAATGATGTACCCTTCAGACATATTTTAGGAGTTAACCAACTGTAAGTAATTTAGCAGGACCTGATGTTGTCTGTTGAACTCTTCAATAAAGTCAGTTCATCAACACCTATAAATAAAAGAAGGTGCAGTATATACTGATAGGTTACTAACTAGTGTTGAGCATAAGATTATATTGTACCTTGCACCATTTAAACTAGTTGAAGCCCTCAGCGAGCACAGGTGGCACTGGTTTCAAAGGGAAGCTTTCAGCACATCAGAAATTTCACTAAATAGATCTTAGTCTGATGATTATTGGTGGACCCAGGAAGGTTTCTACTATATTTAAAAGAAAAAAAAATCTGATTCTGATAATTATTGTTGTTTAGTATTAGATAATATTAGCTTGTATTGTGAGAGTAGCATTTCTTGCTTTAGCAGACTGTATGGCAGGCTAGGTCAGCCCTGCATTTTGGTGTGACTGCAGCATTTGCTGAGATAGTTGAATTAGCAAGATCAAAGCTTGCTAGCAGCAGAACTGGGCTGGCTTACATTTGGATGTTGGTGTTAGAAGCTTGCTTAGAGTAGGTACTCACTAATGTGTTAAAGTTTTTATCCTTGATTTCAGCTGCATAACGTACTTAAAATATATTGGTGCAGCTTCTTTACTCTGCTTTCTGTTGAAAGGAGGTTGTCACTTTCAGTGGTGGATGCCTCCTTTCCCCTTTTACATTTCGAGGAACATCCAGTCTCATTTGAAAGAGAGCTGCACTAAATTTAGAAAGTAAAATAAAAAATCAATGTTGTAATGCTTGAGTAGATTTCACAAGGTTTGAGCACACACATTAGTGTTTCTAGCATCATCTGTGATGATCCAGAATGGTTTTGTTTCCTAAATATTTACCTTTAGCAAAACTGCTAGTCTTGCAAAGCAGTCTGTTTAGCCTGATCTTTCTCAGGTGTGCTGTAGTCTTGCAGCTTGCATTGAATTAATGGCACTTGAATGTACAGCATCACAGAAGCAAATTGTTCACTGAAGACCTCAAAATGGAAGTTTTACTCCTTTAAATTTGATTTCTTTGCATATTAATAAAGAGTGTAGTGGCATATGTTGATACTTAAATTCCCTTAACTCATGAATAATGCTGTCAAACTGAGTTCCATGTAATTAAGAACTTAATAACTGTAATCATTCTCCTCTCTTTCTGTTTTCCCTCCCTGCTTTGTGGAAAAAAAGCATGAAACCCACACACTCCCCTACATTAATGGGCATCTCTGTATTGTAAGGTTTTAATGCTGCACTAGACAATAATTACTGTTGTAAAATACCTTTGTGTTTTATATAGTATACAAGGAAATTTTCTTCTAAGCCATGTTTGAAAATGGGAGACATGAGACTAAGAGATTTAAGCACACACAAATACACTAAAAATTTTTTTTTTTTTCATTTGACACAATCATTTAAATAGTAGCTATTGCTATTTCTAAACTCTAAAGAAAACGGAGAAGGGAGATGTTGGGGAAGATCTTGCTGAATCTTCCTGATGCTTTCCCTTTACAGACTTGTGTGTTGTCTTCAATGAACAAAAAAGGAAATGCAATACTGTAGCCGTTCTGTCTGTGCTCTGACACATCTTAAAACAGCTTTTCTCCCTGGCTTCAGCAACATGCATACCCTAGGAATTCTTTCCTTTCAGCAGCCTTCTTGTTCTGTGTTCAAGAGCAGAAGTAGGCAAGTATGATTAGTTTTTGCTGCAGTGAGTTTTTAAGTCTGGTAAGGCCCGTGTGTGCACTCTTTGTTGGTGCTGTTTCTCTGTTGTAGCTGACTAAAACAGTAATTGGTTACACATCTGCTCTTTACTGTTACTCTGATGAAATATTTCCTGTGACTGAGTACATCTGTTATAGAAAGGTAGGTGGTGGAACTTCAATTAAACACACTGTAAAATATCCTGTGAGTTTAATTAAACAGCATATCTGAAATACTGGAGTATCTTTGCATTCAGCAAGTAGGAACCACCTGTGGTCTAGATGTTTTCTAGGGCATCTTTTCCTCCCCTACTTCTGCAGATTTACATCATTAGAAGGGTTCTTTGGAGGCTTTGACAGAACATTTTGTGAAGTCTATGCAAATGTAGTGTTTTCCAAAATGATTGAGCAGAATAGCTCAGTATGTCTCTTAATCTCACTTTTTAGTAATACAGTGTTTGTGAACTGCCACCCTTAGTGAAAATAGCTTAGTAATACAATACACTTCCTCCTTCTTCCCCTCTCCTTTTTTTTTTTCAGAAAGTACTTTTGTTCAGTGTTTTAATGCTTGATTGCTAATTTTTAGCTTCTATGAAGTAAGCTTCATTTGATTCAGGAAGCAAGATTCCAATACTTCTTGGTGGCTTTTCCATCCTACTTGGGGCATTATGAGTAGAAAGGAAGTGACCTTAGTGAACTGTTCTTTTCAGAACCCATTTGGAACACTTGAAAGTTAAGATTAACTATATCTGTGTAATAATATATAATGGATTGTTTTGAAGCACTTTTTTCTTACTTGGTTTTACTGGGATTTGGTGCTTAGCCTTGACTTATATTTATGTTTTCCCTCATCCCCCCTTTCCTGTTGTTTGGTGTGTTCTAACTACAAAAGTTTCAAAAAATTGAAAGACTGACTGGCTTGTGTACTACTGACTGTTTCACTAATCAATATTTAATATGGTTTTCATAGGATATGTAACATGACACTGATATTCTGGACAGGTAATTTTCATTGTTTGAAAACCTTACATAATAAGGGGAATCAGGTAACTGCTAGAAATGAGCACCTTATTTTTTTAGCATCATATTGCCAAGGATCTGTTTTGTGAAATCTACTCTTGAAAATCCTGTAGCTTCTTACTGCTGCAACTAGAATCAGAAGAGTTCTGAAATTATCAAAGCAAAGTTAATATTTAAAGGGACACTGTCACTATTTTACAACTGAATTTAAATCCTTGTTCTAAAAAACCTCTTTGATTATTGCTCCCTTACTCAAAGTTTGTAAGGCTGTTTAGTGGAATTCAGAACAACGATATTAAATGTAGTGAAGCTATTCCCCTTAGCTTCTCCTTCCCATCTTCTGTATGCACATGCCTGCTTGTGGCCTCTTTGGTTTCAGCTTTGCCGTGGCTGTGTGCACCCTCCTGCCGAGCCTGGGAACAGCTGCATGTTTGCCCTCTCCAGAACGTGCATGGGTGGTGTGTCATGCTGCTGCATGAGGAGAGGGCAGTCCCTGGCAGTGACACTGGCTGCAGGTGAAGTGCTGCTACCAAACAGAAACAGTAATGGCTGTGTTTCCTATCCAGCCTGCTCGTGAGCTGCCTAAGTAGAAACTTCTATGTAGTGAACGTGAGAATTTCACTCTGTAAAGATGTAATCTCATGCATATGACTGTGTCCCTTTAAATGCTGTGTGCTAGAGTGTATAGCTGCCAAATCTGTGTGTACTGGTGCTGAGTGCTGCAGTTGATTGATTGAGGGAAGGGGTAGCATCCAGACAGGCTGCAGGAGTGGGCTCCTGCAAACCTCATGAAGTTCAGCAGGGCCAACTGCAAGGTCCTATAGCTTGGGTTGGAGCAGCCCCCAGTATCAGTGCGGGCTGGAGGGTGGACAGATTGAGAGCAGTCCAGCAGAGAGGGACCTGGGGGTGTTGGGGCATGAAAAGCCAGACATGAGACAGAAATGTGTATGTGCAGCCAGTGACAGGCAAGGGCACAAGAAGATGTGGACCTGTTAGAGCTGGTTTAGAGGAGAGCCACAGAAGTTATCAGAGTTCTGCAAACCTTGGGTTTTTAGCCCAAGAGGTTTCTCTGGGGACACCTCCTGAGGGCCTTTCAATACTTAAAGGGAACTTCAGAGAAAGGAGACTTTTTACCTGGGTCTATAGTGATATGCCAAGGGATAATGATTTTAACCTAAAAGAGGGTAGATTGAGATTAAATGGAAGATTTTTTTACAGTGAGCGTGGTGAAATGTGGGCACAGGTTGGGCAGAGAGGTAATGGATGCCCCACCCGTGGTAACATCCAGGTTGGACAGGGCTCTGAGCAACCTGATGCAGATAAAGATGTCTCTGCCCATTGCAGAGGAGTGTGACTAGATGACCTTTAAAGATCCCTTCCAATGCAAATCATTCTATGGTTTTATTAAGCACTCAGAAAAGGTATATTGCTGGATAACATCCTCCAAAATGAAGTAGCTTGGCAGAAAGGGCAAGTGGAAACTAACACAGTCAAAATAATGGCTAGTAAAGCATAAGCCACATTAACATCTTAGTGTCTAACAGTTCAGGAGCCACATCTGGCAGGGATTAGAAATTGCCTTTTAGTTTTTTTTACCCCACTCTGCCCTCACATCTTAAGTGAAATGGTGTTAATGGATTCATGGGATTTATGGGATATCTAGCTATGAGTATGAATAAAACTGTCTTAACAAATCTGCCTGTGTGCACACTGATGCTTCTGTCCTTAAAATGTAATCCCAAACTGCAGAAGATGGTGACTGAAAACCATTGAAAGAGTGGTTCTTAAGGGAGATAGGAAGCAGGGTGGAAGAAGGGAGAATATATATATGTATATGTGCTTAGTATCTGATCCTCTTTTGAAAGGAAATAGAAATGTAATGGGCATGGAAAACCTGTTCCTCATTCTTGACCATATGTCCATGAACAGGAAGATAATTCGTAAAACCCAGAAAATTGGCAATAACTGTTTATGGGATGGACTTTTAAAAAATTTTGTAGAGGAATCTAGCCACAGTGAATAGCAGAATTTAGGAAAATAAAGCACTACCCAATGGTAATTTTTTCTAGTTTCTTATTTAATTTGTGAATGTAGCTATTTAGTTACTACTGATTAATCACACATAAAAAGCTCTGATGGGATTAGATGCAGGGCAGGACTCCGTGGAATCCAGAGGATATGAAAAAACAATTTTTAGTACAGTACAGGTCACTGGTGCAACCTAAATTTTATTCTAGATTCACTATGGAATTGGTGTCAGGTTACTGGAACTTGGTTGTTCCAAAAGCTAATTAAAATACTAAGTTTTTTAAAAAGGGTGGATGGGCATTAAAATCTTAACTAAATCTAGTCTCATTTTTTGATACAAATTTCTGTATCTTTATACATTTTCATTTTGTGATATAAAACCCAAAGGAGATTTCAAGCTCTTGTTATTCATGGTGCATACTGTGTTTTTAGTAAGGTATGCTTTTCCTTGGCTTTATGATCTGTTAAAAAGCTGAAAAGACCATGTCAAACCCCTGAACTGGTTAATGCTTGATCTTGTTAATAGCGATGGTGCTCATTCCTAGCGTGAGATCCAGTGTGTTGGCGGATCTTAAATTGGAAGTGGCCTTGGGTTTGATTTAAATTTTCTCTGATCAACTTATTTAAAAGGAAGCTCAGTTGCCTGGTTAGCTTTGCCAACTCTGCTGTCCTATTTCTCTGCAGACTATTGCACCTATTTTGTTTTAATTGTTGTTTCAGAAATGATTTATGCTGGAGAATGAATTTTTATTTTGTTTTCATTGTGCATGATGGAAAAATTTTGGGTAATCAATCCTGAAACATTTAAAATATTTAACAACTGGTACCCCATGAAACAAAAAATAATTTCTGTTGAATGTTTGGTTTAAATTAAAAAAATCCTGTAATTAAATGTTTGTAAATATGAGATTTTGACAGTAAGGAACATATTCTCCATATTTATGCAATCAAACATAATTTGATTTTTTGTATATATTCTCCACATTTATGCAATAAATCAGACATAATTTGATTTTTCTTAAACAGGGGAAGCAGTAGCTCATACATGGTAATGATGTTTGGTGATACTGTCAGGTGTTTTTAGGCATACTGAAATGCATATATTTGGCTTTATCAAGATGACAGAAATGAACTACATCACCAGAAGCCTGTTAAGGCAGGTGCACTTTCACTACTCTCATAAGTTCATGGGCACTTTCATTATTAAGGGAAGTGAAACCATGAGCTGCCAAAAATAGTGGAATGTAGTTTTCAGAACTTCTGTCATGAAAATTAATTTTTGCTTATGTCTGAACAAGGACAAATTTTGTAACGCTTAAAGTTGAATAATACATTTTTTTAACCTGACAGTGTCCCTAAATTACCATGTTTGCTTTCATTTTCCAGCTGGGTTTTAATTTTGCATGCATTTCAGTGAACTATAGTATGCATAATAGTTATTTCCTGGAAGTATTTTGGGGCTGTCTCTGCTGGTGTTCTCCAAAATGAGCAAGGAAGTGGAATTGATTTTCCTTTTGTGGAGGTTTGTTAGCTAATGAATAAATAATGCAGAAGCAATTCCATTCTATTTACATATATGCATATGGTTTTGAACTTAATGTTGTTTGAAGAACAGCTGTAAGTAAGAGGAATCTCTTCTTTTTAATGACAACCCAAACAACTCCAAATTTTAGTAGAACTAAATACTTTCATTTTGAGAACAATATTTAAATTGTGGTTCATTTGGCAAAGCAATTTGTAATGTGTAATGCTTGTCCTTAGTTTATCATAGGAGCCTCTGTGAAGCTGTTTTTTTGAAGTAATGCCAATAGAAAGTGGAAGTTGTGCATCTGCTCGCCAAGCAAAGCAGAAACGTAAATCACACAGCCTTTCCATTCGAAGAACCAACAGTTCCGAGCAGGAACGGGCGGGACTGCAGAGAGACATGTTGGAAGGGCAGGTAAGGTGATGCTTGGGAGCTTGCATCACTTTTTAATGTGTTTTCTATGGGGAGAAGTTAAACAGACTTAAGAATTGAAATATGTCCAGTAAAGCTGCAGGAAATTGTTGAAACAGAATTTGTTGCTCACAGGTGCTCACTGCCTTTGGAGATCATTGATGTGGATGTTGACAGTGTTTCAGTTGTGTTGAGAGCTGTGGAGTTTATCAGCTTCTGTGTGTTCTTACATGAGTGATAAAGCCATAAAACAGTGTAAATCCCAGCCTGTTGATTCACTGCAACTTCTCCCCCCACCTGGAAAAGAAAAAGTTCAAGATTGATTCTTGCTTTCATAAGTTTGCATTTGGAATAGCAGCAACCCAGAAATATGAATAAACCAAATACTTCTTATGATGACTCTGATAGAGAAAATATTTGTTGGAAGGCTGTTCTGTATTCCTTTCAATAAAGTAAGCAAATACTGCCTGCCTGACAGAAGTGTGAGCTAACTCAGAGTTTTGTTTGTGTGGGTTTTTTTTCTGTGTGGCACAAATGGAGGTGTGCTTTTCTGAGATTAAATTTAATGGAAAAAGCAGCAGCCATTGCTTCTGTAGCTTTCTTAGTCATGTCAGTGGAGTGGGTGCAATCTGGACTTGGAGGGTTGCACCTAAAAATTCTGATATTAGCTGTAGGTAAGGCTTCTGTCAGGAGCAGTACAGGCAAAGATAAGCAAATACCAGTTGAAAAGGTATTTAAATTGACTTATTAATACTTAAATTGACTTACTAATACTTATTAATGTTTAAAATAGTTTAATTGACAAATTTAAAATTGACTACACAGTGTTAGTGTGGGACTGGCAGAGATGATGCAAAACTTGATTTTTATCAGACAATTAGTTTGAAATACCAGTGGAGTTTGGCTTTGAGAAACCTCACGCTGAAGTCTGCAGATACACTGAAAACCTGCTGTTTTCTCAGTGTTGTGACTGATTTTATTTTAATTGAATCTATTTTTCCAGTAAATCATAGCATTAGTTTTCTGGGAATTAACAGACCCTAGGTTGTTGCTTCTAGTCATCTAGAAATTGGAGAATACAAGTACTTGGACAGAAAACTTCATGCATTTGGAACTACTGCAGCCTCACTTCAGGAAAGGCGTGAAGGGCAGCTGAAAGGTCAAGACATGCTGTCACCCCTGCGTAGTAAACCAAAATGTTAGACTGTTTCAGTATTTCTTTGCAAGCTCTAAGTGTATTGTGCTGTAATATATAGATGTTTAAAATGTTTTATCAATCATCTTGTTTGATTTTGTTGACCTTGAGCAGCTAGGTGGCAGATTCTGTCAAGTAGAGTATTAATGCTCCTTAGTGGAGCTGTAAGCCATGTGAGATCTAACTAAGGACTTTTGCAGATAAAGAGATAACATTATTGCATACTGTTTTAAAGCTATTTTAAATAATGCCAACTTTGAAGAGAGGAAAGGAAGTGATTAGAGTTCTTTATACTTTCAGGCTTTGAGAATTGGTTTGAAAAACTTTTCTGCATCTCCTTTTTAGTTGCAGAAGTTGTAAGATAAGTTAGTTTCTTCCATAACCTTTCTGTATGAAATAATTGGTTAATTGAATTAGAAATAATTCTTCTAATTTCAGTGTTTCTCTTAATAGTGTGTAATGATTTAGTATTTTTGTTTAATCAATTTTGTTTCAAGCTGGTTTTAATTAGGATCTGTTTTGCTTCTGGTTGTCTGTGAATGCCTGAACAAAAGTACCCTATCAAGGGAGAGGCAGGGAGAGGCAGATGAAGGAAGGAATGATGTGGGGGGGCTTAAGGAGTATGGTCCCACTTCTTTCAGCAAGTGCCACAGCTTAAACCAGCTGTGAACCTGTGTAAAATTGTGCACAAAGCAGGTTTGCTGCGTATCATGGCTATGAGTGGTTTCTCTTGATCTCTCTGTAAAACTTGGGAAATAGCTTCCACAGGCAGGGTCATGGCCAGCCTTTCCCGCTGTGCCTGCAGACAATTCCCGGGGCTGTGGCGGAAGATGACTCAGTTAAGTGAAAACTTTTTAAAATGTTTATAGCTGGCTACCTAGGTAAATAGTAAGTGTAGTAAGCCAATTTACATATTGTGGCCTACGAGCAACAGAAGAATAGAATGCTCGAGTAGTATCTGGGGAGGGAAGGATTCGAAATTGTAGCTTTCTTCACACTTAGGTTAGTGATAAAAGTAGGTAAATGTTAAAAATACATTTAAAATTTTTGTTTGTCTTAAGCTTGGTAATAAGATGCATTGTGTTCACAACTTTCTAACCCATTGCATAGTCAACTTTTGAATTACTTGAATATCAGACGAAGGTATTCTTTTTTCTTGAACTGGAAACATTGATATGAAAAAGAATTTTTTTCTCACTTTCTATTTTTTAAATGCATTGTACATGTATCTTGATTTTATAATTTTTTCTCTAGTAAAGAAAGCCAAAACAAATATCATAGGTGATTTGAATTCTATCCTCTGAAAGAGAAAAAATTAATAAAATTAATAACTTTATGATGCACAGAGCTATTTGTTTGGTGTTCTACACTAGCAGTAGTTTCAATAACCCTCCTTGCTGGAACATTGAGATAACTGTTAAAATCAGTTCAAGACTGAAGAGCAATCTTATCAAATATATGTAAAGAAATATATAATCCCCCAATATTTTTCCTCCTAGGATTCTAAGTTACCATCTGCCATCCGGAATACACTCCTTGAACTTTTTGGACAAATAGAGCGGGAATTTGAAAACCTGTATATTGAAAATTTGGAATGTGAGTATCTATTTTTTTCTGGCAACTTATGAATTGTTTGTATTTAGGTTATAGTAACACTAATTAAAATGCTTACATTGGATATTGTAGTATAATTAGTGTACTTTTCTGTGAGCAGTTTAGGAGTTGTTCTGAACTTGTAGCCAAAGATGAAGTTTGTACCTTGTCAGAAAAGTCACTTTCTTAGCCCTTTGACACAAGCAGTGAGAACTGATGTCTGTCACCCCCACCTTGACTCTTGGGCAAAGCCAGTTAAGGGTCTGCCTCCTTATCATTGTAGGCTCTGGTTCTGTTAATCTCCAGAAACTCCATCCAGCCTTTGAAGTTTTTTGCTTTGTTTTATATTTACAGGCTTAATTTTAATGATGTAATATTACTAAATTAAATTGGAAAAGTGACTTGCTTGAAAAAATGTAAAATGGGGTGGTTTTGGATCAAACCACACTTACAAATTGCATAACCAGCACCTGCAGCTGTTCAGGAATTTTGAAGGAAAGCACTCAGATAAAAAATTCCAGTTGTTATCTGGAAAAGATATTTGTTTGATGACAGAGAAGTTGTCCGATAATGTAAGTGATGCAAGGTGATGTAAGAGGATCCAAAGTTAAGTAACACAGTGCAGTACAGTAATGCAGTCAAGCCTCCCTTGCTGGAATTTTAAGCTGTGTTACATTGGCTTGGATTCTGAATTGTGGAATCTGTCTGATTTGGGTCCAACTCCATTTTTTTTCCAAACCCAATCAATTCCCACAGTTAAACCAGATGCTCATGTTACAAAAAAAAAAAATAAAAAAAATAAAAAAATTCTTGTTTTTTTTTTTTTTGTCATGTTCTGGATTTTTTATTCTCTTTTTTATTTTCTTAAAACCTGCAATTGTGTAAAGGCTGTCATCAAAAGTACACATTTTTTAGTGACAATTTCCACAATTGAGTTCTCGGCCTCCTGCTGAGAAGTTGTCTGGTAGCAAGAAAAGTAGAATTTCCCTTCTCAGCCTTCAAAAATGCTTATTATAAGACAAGTGGTGGATTTGTACCCTCCAGGGTATAATTATTTTCCTTCTTTTCAATTTCCATTTATTTATCTACTGTCTTCAACTCACAGCTCTAGTTATGATCGTGATTTCTTTTCACCCCCTGAAAATTTCTAAATTTTTCTCTTCTCATGCTCAGTCTAATATTTTTTGTTCTTGGTGTAATTCCTATGCTAGTGCTGGAGCTATTGTACACAGAATTTTTTAAAAAAATAAACTCCTATCTATAAAAAATAGTAATTTGCAGCACTACCTTTTCTGTGAGACTCTATTAGTAGACAAATACTCAGGGAGAATGATATTTTGTGAATAATAAAATCTGTGTTAAGATAGAATGTGCTTATTCTGTGACGAAAATACTTATGATGCTACAAGTTTTCTTTTGCTGGGTTTAATTCAATACAGATGGTTCATGTATTTCACAGAAATGGTTTTGTTAAACCTTAACCCCATTTATTAGTAAGAGTAGTTAGAAGCCACCAGTACTTTGGTGGAATCTGGGTCAAGGGTGTTCTCGGGAATATTCAGCATGAGTCTTACTTTATGTCTTGGTGAGACCTGCTTTTATAAAATCCCAGTTGATCTCCTCTCCTCTCCTTAGCATAAAAAAGCTTACTTACTAACCATAACAGCACTTAAATAGTATGTTAATGCTATTAGTAATGATAGTCAGTTGTTTGTAGTAATGTGGATTTCTGGATTTGTTAGTGCGTAGGGAGATTGATACACTGAATGAACGCTTAGCGGGTGAAGGACAGACAATTGATGGTGCTGAACTGAGCAAAGGACAACTGAAAACAAAAGGTAAGAGAGCCACAAAGAATCCTAAACCAGTATTTTTGAATTTACTTTTTTGTACTTTGTTGACCAAAACTTAGAATGTTACTGAAAGGAATTAATACCAGTTACTTATACAAACAAGCTAATGCTGTATTTGAAATATCTTCCTTTGAATTTATTTGTCTCAACAGCCAGTCATAGTACCAGTCAGCTTTCTCAGAAATTAAAGACAACTTACAAGGCATCTACTAGCAAGGTATGAGACAAATTAAATCTCTACTCATCCATATGTACTCATGACACTAACATGACTGTCTTTTAAGTTGTAAGTTGTGGCTTCTTTAAGCTGGGTAGTGCTGGTCTGTAAGTAAATCTGCCTCCTAAGGAGCAGTATGTTTATCTTGGATTCATCAGTGACCCATTACTTCAACCATACCATATGATATTGTTGCAATAAGTTCTTGCCTTTTTTGAAGAAGGGATGTTGGAGGGGAGAGAGTGTGCACAGGTGTATGTGGGGGTGTTGTTTTCTAAATAGAACTAAAAATTGAATTCTGTTTCATGAGGGAAACAGCTTGCTAGTGGATTTCTGATTAAAGATTTGGGTATTGCAGTTGAAATGGGGATTTAAGTAGGCGCCTATATGTGTGCTATTACAAATTTCTTTTTTAAAATAATTTTTATTTTTAGCTATGAGACTAGAACAATTTGTTTCCTTCATGTTGCAAGCCTTGCTCATCAGTAGCTAGTGATCATTTTTTGCTTGGTGTTTTGGCAGAGTTAACCTTTATGATGCTTTTCATTTTGTATGTCTGCATCAGCCTGGTATTTTTGTTTTCCTTGCTCTTTCCCCTTTTTCTGTTTTTGCAGAGAGTTTACTTGCTGCTCTTTTTTCTCTATATCAGAGTCATTTAATGTTACATTATTGAGGTTAAATAGAATGTGAGGAAACCACAGTGGAATCTGGTATGTGAATCAGCTGAATAGGCAGCTCTGTGGTGACCTGTAATGCAGGCTGATCTGTGGTGTAGGTGTCTTGGAAATACCCTCTCTTAAAAGTATGAAAGTTTTGAGAGTAAGAATAGGGTAGTGAAATAGACTGAAGCTACTGTGGTTTATTTGGTCTCCTTTTTAAGTTGCTGTTTTTCAAACTTTGATTCTTGCCAATTTGAGGCATAAGGGCACCTCTTTATGACTTGCGAATTCTTTAAGGACACCACTTAAATAGTGACAACTTGATATTAATAGGGGCTGTATAGTTTTGGTGCACCTACTTCATGTAGTTATGCACCTAATTAATGTAGTTATGAATTAGTACCCTCTAGTGTAGTGTTATGTTTTGTGGGTTTTTTGGTTTTTAGTGTATTTTTTGCTCATTTTTTGTGGTGTTCTTTTTGTTGTGGTTTTTTTTTGGGTTTTATGGTAGATGTTAAATCCTTGTCTTTTATTTTCTTGCAATATAGCACTTGTATTTTTTCCTGGGCACTGCAGGCAGACCTCTCAGCTTCAGCTTGGGAAGCTGGGAAGTATGAGGTGGAGACTCCTGGGGAATTTATATGCATGCACAGCAAAGCAGCCTAGTGGAGCATGAAGAATTTAATACCTGAACATTATGCACATCTCTTGTATCAATTGTTTGCCAACAGATGTCTGCATGTGCTGATGTTTTTTTTTTCACAACTTTGAGTCAGAATTTACTGGGGAGTAGATAGGAGCTGAGGGAAATTACAACTCTGAGAGCATCTCTGTCCAGTGTGTTCTTTGAAACCTTAATGCACTTCACAGAGGTGCTTTGTTTTGACCTCTCCTTCCTTCCTACACAGAAGAGTCAAAACTGTAACCTTTTGTCTCTTGACCCACTGAGAGACTGTAGCAAAGAGTTAGGAAAAGAGTGTAACTTTCTAACAAACAGTGATTTTTCCATCTGTACCATGACTGGATGTAGTTCCCCAATACCCTGTCTTTTCGAGAAAAAACACATTTAGAGTTTTAAGAGTTCAACAGCTTTGAAATTCTTATGGCTGTACTGTCTATGAGCATTGAATGAACATTGCTGTTTCTCAAAATGGTTGTGTTCCAAGCTCACTGGGGTAGTAGATCACAAGTTTTCACCCTTTTCTTTATACTATCATACAGGGGGTTTCTTGGGTGTGTGGTTTTTGGATTGGTTGGGTTTTTTTGCCTATGGAAAATTAGAAGAGACTGAAGTTTTACAAACCAATTGTTTTGTGTAATTGCACACAATTACATTTTTCAGATTGGCAAGTGCATATGGAAATAATTTTTTTCCCATAGTGAAAAGACCTTTCACTATTTGCTTAATCTAATGAGAAGGATGAGCCTTAACTGCTTAAATATTGGTAAAAAATACTAAAGCAATCTGTTCATTCTCTTGGTGAAAATGCGGAAGTGAACATTCTTAACTCAAGCCCTTTGTATGAAATTTCCATACTGGAATACTTTTCATCATTTAGCTATATATAAAATTGGCAAAACTCATTTCAGAAAAGCATGGTTTTAGCAGCAAGAGTTATCCACCAGTGTCCAAATCCTGAAGAGGTGGAGTAGATTTAACACTTGGTACTCTTAAAAATAATTTTTTGTTAATGGACAAAAAGATTCTGCAATTTAACTACAGTTTGTTTTAGATGCAGGAATCACTATATGAAATCCATGTTTTGATACTAACAAAATGTAATGGCTGCTGCTAATGATCCCTGTCTTAGGAAAGTTGTTACAACATCAGAGAAGCATCAATTGTTTATGCAGTGTCCTAAAAGAAACTGAAATGATGTAATTTGCTCCATCCAAAGTAAATTCCAGAATCTCTGATTTGTCTAGATAAAGACTCTTAAAAGAAAGTATTTATTCACCCAGTAGTTAAAAGGAGTAAAACTTTTTGGACTATGTGGTTTTGCCCTCAGTGCTTAAAGTTCCTTCACGGGACATTCTGTTCCTCAGGCACAGTGTAATGCTGCTGGACTGGTCCTGAATTGACCAAGTTTTCATTCTTATTTCTAATGTACCCTGTCTGTGTAAGAAACTTTGTTACAGGGTGCCTCACTCTGTTTACCATGCAATTGTTTCAGTTTGTACTGAATTTTCACTTGTTTACATAGTAAACAATTGTTTCCCTATTAACAAATCTTTTTGTAGAAGGAAGTACATGAAACTGTATCATTTAAGAAAGAGGACAGACAAAGGTGAAACACACTCACGGTGTGTTTGGTCATTTATTTGTATGTGATGATATACAGAAGTTACTTAAGAAATTTTCGGCACTACAGAGACCTCTTTTTAGCATATTGCATGTTCTTTAAATATTTCCTTTCCTGGCTTGGGACGTTGTTTATGTGTGTTTAGCAAAGCAGAAAGTAGTCCAGGCCCTGTCTAGTTCATCCAATTACTGGTATGAAGGGTGAAGGGCAGTAAAAAAAGAGAGGAAAAAAAAAAGCATGGAAAAAGTGTGTGTTGAGTAAATATCTGAATCAGGATATTTACTGTTGGATAGTGTTCTTGAACTCTTTTCTTCTGTGTGTTAATTAAAGACTGCTAATACCTCAAAAGGAGTTTTACACCGTTGCCATTAAATAATCAGTGAAACAACTGTCCAGTAGTTTTAGAAATCCTGTGTTTATTGATGGGTAGGGGATAGTTTCTCCTAGAAAACTTTTGCATGAGGGTTAGACTCAACATTAGAAAGACAAAAGGCACACATAGGCTGAGTTGGAAAATACCAAGTTTGGAGTTTGAGCTGAGTGCTGTATTAGTCCTTTCCTGTTAGTACTTAATTCAGCTGTTCCATGTCTCATACACGAATCCATTTAAATTAAGGACTGTATTCAATGTGCAAGTTGCATCTGTAGGATTTTGTTCAAAATTTAGGATATTCTGCAGTATGGTTGAACTAATAATCTTTACAATTAGCCCATTTTCTTTTCAGTGCTTCTGTAATGACTGTTCCTTGTGCTGCTGTGAAATCAAAATGTGTATTCACTCATAATTTGGAATTCAAATAGGGCATTATCATTTCATCATTGGAGAGTTGACATGCTCTTGGAATTGGAATTGGTTTGGAATGTTCTTGCAGATTTTCTTTTAGCTTTAAAAACCTTTTTTGAAGTAATTTGCTTTAATGACATACTTAAGACCTTCTATTTTAATACCAGAAACTAATGGGATTTTAACCTTAGTTTATTGTATCTGAAATGTAGACTTAATTAACTTTCTCACTTTTACTAAGCTGCAGATAAGTCTTAATGTGATTTGTGTTGAAGTATTTAAAGGTTTTGATTTAACTGGTCAGATACCTTCCTGTAATTCCATGCTTAGGAAAACACTGATAAATTGAAGTTGTCTTTTTGTTTCAGTTTAACAAAGCTTTTGAGGTAGTCTTTCTCAAAGAATTCAACAGTTCTCAAAGAGCTCAGCAGTAATGAGCTTCAAGATTTTTGGGGTAAAAATAGGATATTTGTAATGGTCATCTTAACTTTTTAAATCCATCTTTCATAACTCCTGGTTCCAATTGTCTCTGGAAGTTTCTCTGGAAAGATAAACTTTTTTTTTTTAAATATTGTACTCCTCTTACTCTGAGAATGTAGAATTTCTGCAATTTTCTTCCTTTCTGTAGATGCTGAGTGTTTTGAGCACTCCTGCACTGTAGTGACTTGTAGTTTTACTGTTTTACTAGAGTTTTCTTCCTTTCATTTGATATGACTTATGCACATAGTAATTTGGATTTAATGAGTTTTCTCTGTTTTTCCCCGAATAGCTTCACTTTGAGGGAGCATGCTTATCAAATGTTTAGATGAGTTTGACATGTTTTTTTAAAGCTTCATTACACAAATAAACAGGCATATGCTCCCAGATTCAGGTTTGATTTGATTAGCTTAGTGCAATTTTAAGGAAAAATAGCGGTGAGTGTTTTAAATTGGAATATTTCTGGGTTTTACTAGAATTATATGATAAGTACATTTTTTTTCAAAGACATTACACTGGCTAGCAGGGAATGCCAGGTGTACTTGTTTGGGAATAGGCAAGGAAAGTTTTAAGGTCTTTTGCTGGGTTTGGTCTTTTTTGTTTCTATTAAAATCCTTTCCCAGACTGAATGACAAATGCATTCTGCACTTGTACAACTCATTATTCCAATAAGATTGCATTATTGTAGTACAGAATAGTTTGTCTTGCATTCTGTAAAAGGGCTGCTATTAAAAAAGAATAAAAAAAGACAAGAGAGGTATGTTTGCATCCAAACTCGCTTTCCTACCATCAAATGTCAAATTTTTGACAATAGTGATTTGTCAGAACATTAAAGAATCATGGAAAAGTTAATATCTATTTTTATTTGTGAGATAATTACTTAATCCTGGATTGATGTGGAAAAAAGAAATGTTGGTGTCTCTGCTATTTCAGATTGTATCCAGTTTTAAAACTACAACATCAAGGGCAATCTGTCAACTGGTAAAGGAATATGTTGGCCACAGGGATGGTATTTGGGATGTCAGTGTCGCGAAAACTCAGCCAGTGGTGTTGGGAACTGCATCTGCTGGTAAAGTTTTGTGTTGCTTGAATATTTAGAAAATTCTGGTTATGTCCCTAAGCTATAGCAAATACAGATCCAAAGCATGCTTGAAAACTGAGCTCCACATTGGAAGAGTCCTCTAAAAAAAGTTCTGTAGCTGAAAAATTCCTAAAATTGGAATTTCCCTTCCCTTAGAAGGTTCAAGCATACTTGCTGGTCTTTCTAAAGTGTGTGCCACTTCACCTCCATGCAGGTCACGCTCTCAGTCAGCTCTGGCATGTTGGTTGGGTGGGTGGGTGGGATGGGGATCTGCTTGCTTGGGGAGGCCTCTGGCACAGAATTCCATATGGCTGGGTACAGAGATCCTTGCAGGCTTTCTCTCCTAGCACTGTTTAATCTTTGTTTTATAGAAGCTGTACATGTCATAGTTTGCATATTCTGGTATTCTTGCATTCATTCTTTTGCTTCAGAACACAAGGGCAGCTAAAAATCTTAATTTTCAGTCCTTTTTACTTTATTGGATTTATTCCTTCCACTTGAGGGGTTACAAGTACTAATGAACAAGTCACTAAATCTATTATAGTCTAAAAGTCAATGTAGAGATTGGTGTAGTTCTGAAAAATTATTAGGGAAATAAATTATAGCAAGATAGAATCAGTCAATTTGAAGTGACATTCTTTTGAAGCTGGAACAGAATCTGAAGGTATTGACTAGACTTTAATATTTACGGACCTGAAATCTGCTTCTTGAACAGAACTGTTACAATTTTTATGTGCCTGCTGAGGGGCACATTTTGTTTTTGTGTGGTACATCTTGTCTTTGTCCTGTTCTCCAATTCAGCTTTAAGGTGCTACCCACTTAAATACTTAAATTATTTATTTATTTTTGGGTGTGGCAGGATAAAGGAGTGGCATTTGAAGTGATTTCCTTTTTGAATTAATTTTTTTTAGTGCTCTGCAGTGACCTGCATGCATTTTGAATTTCCATGCAGGAAGTAAAGAGATTGTGCATAGAATTCCTGTTTGTAGTTACTGTCTTTTTCACTGTGGAATGTTTTCTCTGTTTTTTATTGAGTCTCGTGATACACAGCTGGAACATTATACAGAAACATAAAACCAAGTTAGGAAAAAATATCAAAAGTAGAATTTGCTTTTTAATACTTGCTGCAAATTAATCTGATTAGGACAGCACCTTACTTTTTGGGGGAGATGTGTAACAAAATGTTACATTTTGTATATAAGTTGGTAGTAAAGAGTTCTACATTTAAAATCTATTTCATGTGGTATGTGCTACAGTGGAAGATAACTCATTTGTTGAAAGGGTAAAAATGAAAAACATATGTTTTTAACTATTTACAGCTGCATTTTAATCTTTGTAGATCACACTGCTTTGCTGTGGAGCATAGAAACAGGGAAGTGCCTTGTCAAATATGTAGGGCATGTCGGCTCAGGTAAGATAAGGGCATGTTGTGAAAACTGGGAACAGAGCATGGGAGGGGGAAATGTGTTTTGGCTAGCTACAGAAGTCTTTATTGTGGTTGCAGATTTGCCAACATCATTAACAAGTCATTGTGAAGTTCCACTGATTTTCATACAGAGAACGTTTTGTAATAGATTTTTTATTGGAGAGGCACATTAAGACAGTTCTGCAAATGCTAAATGAATAAACAAGTCCATATAAAGAAATTTACAGGCAGAGTTACGACACTCAGAAGTTAAATGTCAGAACTCAATGTGGTCTTGTGCATGTGGAGGACAAAAGAAGCTTCTATAATCAGAAATTAGTTGTCTTGCAGGATCTGTGTTATATTTGGGTTAAAAAATGCAGATGCTGGGTGAATATCTTTTTGCACTTCTTTGTTTAAGATTCCATATATAATTTGCTGCATAATATGAATTGCTGCACCAATTAAATATAGGTGTTTGTCTTTCTTTATACCAGCATGAATATTGTGGAAACTGTTTTTTAAACCCCTCTTTGGGTGGGTAGGTGCAGTGCATTTAGTGTTTTTGAGGTTAATTTTTGGTGTCAAATTGACAAGAACTTGATTAACTCCCTTCTGCCTCTTAATGAGTTAGAATACAGGATTTTATAGACCAAAACTGGAGAGGTTTTCCATAGCTTTAACTTGCTGTTGTGAACTGAGCACTTTGAGTGATCATACCCTGGGAAAGTGAGGACTACAGTTATTGACCAGGATTGTTTGGTTAAATAACTCAGCACATCACATGAACTTTGTGGCAAGGGTACAAAACAAATTAAGTTCTCTAGAACTGCTTCAGCTGTGAGTTGTACTTTTTCTTCCTGCTCCATGACTTCTAGCTCCTACAACACAAAGATAAATGTATAGAAACAACTGGTAACACATTAATGTGCTCAGATATCTCATGTTGTTTGCTGCATGGACCTCTAAGTTCTATAAAGTCATGTTTGAAAAATTCACTCACTTGAACGATCATGCTGGTAGTTTTCTTTTAAAATTGCTATCTGGATAACTATGAAAATAAGAAGTTCTAACCTTTATTTAAACAGTTGTGTTTAAACAACTGTGTTTGAACAACAATAAAAAAGAAATTGTATTATATATAAATTTTGTATAACTATATGCCTCTATAAATTATAATAAAAACAATGTAATTTTTATGTAAGCAAACTCTTTTTTTGTTTGACAGTTGATTTGAAATGGTGCAAAAGTGTTGGGTGCCAGCAGCTGGTGCACCATGGGATGAGTTCAGTTTAAGGAGTATCTTTTTAGACTCATTACACCACGCTCTCCCAACAACATATGCATCTATTTTACTTGTATAATGGATGGAAATGAGTTCTGAGTTCTGTCTTGAATTGAATCTTATGCACTGAAGTGAAGAGCTTTGTTGGTTGATAGAATTCTTGCAGGACATCATGTTTTGATTACATATGGTTGCAGGACTGAAAGCTGATTTATTTTACTTGCATCAGGTTTTCAGACATTTGTTCTTGCAATCCTAAGTAATGAGCAGAATGTTGATGGTAACATACCGTAAGTTTTCATTAAGTTAGAAATAAATATGAATACTTACATTCTCTTTATGGAAGTCCAGAGCATTATCCCCTGTCAGCTTACATACGATTTGAATGTGGTCTCTTTATCCTCTCTAACATGAACCACTTGCACTAGATTCAGGAAATATCTTGCTAGAAAATGTGTTGTTTTATAATCAGTTGTAGCTACCTTCCTTGATACTACACTTTTATATCACCTAAAAGATTACTACCAAAAATTGCTGAAGACTTAAGATGACTTGATTTTTCAATGCTTTTAATGATAAAATATTATGAAATAATTCTTTTAGTATGCTAACTTAAAACTTTACTTTGCTTCATATAGTAAACTCTATAAAGTTTCATCCCACTGAACAAGTGGCTCTTACAGGTATGTAAAGTTTTTTCTTATGTTAAGTATGTTAATCTTGATGGAAAATAAATGTAATTTGCTAATTTGTTCTGGTTGTAGCTTCTCTCCCTATTGCTTTTTCAGCATTTATGTTGATAGAATTATTTTTATATTTGAAGGCAGAACAAATCAGAGCTAGATCTTGCAATCTGTGTTTTTCATGTCATGTTGTCATTTGTGCTTGCCTGCTCCAAACCAGACACTTAGAATCATATATCAGCTGAATGTTCTGGAACTCATCCCAGAGTACTCAAAGAACTAGTGGGTGTCGTGGCAGGATACCTCTTGATTACCTACCAAAGCTCTTGGGAGTCTGGACAGGTCCCTTCTGATTAGTGTTACTCCAGTATTACAAGAAGGGTGAAGAAGGACCCCTGGAACTACAGACGTGTTAATCCAATCTCAGTTCCTGAAAAAATGATGAAGATTATAGTGGGTACAGCTGAAAGGCATTTAAAGAATAATGCAGTCACCAGGCACTGTCAGCATGGGTTCACAAAGGGAGGGTTCTGTTTAATGAATTTGACATTCTTCTAGGATAGTCACCTGCCTAGTGGATGAAGGGAATGTGGTGGATTAAGTTTTTCTGGTTTTTAGTAAGGGTTTTTGTACTGTTCTTCATAGTGTTGTTCTGGACAAGTTGTCCAGCTGTGGGATGTTCATGCTGTGCTGTGTGGGCAGGTGGCTGAAGGGCAGTGCTGAAAGAGTTGTAGTAAATGGGGCATCTGGCAGGCAAAGGATCACCAGTGGTGTTCCTCAGGAATCAGTTCTAGGGCTGGCCCTGTTCAATAGATCTATCAGTGATCTGGATGCAGGAGCTGATGAATGCATCATTAGCAAGTTCGCTGGTGAAACCCACAAACAAACAAAGTGGAGGTGCTGGTGATTCTTGTAACATTCAGGAGACCTTTCAGAGGGATCCAAATAAGTGAGAGCACTGGGTGATGATTAATGGGATGAAATTTAAGAAGTTCTAATGCCAGATGCTGCAGGTGAAACAGAGTTATGTTGAGCACAAGTATAAATTGGGAGAGGAGTGGCTGAAGAGTAGCCCTGCAGGATTAGAATATGTTTGTTCTGACCATAGCAAGGACAATCTTGAGTTTGTCCTTAGTTAATAATGAGTTAATAATAAAGTCTATTTTAAAACAGATGGGGTTAAAATCACGTGGTGCCTTGTGAGCTGTAAACTGCTACTAGTTAAGCTGAGTTGTTTAAGGCAGAAGAGGAATAGCTTCACACTTGCTATTTTGGGTTTCTCATTAAAACCATGGTAAAAACATTTAATGGAAGAAATCACTGGAAAAAGAATCCTAGTATTTTTAGAAACAGTAACTGAATATCTGGTGATGTATTAAATGCCTTCTTCAAATGTTACATATTGAGCAGCAGTGAGACTCATGTTCTGATGTGTAGTATTCAAGTGCAGGTTTCACTGTAGGAGTGACTAATTTGGAAGCTGCTTATATCTTGCATAATGAGTTAGATTTGAGATGTTAAGACTTGCTTACCATAAAGTTCATAATGGTGTCTGTTAGGAAAAGATGCAACTTAGACAGTATTTTTAAATGTAGTATTAAAGCTGGTTTTTATTGCCCATGGAAAAAATCTTATTTATTCTCCCTTTCTTTTTTTTTTGCTTCTCTTCGCCTGTGCAGCATCTGGAGACCAGACAGCTCACATCTGGAGATACATAGTACAGTTGCCTACACCTCAGCCAACTGCAGACTGCAATGTAAGCCATCAGCTTGCTGCAACTAAACTAATTGCACAGCAATTTCATCAGATACAGGTTTTATAAGATTGAATGTTAAATTTACACATAATTAAAAAAATTACATGATTTCAGGACTACCAAAGGTGAGAATTTAAGGTTTTAGTTTAACAGCTGTATTTCAGCTTTTCTTTGTAAATAGACTTCATGTTTTCAGAGGCATTTGGTGCAGGATAGAATTTACAGCTTCAAGCAGGTGAATTGACTTTTTTGTTCAAGGTAGTAAATGTGTAAATGACCTGTAAATGAACAGCCGAATAACTTCTCATTTGTTATAATGAAGTTCTTTTTAAACCGGTTATGTTTTTGTAGTGTAACTTATTGAGGCACCTGTATTATCTATAGTTGCTGTGGATTGAAAACTGATGGTAAAGGCTTGTAATTTTGGCATTTATTTGATTGAGTCTTTATTGATTCCTAATCAACCCTTGACAGGACACATCACACTGTCTGATCTTGTTGTCCCTAGGCCTTTATTTAGTCAGTATTTATTCTAGCCTGTCAAATGCTTTTTTTACTTAAAAGCACTGTTACTAAATTGTGAAGAAAACAGTTTATAGCATGAGCTTCTCAGTAGGCTGAGTAGGGGCAAGAGTTGACTGTTTAATATCAGATTTCTGAATGGAAAATTTTTGATTCAGTTGATTTGATTTGGCATTTCCATTTTGAGAGAAAATACAAATGTTGTCTTTTCCACCCCCAAGTATTATTAAAGAAAGATATTTTTGCCTTGTGTAAGTGGAGCTCAGAGAATAATCTGTAATGATGAGCAAAATAATTTATTTTACATCCAGTTTACATCAGCACTGCATGATGACTGTGTACTGATCAACAGACAAATACTGCTGTAATAATTTGATTTTTAATGGATAAAAATATGTCTGTAAAGTATTGTCTCCCCAAAGATTAACATGGTGTCCTGTTAGATGCTTCCTACCTTTTAGAATTGAAAGGAGAAAAGTCTCTTGATAATGTGCTGCAATGAAACTCTAGAGTAATACACTTACCAGATAGTAAAGGGGACTGATACTCAGAGCTAAAGAGTTTGGAGGAGATTTTAAAATGAGGCAGAAACATAGAATCATTTAGATTGGAAAAAACCTCCTAATATCATCAAGTCCATCTAAGTTAATCTAGCACTGTCACAGTCCTCCACTAAACCTTGTCCTTAAGGGCACCATCTACACATCTTTTAAATACCTGATGTTGATTTCACCACTTCCCCAAGGCTTGATAGCCCTTTTGGTGAAGAAATTTTTCCCAATATCCCTATTCCTAGACATCCCCTGGTGCAACTTGAGGACACTTCCTCTTGTCCTGTCACTTGTTCCTTGAGAGAAGAGACTGACACCCACCTGGCTGCACCCTCCTTTCAGGGAATTGTACAGAGCAGTGAGCTCTCCCCTGAACCTCCTTTTCTGCAGGCTGAACAACTCCAGTTCCCTCAGCTGCACATCAGCAAGTTGTTAAAGGAGTTATTAAAACTGCATATAACTTACTGGTTATATTCCTTCAACCAAGTTTGTGATAGTGAGTACTGGAATAGACTGGATGCAGCAGAATTAGTTTACCCACATTCACATCAAGGGGATTGGGAAGCAATACCATATTGCTATATAATATATATATATACACCATATAATACCATTATAAAAATATAACTTAGAGACATTCCTTCCCTTATATTCTACGTCTTTATTTCTCTTGCATTTTACAGCAAGTGTCTGGAGAAGATGAAGTTGAAATCTCAGATAAAGATGAACCTGATGGGGATGGAGATGGTTCCAGTGATTGCCCCACTGTCAGAGTCCCATTAACTTCACTGAAAAGCCATCAAGGAGTGGTCATAGCTGCCGACTGGCTTGTTGGGGGGAAGCAAGCTGTGACGGCATCATGGGACAGGACAGCAAATCTGTATGATGTAGAGACTTCTGAGCTTGTCCATTCTCTTACAGGTATTTGTTCACTCAAAAAAAAAGGTGGTTTGTTTTTATGAGGGATTATTTGTAGATACTAAAACATTGAGAAAAGTAAGTTGTTTCTCTGGAGCAGGATGTGAGTGTGTACTATCTGCTGCTCAGTGTTATAATAGATTTTAAAATTGCAGTCTTGTAAATCCCTTGAGCATGAATTCGTCTTCTTTTAAGCTTATGATTTAACCTATGAAAAAGTAGTTATTTAAATTGAATGTACCCAAATTTTAGTTCTTGAAAAAGGCTTTTGCTGTGCTTATGGTGTGTTAAGCAGAAATAAACTATGCTACTGAATGTGAAATGAGTAGCGTGGTTTTTACCTTCAAATACATTCCCAAACTTGTACAGCAGTAACAGGATTAAAGTTCAGAATGATCATTACCCCTTTCTGTTTGGGAGAAAGAAAAAAATCATCAGCATTTAATTCCAAGCGTATGTGGAAATGAAAAGTCTTATTTTCATTACCTTACATGTTCTCATGTGTGATTTTAGGGCACGACCAAGAGCTCACGCATTGTTGTACGCATCCCACCCAGCGTCTCGTGGTGACATCGTCACGCGACACCACCTTCCGTCTGTGGGATTTCAGAGATCCTTCTATCCATTCTGTGAATGTCTTTCAGGGCCACACAGAGTAAGTGACAGCTCCTTCACAGGTTTTCACAAGTTCAAAAAGTTGCAAATCTGCCCAGAACTGTTCCTGTACGCTTTTTGAGGTACTGAGTTCATTCTTCTGTTGTGAAACTGATTTTCACAGAAACCCCCAATTGCCCTCCTTCAAATGTAGCACAGCAGTACATAATTTCCAAAACAGCAGTCAAGGCTCTTGGTGTGCTATTGCTCATATGGTAAGTCTTGATAAAAATTGTTACAATTCAAGGTGATTTAAGGTATGAGGTTCTTTTTGGCATTGGTTATGCTTGCAGTTTTGGGTTATTACTGTTATGCAGTAGATCAAGCAGATTGCCTCTGCTTGTCTTGATACTCACTGTGAAGTAAAGGTTACTCCTTTAAAACCAGTGGATAAAAAAGGATTAATTTTAACTCTTAAAAGCTTCTAATTTTTACATAAAATAAGAAATAAAAGTACAGGCACCGATTGCCTGTCGGGACAGTGATGCTGATGTAACATTTTTAGTTACTGATTTAGGCTTAATGTTATTATAATGACTACTATTGGATGTGGACGAATGTAGTCCTGAGAATTCATGTTCTGGTGTTTACTTAACTTTATGTTTTTTGGAGCTCTGATACATGGAAAATGCAGGTGTAACTTGGAAATACTTTACCCAAGGAAATAATTTTTTTCTTGACTTGTGAATGTTTGGGCTTGAGTGTTTCAGAAAAAATTTCACCTCCCTTCTTCAGAATAAAAGATGACTGTTAATCCTACCTCAAAATACAAACCCCAAGTATTTATTCACGTTTCTGTCTTTTGTTAATTCAAATGTGCAATTTACATTATGACTGAGTTTCAGTAACCTCTTTTTCATTTTCTCAGCTATTGACTAGCCTATATATAAACTAAAACCTCTTTAACCCCTTCTGCCTTGAACTCCTGAGCTTGAGAAATTGCTTGATGCTTCACAATCATCTAGTTTAAATGGCCATCTTCTCCTGCTAGAGCAGGAAGCTTGATTTTGTGGCCTACATCCTAGAATTGTTTCATCTCATCACTTTGATAACCTTCTACTGCTTTTCCTAGAACGTCATTGTCGTGGTTTTAAAGCAGTAACTAAAAAAAATTACTTATTTCTTGCTGTGAGATATGGATTAGAACAAGAGCAAAACAGGCTTAAAACTTGAATAAAGAAAGTTTATTAACAAAACTACAAGAATAAAAACACCAGAATAAACTTCCAGAAAACCTTTTTATCCCCCACTACTTAACCATTCTCTCGTACACGTGACTACATAGAGACAAAAAACTTTGGAACTTTGGTGTTTAAAACAGTCCCAATTCCTGCTACAGTCTTTTCATCAGTCTTTGTAGAGAAACAGAAGTCTTCTTCTGCTAATCTATGGAGTTTCTCACGAGAAAACTATTTCTGTTATAGCTTTCTATTTTCCTGATGCCAGCTGCCTGGAAATCTGCCATCAGTTCACTCCTCCCATTTCACATCACTCTGAGGTGTGTATGGGCCATGAGTCTAGGGATGTCATTTTTTAAGGATGAGTTATTCAAAAGCAAAAGTCCTCTTCATCTGTCTCTGTGAGCTTCCCTGGAAAACAGTTTTCTCATTGCCCCCCAAGGCTTCAAATCTTCGCTTCACTCTGTTCCAGCACCTCACTGTATCACAATTACTCTACTTTTTGCTCAAAATCCACACTTTGAACACTCCATTCCTCCCAATATACTCTGTCATGAATTAAAGGAGTCTTTTCAAACCACTATTGTCCATCTCCATAGCTTTAACAGAAAGATATTTCAGCTTATAAAGCATCTCCTTATTCTCTCTTCCCCATCTAAAACTTAACTCTTTTCCTCACTGTTTTTGGTGGTTTTATGATGTCTTCTTCATGTTGATTCTCTCTCTCTCTCTCTCTGTCTCTCTGGGAAAAAGGAGTAATCTGTACATTTTATCCAGGTAGTAAAAGAATTAAAGTCTTGGAAAAGCTGCAAGAGTTCATGGTGTCAGGTTTCAGTCCAGGAGCAGAAACTGAAAACTAAGCCAGGCTGCCCAGCTCCGTTTCCTTTCCTTCCCCCCCCACCCCTTCGCCCTCTGCGGCCTTGTCCGGCCTGGAGGGGGTGAGGAGGCCAAGACAGAGCCTTGTTACCTTGTCAGAAGCAGGAAACAAAGAGAACAAGAGAGCTCTGACTTTACATCTTAAGGGGGTGTTCACAAGTTGATCTCACTTTTTAATGGTCAAAACTGCTGTCAGTTCTTAGAAATGACCGATAATTGGTCAGGAGAAAAGACTCCCATCAGCCACCAGCAGCTTCAACTTCCTTAGCTCCAAAGCTATCTTAAAGGTAAAGTCCCCCCATGACAGACATATAAAGTTGTAAGGTTTTGTATCCATTGGCGCTTGCATTTTTTCCCAAGCTGATTAACTGCTTTGTCTCAGGATGTTTTTTTAGAGAAATGACCAAGACTGACATTTGTGTTTTCCCATATGTTTGCTGGGACTAAGTGATGCTGATCTTGGGTGATGGTGCATACTGTAAAAACCACTAGCTGGTGTTTTGGCTTCTATTGCTGAGACCTATAAACTAGCAGAGAGTTTATTTTTTAGGAATGGAATAGACCTTGTGCAACCTCTTCAGTTGCTCTTACTCTAGCTTTTAATCATCTTCATATTTGTGTTTGTCTGCTGTATCAACTGTCTCTATTTTGTACTTTGTATGAGTTTTTAATATTGACATAGGCTTTTTCACCAAATACACCCTAAATTTAATGGTCTCAAAACTGATTCTACTTTTCAGTGGCCAGGGCTGCTGAGGTCTCTCATTTGTGGAAGGGATAATTCCCTTACAGAAGGTGTTTCACTGACAACTGCAGATAGAGCACAGATGAGGTGTTGATATTTTTGCAGTTGAGACATACTTTGAGGAATTTAATTTTTGTTCTTTTATTGTACTGCCTACTGGCAAAATATTTTTAAATTACCCTCTAATCAACACTTCAACAATCTCTTCACATTAAGCAGCACAGAAGAAACTGTTTTATTTCTTTTTTTTGGCTTTTCTGAATGTCTGTTTGAATAATTTGCCAAGTATTTAGTATTTTGATAGGTCCTTGGGATCGGGTCTATAAATTGGATGTTACAGTTGTTAACACCGATGATTTAAAGTCCTCAAGCGTAAGTTTTAACACCCTCTGGCTGAATAGCACCTGATGAGTCTGGCGCTCAGAGAGCAGCTATTTTTTCACCAGATCAACTCCTAATGCGCTATGCCAATATAATTAGATGCCAAACATCTCAATCCCGAGCCCGGAGCTCCTTGTTTCTTGTGTCGTACCCCCAAACCCCGTTCCATCCCATCCCTTGCTCCGGGACACCAGCAGGTGGCAGCACCGCGCCGCGGAGCGCCCGGCCCAGCCCGACCCGGCGGCAGCGCTGCGAGCTCGGCTGCTTTAATTAGCCTTAATGAGCCGCACTGATGGTGTACTTGGGACGGCTCATTATCGTCTAAAACTAAAGCTGATGCTGATGTGTTGAGAGGCTAAAGAATCCTGTTACAGACAGAGTGTATAAAGCTTTTGTAGAGTTAATTGATGTCAAAAAATGAAGAGTCGCAGTGCGTTGTCCTGTATGTCAAAGTTTGGGATGTCATCATCTATGAGAGATTATTTGTAGCTTAACTGGACTAAGAAATCACTTATTATTTTGGTGTCCTAACATAGCTTTATTAAAAGCAGAATATTATCATCTGCTACTGAGACAGTTTAAGAAAATAAATTCTCTTCCATTAAGACCAGAAGAAATTGTTGTGAGCAATCTGCCCGTCTTGAGCTGCTTGCATTGATAACTGTTTTGAATTAAGAGGTAATTTTAGAATTCCCGACTGTATGTTAGGTTCCAATGGTAAAGATTTCAACTTACCTCTTGGCAAATTCTGTATGTTGCTTGTTGCAGTGTTTAATTAACTTCTCTGTTTAACTTTTTGTGCCTCCCTAGTCTGTCTAGCTTCAGATTCATCTTTTATTTTTCTTTCTTCAAGAGCTTTGTTTCATGTGAAATTATAGAAGTTTCCTGTATTTTCTTCTTGTATTTTCTGTTCGTATTTACAAGTTACCTATTTTGCCTCAAAGTATTTTTCTAAGTATATTTTGACATTTCTAGACTAAATATAGTACATTGATAGTACTTTTGCCCTTCAAATCTGCATTCAGCTGGGGTCTTTTTCGAAGTTGTATTTTCCCATGGAAGTTTCCAGTTCTGTAAACATTGCTTATTTACTTTTTTCATATATATGCATGTGTGTGTATAAATATGACCATTTCAGTTCAATAAATGATTTATTTGCCTGTGCCCTGCTTACATAGTAGTAAAAGTATCTTGTCACATACTGTTTTAGGTTTTCCATGCCTCCAGTTCATCTCACTTATTCTTTACTGATGAAAAAAATATGAAATAGTGTGGAAATAACACTGATGTTTGCTTAAATACAAGTATTTTTTATCGCCTGGTTCTGTATTTGCACCAATAGGAATTTGTCTTACTAGTGCTGTGAATCCCCAGTCACATCCCCATATGAAGAGTTTAACAGAGACCTGGTAAAAGATTACAGTTATGTTATAATCCAGGCACTAACTTGTGGCCTGTTAACTAAATTGATTTCCTGAGTTAAAGCCTCCAAAAATCATGCTGGTGACTCATAGCCCAGTATCTTTTTTCAATCAGATACTGCTTTGAAATACATGATTGATAATAACAGCTGTTCTCCTATTGAGAAATTATTCAATTTAGAGGTTATTGATTAGAGCTCTTCAAACTGAACTAAGGTTTTGTTTTGTGGAGCAAAATGATTCTGGCATCTTTCATTCCACTTCACTTGTGCTTGCCTTTGCTGACACCTGCACAGCCCATCTTGTCCCAGCTGTGAAGGCTTTGCTTTTCCCAGCATGGTGGCCTGTTTGAGTAACACTGGTGTTGACATGCTCTTGAATATCTGCTTGATGAGTTTTTCTGTCCCTTTAAGCACTCTGCATGTGCTGGGATGTGTCTTGATGTGTGGAACCTTCTAAAATCTTAATGCTGGAAATGTTTACCATATGTAGTTAAAAAAAAAAAAAAAAAGAAGTCTTAGTCTATACAGGTCTAGCCAGTGCTTCACAGATTTTATACATTTTTTCTGACAGTTTAGTAACACAGAAAATAAATTAATCCCCTATGGGCAACAGAATGTTTATTAGATAGTGGATTCATATGCGGTGTTTAAACTACAGATTTTGCTATACATTTGAAGTATATTGATACTCAAATGCAGCTGAACAATTATTTGGTGAATAATAAGGGGTTTTGTTTCCTTTAGTGACTGTCAGAGGTACACAGTAGTTGAAATGCTTGAAAAAAAATATGTAGGGCTTCCAAGTCTGTACTTGCAAATACCATCCTTCAAAGAATAAAGTGATGTCTTCAGAAGTAGCTTTGGGTTGCTCTCCTTAAGTAAATATCCTTTGTTAATCCTTTTTGGTTGTTCAGTATATAGTTATGCATCACCTTGCCATGGCAATTAAATGCATTTTTGGCTTTAAAACCCCCATAAATTGGAGTGGGTACTTTTGTCCTAGCCCCAAAGAATTACAAAGTTTGTTTTTTACTTTTAAAACTTACTGATCATTGTGGCTAAATTAGGCTAGTGCATCAAGCATGAATGTGTGTTCATAGCTGTGGAATCTGTATCTGTGTGCTACTTTCTAGGCAGGGAAAAAAATGCTATTCTTGGATCTTATGTTATTTCTTATAAAGAGCTTATAGCTTTTTTGGACTGCAGCATATTCCATCTCCTTTCATTCTGCTTGTGTGGTTCTAAGAGACCAGAAGGGAAGGTTCCTGTTCATTTGCTGCCTGTATGTCTTTGAATGTGCAGCTGAATTGTGAGTTGTGCTTCATCCTGAGAACTTTGAAATTAGAGAATTGCAAATATGTCTTCTTTGAACTTTATGTTTTCCAACTCCTATGCTTGCTGAAGAATCTGCATTAAAAATATAAAAATTACTAAGCAGCTGTTGATTAGGATGCTGGGCTGAATTCTGACATTTAGTGAATTGAGAGTTAATGTCAAAATGGCATTCTGTTTCAAGAGACTAGTAGTTGTTTTAGTTTTAGTGGACACTTGGGCTTGCCAAGGTCAGCTGGCTTTCTCAGATTCTTGGGTTTACAAGATTTAATTCTCATACCTTATTTGTGTTTATCTTGAATATATTGTTCTTGAAAGAGCAGGTCATGGCAGGGGGAAAAGTGCCTTTTCTCCAGGCAGCAATGTCATTGGACATCCCTGTTGGGAGGCAGCCTTACTCTAGATATGCCCAATATTACAAGGTCACTGCTATGTATTCTTATCCAACCACACTTTCTTAGTGAAGTTAAAGCATGTGTAGATGTAGTCCTAAAAATGCAGACTTTGCAACTTTGACTAAATCTGTGCTTGGGCTTTTAGTCAAAACCTTTTGTTTGTGCCAAACAAAGTGTATCAAGTTGGATGCTATCAGTGGTGTTTGATCAGTCTAACACATCTGTTCTTTTCAAGATAGTCCTGTTCTTGCTTCAGTTATTAATGACTTTAGTGATGCTTTGTCTATCATTTTTCTGTTGTTTCTCATCAAAGAATGCCTTAGGCATTCCCCATGTGTGGATATCTCAATCTAGCTTCTGTAAGAAATGCAAAATTTTTCTGATGAAACATTCAATTTTCTCCCCAAGCCTCACTGATTAACTAGGTGGTTCTGATATTGCTGTTAATATTCCTTCCTTGTTTTGTGTGCTGAGGGACTTTTTTCCTCTTGCATTTCATAGAAAAAAGGCTCCAAAGTTGCATTTCACACACTGTTCTAATCCTACATTTTCGTGTTGAATGTATTTTAAATGAAGATGATGGCCTGGGCTTGAAGCTCTAGGGTTAGCTTTTTTGAAACGCTTCTAGTGCTTCTGAACATTTTTACAAAACCTTTTGGTTTACATTTACTACATGGATGTAATAGGGCTTGATAAGAATTCAGTGGTTTTCTTAGAGTTTTTAGCAGCCTTAATAACTGATAGCTCAGGGATCCAGCTTTGACTATGCCTCACTTCCCATGCTGAGTGCTTCTTCATAGATCTATTTCAGGACAGATTAGGGCCAGGTTTTACATGCCTTCAGCCCATCTAAGTTATCATTCCTTTCTGTCTTGCACAGCTTGAATTCCGAGTTTTCTCTTCTAACATTCCCCCAACCTGATACTGGCTTGGAGTTATCAAAGTACTGCACTTTACAGCTCCCTGAAAGGAGCTGTAGTAGCCACATCAGTCTCTTCTCCCAGGCAGCCAGTGACAGGACAAGAGGAAATGGTCTCAAGTTGCTAGGGGGTGTTTAGGTTGGACATTAGGAGGAATTTCTTCACAGAAAGGCTGATTAGACATTGGAATGGGCTGTCCAGGAGTGGTGGAATCATGGTCCCTGGAGGTGTTTAAGGAAAGACTGGACATGGCACTCAGTGCCATGGTCTGGTTGACATGGTGGTGTTTGATTGTAGTCTGGACTCCATGACCTCAGAGGTCTTTTCTATCTTAAATGATTCTGTGATTCTGTAATTCCTTCATGGTTTTCTCTTACAGTTCCTTAAGTTGGAGAAAAAAAGCTCTGCTGATATTTGGAGATAAATCCACAGACAGACTTGTGGAATTATGTGTGTAGCTCTTCCTGGAGTCGAGTGCTTTTCGCAGTTCTGAATCCTGAATGCACTCCAGTGTGGAGATAATGGTGCGCTCCTTACCTGGGCCTCCTGTAGTCAGTGCCATCTCCTGTTGAGATGGGCAGTGGGGTTGTCCACATCTGGAGGTTTTAAATGCAGTTCCTGGCTTCCTCTCAGTCTGCTTGATGTGGGGATATACTTTGTTCCCCTAAAACTAAGGAAACTTGTCCAGAAAATGTGATACCAAATTGAGCTTCCTTTAGGTTTTGTTTCTCAATTTTACTACTTAAAATGAGAGGCATATTTCAGCACGCAAGTTTTGCTGCTTGCATACAACTGTAGATAATTGTATGTATTCAAGTTACCTTGAATAAATTCATCTGAAAGCTCTGGTTTAGTCCATTTTCATTCCACACACAGATTTATGCATATATATGCCCGTTCAAGGCCATGAAAATGTATTGTCCCCCAGTTCGATGGTAAATCCCAGTTTAGGTTGCAAATCAAAATGGAAAGAACAGTGTTAACTTCTTTTTTGGTGCATTGCCAGTGAGAGTTCTGCATCAGCATTTCATGGTCCAACATTTTCAACGTTTTTTCTTTTCCCCCCTTTCCCCTATGTGTGAAATTTCAGCAGATTGTTATGCAAAGCAGTTTTGTGTCTCAGTGTGACTGGGGAGACAGCTGTTCGGCCTAATGAGGAGTGCGAGCACCACAGCATTTCTGGTGATTGAGACCCACGGAGGGAGCAGGATGTTCGAGGCCAGGCAGTGGTGTGTGGTGAGGAAGTGCCACGCTGTCAGCTGGAAGTACACGCTCGGCTGCTCCCTATGACAAGATAAATGAGTTTTGCTGGGGTTTGGCGGAGGCTGAAGCTTTTTTGGAGAATAGTTGTAGCACACCAAACTCCCTGTGGGACCCACAGTTTGAAGTGTCATAAGACTGCTTCCTCTTTGCTTGTTCCTTTTTTTTTTCTTTAATGTCCTACAATACCTGTCATCTTTTTGAGTTATTAAAAATCTAATGTCTTCTAGCATTCAATTAACAAAGGGGCTGATGATCTTTTGTTTACACTTTTTATTGATTTAGCCAAGGGGATGTTAACCAGAGTTTTATCTGGGTTAGAACAAACTGAAGACTAATACAAACAAAAATTAAATCTAACCACATGAAAATAGAGGAAAAAGGCTTTTAATTTTTGTGATATGGATGGGGTTATGGAGGCAATACTTTTGAAAGGTTATTTGTTTATTGGCTGCTTCTGTTAACTTCTTTCTTCCCATAGACTTTGTGTCCCTTTCTTTCTTCTCACCATTCCCCTTTAGCTGGGCTGAAATCCTGGTTTAGTCTATACACAGAAAGTGGCTTTTCTTTTTCTTACTATTTTGTTTTAAGTAAAAAAACAAAAACAAGCACAGAACCAAGAAAAAAAATTGCTGAAATGCATCTGTCATATTAAGAGATACCCCAGCTGGAGTATCAGAGGAGACAGAATGTAATTTGTACTGCATAAGATCTGTGAGCAAGCAGCACTTGCTTGTGTTTTAAGTCAGTAGTGTTGAGCATGTTTTTGAATATAGATGCATGTGATTTTTTAAAATATGAACTCATTATATTCAACTTTAAAATAATAATAAAAAACAACCCCAAAAAAACACTCTGTCTTTATTCACATGATTGAAGTGCTGATAACTGTTCCCAGAGCTGTCAGGTTTGTGAGAATGATACTGTTTTGGCCTTTCTGGACTTGTTGTTAAGTTAAAACTTCAAGCCTTGCAATCTCATTTTGAAAATGGGATATCTTTGAGAATTGAACTGAGTGTTTCCCGTAGAAGGGTCATGCTTCATTTTTGTAAACAGGGAATGTTATGCAGACATCCATACACTGTTTGCTTTGAAACTGGGCCCAAAACCCTTGGTCGTAAACACTGGGTTCAGTCAGAAGTGCTTTTTTACTTAGCCATTAAATTCAAAGCTCCTTATGTAAAAGATTGTTTTCATAGTCCTATGTTCTTGCAAATCATGCATGTCCCAGCCTGCAGGGCCTTGCAGGGCCAAGCTGAGGGTGAATGGAGGGTTAAGACCGCTAAGCACCTTTAGACTTGTCACTAAAAACAGACCAGCAGCTTCTCCTTTGCCTTTCTATTACCTGCCCTATTTCCACAGAGCTACAGCAGAATTTCATTGCATTTTTATTTTACAAACTTTTGCTTGGTGTACCCAGTAATATCTGAACAGTTAAGCTCTAAAAGTAAGTTAAGCTGGAAAGGATTTTGTTATCTTTTGAGAGTCTTTGGAGGAGCAGGAAGGATTGAGCTAACCTGGGGTTGGCATTCTGTTTTCCTGGCAATAGTTTTGAATATTTTCATTTAAAAATGATAAATCTAAGGATTAGAGAACCTTATGTGATCAGAGGAACTTAACCATGTTTGAAAGTGATAAATGATAAAGCAAAACCAATATGAGATCAAAGAAGCTGGAAAGCGCTTTAAAGTTTTGAAAAAAGGCACCCAAAAGTGGAGTGTTATTTTAAGACAGTTTCACAAAATATTCCAGCCGTAATTGGAATAAAATGTATGATGGGAAAACAGATCAGATTTGTTTGTTGGCAGCAGAATATTAAAGTCCAGTATATTCGCTCACCTCGACATTTTCTATGACTTGAATTGCTTTATGCTGTTGTGTGCTAGGAAGTCTCCCAATGTGTGTGCGAATTATGCAGATTGAAGAGAGAATTTTAAACTTATAAACATTGCTTCAAGTATATTGCAGCACTATAGAGATTAGTGATAGCCTGAAATTTTTTTCTGAGCTTCTTTGTGTAAAGAACTAGTGAGAAGTGCAGATGTTGGTAAATTTAAAGGAGTTTGGGCTGGTAGGAGACAAGTTTGGTGGTAAGAACATGCCAGCTGTATTGTGCAGCAGCTTGACTGCATGAATGAGTTTTCTTCCCAAAGAAGAAGGTGCCTGATGAAAGAGACTCAGCAGTTGTGGCCTTCATGTATATTTTAACTTTTTGACTTTTTCTTCATAAAGTCCAGAAGATTAGTCAAAGACCTCTTGGTTCTTTCTGTAATCATCTCCCTGGTGGCATAGCTGCACTCTAATAATGTGTTAGGAAACTTGGTATCATGAATAAAGTGGGCCTTCATCCTAATTAAAACTTAATTTGGTGTCAATTTAAATTAAGAGGCTTGCATAAACTGGTCCATTGTGACCTGGCTTGTGCTAATCTTAATCAGCAGCTTGGATAGGACATGAATTCAAATTTCTGCAGAACAACTAAAGTGACAGTAACAACTGACAACTTAAATTAAAATTACTAAATTTTAAGAAATTGATGTGCATGACCCAAGTTACAAGATAGGTCATTAAATCAAATCTGTAGAAACAGAATTGAGAAGCCTTCCCTAATGATTATAAGGAGAGAAAAAAATGCTTTGTTAGTACATTATGGGGGCAGAAAATAACTGGCTTTGAGTTGGGAATTCACACAATTATGATGAAAATTGTAGTACAAAGGCTTTTAATTGGTTAATATGAAATAAAGGTAAAAATATTTAAAAATAATCATAGAACCATTATGAAAATAGTTTGAACCTAATATATTGATGATATACTGTTATCTGAAGCTGTAAAATATGAAGATAATAAAATTCTGAAGTAAAATTCTTTATAAAATAGCTTCTGGAATTAATATGTTGCACTTTCAATTGCTAGAAATATTCTCATGGGTCTTTCTCTGACTGCCCTTGTGCATTTCTAGGTATAGTAGGTAAAATCTGAAGAACTGTATGCTTATGCTTCTTACTATTACTTGCCGTTTTTTATCTGACTGTCAGACTTTAGCTGCTTGTAAAACAGGACTAGAAATCACAATTAGAGATTGTTGGATTGCTGTAGCTGTTGGTAGTGGAGCTATACTGGGGACTCAGTATGTAGATTACAAGTTCATGTGTGTACAGAATAGCTTTAGCTACATCTCAGGTGTTTGGGACCTCCTTAGAGTCTGTGCAGTGAATGAATGAAAATGTCTGGAATAGTTCTACAGAAATATTTGGAAGGACAGAAAAGCTTGGTTACTGATTTCAAATCACTTAAGAAGATTCGTACTCTATGCTACTAATTGAGTTGGGGTTGTGTGGTTAACCTGCTGGACAGAGTAGAACTTCAAAAGTGAGTTCAGGTTTCAACACTGGGCCTGTTTAACTCATGTCAGAATCAGTGGAATATGAAAGATGCCTCCAGAGTGAGTCTTTACTTTTGGGCTGCTTCTCTTACCACTTGGGCCAGTCAAGCCCTATTCACCTTAAATGTCATAGCTTCTTGTAAGAATATTTTTTTATTCATAAATAACTACTTGGAATTTTAACATTTCAGATTATTCTGCTATAAAAAAAAGGCAAGCTGCATATGCTAAAGGAAGCACAGGAACAGAAAGTAAAACTTTAAATCAGATGCTAGTTTAATAAAGAAGTACAGAGTTTAACATCTTTGTCTTTTCTCCTGATTGTTTAGCACTGTGACATCTGCAGTTTTCACTGTGGGAGACAATGTTGTTTCTGGTAGCGATGACCGTACAGTAAAAGTCTGGGATCTGAAAAACATGAGGTCTCCTATTGCAACGATCCGCACAGATTCTGCAGTCAACAGGTAAGCAGATCTCTGCTTTGCTTAATTCATGCCTTCTTAATTACTTCGTAATTTCTTTCACATGTGGGAATGGTTTAAAGCTGTGCCACAGAGGTTTAGACTGGACATTTCTTTCCTGAGAGGGTGGTCAAATCCTGGAACAGGCTTCCTAGAGAGGTGGTGGATACCCCAAGCCTTTCAGTATTTAAGGGGTATTTGGACAATATCCTTAATAATAATGCTTTATGCTTTGGTCAGGCCTGAATTGGTCAGGTAGCTGGACTGGATGATTGTTGCAGGTACCTTTCAACTGAAATAGTCTGTTCCGTTAATTCACTAAATATACATTTATTTTTTGTCCCTGAAATTAAACTTGAGATTTATAAGAATTTGAAAAAGGTCTGAAATGGTTTTATAAAGTGCGGGCATGATCAACATTAATTTTCAGTAAGCACATTGCTTTTAAACAATTTTCTTTAAAAAAATTCAGATGTTAAGGCTATTCAAAGATCCAGTGCAATAGCAAAAGCCTTAATGGTTCAATATTTTTTTCTCTTTCCATTTGTGAATTCTAGCCAGGAAAAATTCAGCTGCATCCCTTCCCGTGAGCTTAAATTTGTGCTGTCAGTTTCTATTTGCCAGGCTCGTTGTTTCCCACACAGCCTCCTTTTGTCCCTTCTTTCTCCGCAGGATTAACGTGTGTGTTGGCCAGAGAATCATCGCCCTTCCCCACGACAACCGGCAGGTTCGATTGTTCGACATGTCAGGGGTGCGGCTGGCACGGCTCCCTCGCAGCAACAGACAGGTACCTGTCCCTTCCGTGTGTCTGTCCTTCCTCAGGCCAGGTTAACAGTGGCATTTGGTATCTCTAGCTTAAAGCTGAGCAAATGCAGAACAGCACTGCTCTGAATAAATGTGCTGTTAGTTATTAAAAATAACCAACAGGCCAATATGAAATGTTTTAAACTTTGTTACTGGGGTTAGAAATGGTGTTTCAAGTGAATTTCATCATGATTTTTCCACTTACTAAAATGAAACATATATCTGCCTTCCCTATGAAATGGAAAAAGTGTGTAAGAGCATTTCAGATGTGTTCAATGTGAATTGTATCAGAAAATGGTTCACTGTGAGGTTTAATGTATGGTGATATTTTTTTTTAATTACACAGTGTCTAATTGGTTTATATATTCCAAGCTGGATGGGGCTTTGAGTAACCTGGTGTAGTGGAAAGCATCCCTGCCCATGGCAGGAAGGCTGGAATCAGATGATCTTTAAGGTTCCTTCCAACTCAAACCATTCTGTGGTTCTGTGACACAGAAACAGGGAAAAAGCGAGGGTCAGTTTTGTGAGCTCACCATGTGTGATTTAGTGATAAATTTCAATTTTTAAGTTTTTTTTCTTCTTTCTTTTAATGGCTTATTCACAAATATTCTAGATACATCCTACCATGTAATAAACCGTCCTTGCTGCAGCCACCAAGTTTTGTGCATTTATGGCACTATTTGGCATGGCAAGCATCACTAATGGAGCAAATCAGACTAAGTGAAATTAATTGGATTATGTCACATAAATAGGCCTTTTTTGGGATTGATTCAGCAGTTCTTGACAGAATTTAGGAAGGAGTTCTAAGACTTGCTTAATCTCTTCTAGATTTTTTTCTAATTTAGGTGGGTTTTTTTAATTTATTGTAGTCTTGAGGGGTTTTTTTGTGTGTGTGTGTGCATGTCTTTTTTTCTAGTTAGTAGTTCCATTCAGGCTGACACTACTGAAATCATGCCTTTATTTTTTTAACCTGAATGTTGGTCAGAACCCTATTTTGGACATTTTTGTTGCTATTGAACTGTTTTCATCAGTATGACATTCTTCCGGCTGCAGTATCATCCTTCTTGAATTATGAACGATGTGGACACTTAGTCTTGCAGGCTTGTTACAAAGTAGTTGCCAGCAAGTAGTTCCTTATTTTAAGACTGCTTTTATAAATAAAAACACTAAAATCAAAATTTGAGTTGCTTTTGTAAAGAAAATGTAACTAGGTAGCAAACAGACCTTGGAAAACTGAAAAGTTTTGATGCACCTTTTTGTATGTATCTGTCCTTACGGATGCAGTGCCGGTGCTAAGGAGTCACATCATTATGGAGACTTTTACCTTGCAGATGGCAGCTAGCAAAGACATTTAGGATTCTCAAGGGCTGTTTGCAAAGAGTAGGCTGAGGATTGGCAGGGTTGCATTTTGAGTTGCAGTGAGCTGCTGCCCCGGCAGCTCCCAAATCCGTGTCAGTAACGGCGCTGTCTCCCACGCTGTGGCAGGGGCACAGGAGGATGGTTTGCTGCTCCGCCTGGTGCGAGGACCATCCCATCTGCAACCTCTTCACGTGTGGGTTTGACCGTCAGGCCATCGGCTGGAACATCAACATCCCCGCTTTGCTACAAGAGAAGTGAAATGCTGAGAGAGTTTCTGCGTTTGTGTCGCCGTGGACTTCTACACCTGGGCAGACTTTTCTGAACACTGGTCTGCTGTCGCTGTAAAAGCTCTTCCTTGAGAGAGGGGAGACTTGAGCAAATGTTGTTCTTGTTACCACATTGTGCACAGTTTGCATGGGTTGTACAGAGAAATGTGATTTTTTAAAAATTAGTTTGTCTTGTGTATGAACTTTTCTATTTTGGCATCCACTGGTCAATATGTTCACTGTTGTGTAGAGCACATAAATGTTCATAAGTTATTTAGCATTTAATAGTTACACAGTAGGGCATTACATTTGTGACATAAATGTGAAACTTATGTAATTACTGTAGAGAGTGTATACAGTCTGTTACGTTTTTCCATGACTCTACATATCTGCCTTGTGTTAAAAGGAATCTGCAGGGCTAAAACTTTGAAATGAAGTGTGAATTTCACTAGTTGTATGATTGTAAACATTTTCTTGTTTGCATCTGATTTGAATACTTTTTTTAGTGCTGCCGTATAGTGCAACTTCAACTCCATTTTTACTCTGGTTAATAGAGAAATAGTAGATTTGAGAAGGAAAATGCAAGCAACTTGTAGTGAGTATAGACTGCCAGGATTATTTGTAATCTTTTTTGTACTTTTTATTTTGAAAAAAGGAAAAGATTCATTCTGCCCTTCTTATATAAAGTGATTCTGAAACCTCATCACATTTCATATTAGCAAAAATCCAGAATATTACAATTCCAATCACTGAAATCTAGTCAAGCAAATTTTGAAGCACTTTAGTTTATAGCTGTTGTTATAAACCATTTATGAAAGTTTGACTTTACCAGTGAATGTGGTTGAGCTAACCTTTGTAAGAAGGATTAATTCCTTTTGGTGATCTGTCCAGAAAGGAAATAGTTTATTTGGGGGTTGATGATTTTGTTTATGTACCTACAGTGAGCATACTTTTAATTGTGTTCACTTCCCATATTTTTATTTTGAGCCAGCAATACAAAGTAAATGAGTACTACCTCAAAAATGAATGTCAGTCAAGATGCATCAAATCTCTCTGTAGCCTAGAAAAAAGCACTTTTGGTCTCTGGCTGAAGTTCTGTCTCTGACAGGAGAGGAAAGACAATCATACTACTTGTGATCCTTCAGATAGTTAACACGTAAAGCTAGTGGAGCAATACACTAAGTCAGCATCGTCTGTCGCCGTTCTGTTCTCAGCCACGACAGGGGTGCTGCAGTCCCTGTCCTGTTCCAAAAGGGGCAGTTAACATAGCTCTCCCTTCTTTCTCCCAAATGATATTACTCTGGTTTTGCTCCTCACTGCGTTTAGCTGGTTCTGTACTGGCAGTGGGGTGTTACGCTGCTGCTGTCAGTAAATGAAGGTGGCAGCTGGTGTCTTGGAAAGAATGGAAAGGCTGCTTCAGACAGACACTTGTTTTTTGGCTAAAGGGAGATGCTGCCTCTGGGTGTCTGACATATCACAGTGTAAGATGAAGGGTGGGGGTAAGGAAGGGTGCACTCTGACAGTGGGAACCTTGGGGTTCATGGTGGGTTGACAGAAGTATTAGGAGCCTTTTATCTCATCATCATGGTTCTGTGCAACTACAGCTGTGCTCATGTCCTCTACAGCATTGTTTATAATGACATTAAGACATGTGTTAACTGGTTCTCCTGTTAACTTATATTTATGTGGCATGGGAGTACAGTGGAATGGGATAAGGAATGCATCATTGAGGAATGGGAGGAAAACAGGGGTCCTAAACATAGTTTTGGGCTATAACATTAAGGAAACTCAAAATATTTGTAGTGGCTTTATAGTACATGTCATCAGAGTACTGTGATCCCTTGTTTTTTTTCTTTGTGGGATTTGGGATTTTTTCTTGAGATACAAGATGGACAACTGTGCTGAAGTAATTTAAATACTAAAACTAGTGAGGTTGCAGAAAGCAGCTGCAGAGTTTTAAGTCTTCTGGTGGTAAGAGTTAAATGATGGTGACAATGTTTATTTTCACTTTTTTTTTTTTTTTCTTCCTGGATTTGTTACTCTGGGTTAAAGCCATTTGATGTTGGGTTACAGTTTTTATATCCTTAAGAAAACAAGACTCACTTTCTTTTAGTTGGTAACAGAGAGAACTTTACAAAGGTTTATGCTGTTTTTAAAGAAAGAGGAAAATGTCTGGCCAGTACAAGCAGTTTCTCCAGCATGGCCTGCATGTAGGATCTGGAGCAATGGCTCTCCTCTGTTACCTGAGGAAGAGGAGAGGGTCACTGGTTTTGGTCCTGCTAAACTAAAGTGTCGAAGCTTATCTCATACATATGTAATACAGAACCACTGGACTCTATGCAGTTTAATCATCATTGCTGCAAGCTTTTTATATCACCAGAGGGACCATCCTCTGGCACCAGAAATGGGTGATTACATGGTTTCATTTTGAAAAGAATCAACCAAACAAGGTGCTAGAGCCACGTTCTTATGAGCAGGCTAATACTTAAATCAGCTGAGCACTGAGCTATCACAGTTTAGTTTTCTATACTGTACTGAAGGGTAAGCCAAACTGCCATTCCCCTTGAAGCAAAACATATGAGCAGGAGTAGTGAATAATACTACATTGACTAAATATGTGGAAAACATTTCATGGCTCTAAATGTTCTAAAGAGTGTTTTTTCAGCACTGAACAATGTCCAGCATTTCATTAAATGGAGGAGAGTTGCAGTTACAGTTTCAGTATTGTGCAGAATTTCACAGAAAACTCATCACCAGGTGAAACCAAGCTTCTGTGTCTTTCTCTCAAGCAATGCACATAAATTTTCACAAAGTTTGTGTATACTTTACAATCAGAAAGATCTGGAATGAAACATCTTATTTGTTGCCTAAATCTGTGAAAACTACCTTTTGGGAAAAAGAATTTATAAGTTATGTGGAACCACTTTTTATTATTCTGCTAATTTGTTTTTAGATGTAAAATGTTTTTCTTCATTACAATTCAAAATGCATTAAAACATTTAACAATTTTTTTTTGCAATTTGCTGTTCTTCTCTGTTGCATTAAGGTTGCTGTTGATGTCAATATTTCAGGTTTTTGTAGTCAAAGGATCTTCCTATTCACTTTCCACTCTTTTCTACTCAACAAAAAAAGTTTGTTTCTAAGGCATTGATGAGCTTAGTTTGGAAAGGAAGGCCAAGTCTGTTTATTACAGTAGGTTTTCTGTAGCACTAATGGTCATGCTGCCAGTAAAATATCTAGACTGAAAGGGTGTTCAGGTGTGCATTTGTAATGTCTTCTCCTGTTCTGTATGGAAAAAAATTGTAATTGCATCTTGTTATGGAGATTATGCAAAAGTTTCCACGTGACTTTTCGCCCCTCTTTACAAACTGACATTTTAAAATGAAATCGAAACAAGTTTTTTTTTACATTTAGAATACAGCGAAGATACTGCAAAACTACTCTGATGAAGAAAACTCAGTTTTTCTGTAGGTCAAAGGTTGGTTGCTTGTTGCACTCATGTTCACACCAAAGCTGTGTAGTGTTGGAATAAAACCTAAAGCACTTTTTGTTGTGGAAAGCATTGGGTTTCAGAAGCCAAGGCAGAGTCCTGACTGGTCCCAAGTGCAGGATGTTGCTTTGTGTACCTTATTCTCCTTCAATGTGCTTTAGGATCCCCATTTGGAATTAATCAGAGTTGCTGGTGATTTGGACCAAAAACAAGGGACTGGAGTTCCAAGGTAGCACAACTGACATAAGGGCTGGGTTGAGATAGAATGCCAAATCCTGGGCTTTAGTTGATTTTGGCTGAGGGCTTCCAAATCAGGCCTTACTGCCAGCTGACTTAAACTTAGTATTTCTAGTATTGTTTTAAACCTGTGAGTAAATATCATGCACAACTAGTAGTTTCAGGAGTGTGTCTGTGTTTAAACTTGAAGATGGGCTGCAGAAGAACCACTCTGTCATGCACCATAGTTTGCTCTTTAGACCGGCATAGAAATTTTATTTAATGCTCTGTTGAGACCTGAGTATGTCACTGAAAAAATTACTCAGCCTTGTGATATTTTATTTTTAAGGAGTGTTGTTACCTTTTCTAATTCTCACAGGTCAGAGTTTTCTGAACATAAGTAATTTGCAGGAGCTTACAGAGGAAATCCTGTTTAATTCAGACTGTAAATCCTGGTCAAAACATACCATTAACTGGGAGAGGTGTTATACTGGAGCAGTGTGGGATTTTGTAGATGTGCTGCTTGTCAATGCCCTCCAAGTGAGAATATTCAGTACTACCATGAGGGGCTGTTTCTCAGAGGTGTAGGGTTGAGGCTGGTGAGCATCTGCAGCATTGATCCCAAGCTCCTGAATTAGCATCATGGATGCCTCATACAGGTTTGGGGAGTTTCTGGCATGGTTCAGCATGCCATGTAGAAGTTGGAATTCAAGGCTTCAGACTTACTCTAGGAAAATGGAAATGGTGCAAAGTGTCAGTGGTAGCATATACAATAGGAGAGAGTTAATGTAGAAAAAAAAAGTCCTGCCTCTGCCTTGAATTGTTTTGAAAATGGAAGCTTCAGCCTGGTTAGTAACTGCTGTGCAGTGGAATGCCACCACTGCATTTTAATTGTGTTGCTTGACTCCACTTGAAGCTTCATTTCAACCACACTTTGTTGGAAACTGTACAGTTCTGCCTCCTTCCACCCAAACTTGTCATACTTAGCATTTGTTTGAGTTTAACATCGTTTTTGTGCGCTTCCTTTCCCACTTGTATTTGTGATCTTTCTCTTCTCCCTAGGGCAGAACAAATTTATTTACATCTTTATTTTAAAGCCTTGTACCAATGAAACAAAACCATCCAGCAGTCCTGTGCTGGGAGGAGAGAACTGACTGATCTCAATGTGCGCTTTTCGTCTTCATAATTTCTTTAATTGTTCAGATGAAAATTTTTAATGATGGAAGTTGCCTGAAGGCTGGATGCTTTAATGGCCTGGGGTTAGTGAAGGCTGAATCAAGTCTGTGCACCTTAATTGACAAGGGAAAATAGACTTGCAGTGATGTTGTAGGTGACTTAAGACTTTGGAAAGGAGCATGCAGTGATTTCCAGTCATGCAGAAGAGTTATGGAGGAAGACTTTTCCTTAGTTTGGAGCTTCTGTGGTGTATGCAAGAGTGGTGACCCAGCATTTGAGAAGGAATTAAGATCATTTGAGAAACACAGAGGCATGTCTGTGGTGAAAGTGTTTGGACTGCTGATGAGAAACACAGAGGAAGAATAATGAAGGGGAATGAGAAACTGGAATAAAATTGGGACAGCTGAGGGAGGCGGGTAGGAAGAAAACACAAAGTGGTTCAGAGGAGTGCATGTCTAAAGATGGAATTTATTGGTCAGCTGGGGATAAATGCTGGGAAGTCAATGTCTAGTGAATGCCTCTGACTTAGTGAGGAGAAGGGAAAGCAGAGATGGGAGCAGGACAGGGCCAGCCTGCAAAGGGGAAAACTGGACTGAGCTCAGTGGGAAACATGGATATTGGGATGTGCTTATGGCTAGAGCCTAGAATAGAAACAACTGGAAGATTCCTTTGAATTTTTTCAATTAGTCTTTTTGGTTTCTATGTCCTTCATTTTGGGGGAAAAGCTTATTGCATGCATACAGACAAATTTAACTATGTATTGAATTTTCCATTTCAAGTGTTGCAATGGTGCAGAGATCACTCAACAGCTGATGCATTCCTAGGATTACAAATTGCAAGGATTTGAAATCTTAGCAGAGAAGTGCAGATGTTGCATACAAACTCCAGGTAGGGCAGTAGGGCATGTGGTTAATTAGGAGTCACTACTGGACTGGAAATTTCTTGAGTGAATAGTTGATTTGGAAGAAGGAGATGATGTTTTGCACAATCCCTTTGAGAGTATTTTGCCTGTCTGGAAAGAATCAGAGTGCTTTTGGTTGGAAGGGACTTCTAAAGGCCACCTGGTCCAACCACCCTGCAATGAACAGGGACATCTCCAACCAGATCAGAGCCCTGTCCAACCTGACCTTGAATGTTTCCAGAGATGGGACATCCCTGGGCATCCTGTGCCAGTGGTGAAACACTGGCACAGGCGAAATTTTACAAAAATCTTCCTTATATCTAGTCAAAGTTGACCCTCTTTAAATTAAGTTGACCCTTGCCCTATCACAACAGGCTTTTCTAAAAATTTTGTATCCTGCTTGCTTAGAGGCCCAGTTCAAGCACTGGAAGGTTCAGTATTTGAGGCCTGAACAGTCTGGATTGACTAGGGAATCTCTTTAACTAAGCCAAAATAGAGGCATCCAAACATACAGCTTGCATCAGGGAGATACTGCTGTTTTCAGTAGTGCCTTAGTTCTGGGAAAGGCAGAACTGGCCTTCCCTTCAAAATTCCACCTTGTTGATCTGTCAATATTGGACAGTCTCGTTCCCAAATCCAAATAAAAATGTGTATAGATTTTGACTTCAGTGATCAAAATTCTGACTGCAGTTTGCCCCAGTGATTTTGATCAAATTATAAATCTTAAATACAGACAGGATCAGTCTTGCACAGAGGTGGCATTTTGACAGAAAGGAGAACAAATAACTGTCTGACTTCATCAGATTAATGTCATACACTTACGTGGGTTTAACATTTAATACTTTTAATGAATCTTCCTCCTTAATGTACTTAGTTTGGATAAAGGCAGAAATCTCAGTTTTGTTGGTTTTTTTAGACCTTATCTAAATCTTTGCTGTGTCACTGAGATCAGCTTTGTACAGACACAAAACCACCTGAACCTGAGTATTTTGTGGAGCAGTGTATGTCCTCTGAGGCTGTGACGTCTGAGCATATGGAAAGGTGAGTAATCCTAATGATAAGAAAGAGTAAAATCTGACACACCACACAACAAACACCACTGAAATCAGGTTGAAATCAGGTATGATAAAATCTTCGAGTACAGGATTAAGCGTTAAAAGGGAGAGAGATGGAGGAAAGGCAAAACTTTTCAGCAGCATTTTAAAGGGTAGAGGGCGTAGTGATGATATCATTATTAATTAAGATTGTTTTTCAGTGTGGATAATTGCAGGACATGTTGTTTTGGCCTCTCGTGTTCTGTGAAGCTTGTGAATGCTGTCTCTGCCAGAAGGCTGTCAGAATGTTGGATGCTGTCGGTGAGTGGTGCCACCTTCAAAGGTGCTGAGCTCCCATCAGTGTTCTGCGCAGTCTGGTGGGTGGTTGCTAGCTTGGAAAATGAGATGCATGAGCCTAAATATGGATCTCGAAACTTCATTTTAGATGCCTGCTTTTGAAAATGATACCCTAATTTTGTATATATTTTATATTGCTGCTGAATTAATGAGCTGAAAAGTTCTTGGCCACAGATGCATGGTTTACTGAAATATAAGAAAAGCAGAGAGATGATTTTCCCTCCCAAATTATATAAGGCTACTTAGAGTTTACCATTGGGAAACTGAAGCTACATTGCATCGGTTCCAGCTATAACTATTTCCTGCTCAGTGAGTAAACACTTTCTTTCATATACTCCTTTTTCATCTTGCAAAAGTCTTACCAGTGCAGGCATCATAGCAGGAGCTTTCCATAGCAAAGGGAACGGAAGGATTAGCTGATTATAAATGTGTAGATAGATAGGTAAAAAACCCAGACACTTCTGCCATTACCAGCAAAGCTGAGGAGATCAAACCTGACTGTGTGTATGGCTCTGACCATCCAAACTGATGCTGTGTTTCTGTGAAAACATGTTTTGTTAGATCTCTCCTGTGCTTACTTAAGGACACTACTGGATGCTCATCTGCAGATGAGCTACCAAGGGGGATCTTTGATGTCCAGAAACAAGTGTAAATACAAGAGGTGACAGAGGAGGTACATACTTCTGTCTCCAAATGGTTTTTGACCAGAAAATACAATTTCCTTGAACTGAGCAAGTGCACATCATTTACTTACTTTGGTAAGTAAATGGCAGGCACAGGAGCCTGACCTTGACCTTGCATCTGAAATGGCATCAAATTAAACTTGCTTGTAACTTTTTTGTGCCAGCAAGAGATGGAGCTACCTTTTAAACACTAAATTTTTTCTTCTTATTTTTTTTTTTTTTTCATCAACTACAGCATCTTCCTTGTGTCCATGCAGCTGTATGTTTGCAGTAGAATTTTTAATGACTTGGTTTATTTTGTCAAACAAGTGTTTTGCTTTTGGAAAACAATCTGGCAAGGTCTTAAAAGAAGCAGGTATAAACAGATCAGTTGTGACCAGTGAATTAAAGGAAAGTTTAACAACAGGAGTCCGTTAGAGCCATATCCCTGTGGAGATTAGCTGTGGTCCGCATAAAGCCAGCAGTCACAAGAAAAAAAAAAAAGTATCAGCAGACAAGACCATCCAAAATCCTGAAATTTTGCTCTGCTGGAAAGAGACAAGCTGCTTCTGGAGATTAAAGCAGTAAGAGAGTACTGGGCAAAACCCTGCAAGCACAGCATCCCAAGGGTTGCTCCTGCTCCACAGATGAAGCTGTTAGACAGCAAGTGGGTGCTTACAGACACACACAGATATTGGAGGCTCCTCCTTCACATTTTTCAGGCTTCTCAGAGCTTTGCAAGTTCCCTCTTTCCCCTGCCACCTCTTCACACCAGCTCTTTGCACTATGGCAGGCTGTGTGGGAACCATGGGGACAGAAGATGGGATTTGCGGAGAGAATTGCCAGGATGAGGCACTGGACAGAAATGTTTGCTTGGAAAGATATTGAGTGTCTGGTCAGGGTGGGCCTCCAAAAGCTGGGAGAGAGGTGGGAGGAAGCAGCTGCAAAGGGCCTTTGCAGTAAAAACAAGAAGCTTGTGAGGTTGTGCAAGAAATAACACTTGATGTTGCAGAGCTCTTAAAGGGATGTTTGATATGGTCAGAGGAGAATGTAATTTTCAGTTATATCAACTGTGAGACTAAAGGAAAGGAGTTTGCAGAAAGTTGGGGTGTGACCAGAACCATCATTTTAGTTTGGCTGAAGATGAAAATGTGATTCACTGATGGTGTAAAATAATAAAAAATGTTCAGAACTAAACTCTGAAATAAATGCAACATCCAAGAGCAAGGCAGAACTTGGGGAGGAGCAGCTCTGCTCTACTTCAGTATCAGGTGAGTGTTGGGAGAGATTAGGCAGATAGGAATTTGGGTAAAAGAAAAAAGCAGTAAAAGGTCTGGAGTGAGGCAGATTTGTATCTGAGCTCAGCTGTGTTTGCAAAGAGACTGATGGCAGGGCCCTGTGGTGCTGCTGGAGTCCAGTGTCCAGCATTACCCAGGAGCTCGGTGGGAGCGTTAGGGCTGGGGCCGGTGGCAGTGGGTGCCTGCGCAGGGGACTGGGACAGGGACCCCAAGGAAGGGAACATCAGCTCAACCATGGAATCACAGGAGAGGGTGAGATGGGCTTTAGTTACTAAAAAAGTGAGCGAAGGAGTTGAGAAGATGACAAAACTGACATGACTGTTACAGCGTGTGCCACAACGAGCTCCCAGAGAACGACCCACGTTCTCGGGCCTAGAGAGCACCGCCAGAGATTGCTGAGGATAAAAGTGAAGGGATGGGTTCTCGTTTGGTAACCAACAACTGAATTGAAGAACACAGCCTTGACTGAATTCAGGGATGAGAACACAGGATTGGCTCAGGGCACAGGGTTAAATAAGGGGCAAAAGGGGCAGATCTGAGGGTCAAGGTCCAACAGGGACAAGGGAAAGTGGTGCAGGGGGGTGGATAAAGACTGGGAGAACCAGGGGGATAACAGGGGTGGAGCAATGTGTCAAAACAAAGCCAATGGGGGTTAAGGGAAGGAAGAACATTCTAGAAAGGGTACATGGATGGTAAACAGGGGCTGAACAAGGGTGACATCAATCCCCACATGCTATGAGAACACCAGAACCCAAAAGGCATCAACATGTGGGATTGAAGGAATAAGGTTTTCCTCACCCCTAATCTAGAGCGGCATCTCTCCTCTCTTGTGTCATCCCATAAAGGGTTGAGACATTTTGGTAACAGGCCCCTGGGCCTCCAAGTGTCTAAGTCAGTGTCTGTGAGAGTAAAAAGAGGAGCAGGAAAGGTGGCATCATGGTTTTGTCACTTTCCTTTTGGAGGAGCTGATGTGATCCAGGATAGTGAGCAGGAACACTGAGTATTTGAGGACTTGGCTGAGGCTCTGGGAGCGAGTTCAGTTGGTCCTGACTGGTGTTGTCACAGGCTGAGAAATCAAGTTCATCTGAGTTTTAAAAAAGACCTACTTCCCCAAACCCCTAAAAGGTTTGCCTTGAAGTTTAAGAAAGATTGGAATAATATCTTCCTTTCCAGAGAGGCCTCAGTTTGTGTTACTGAATACAAGAGGCTTTGCCACAAGGTCAGTCATTAATTCCAGTAAACTCTCTGTGCATGAGGTCTCCCCAGCAAGATTCTGTGTTTGCAGCAGTGCTCTGCACTGTCCTGAGTGCTCCAGGAACACAATGTTAGCATTACAGATATATAAACATCCTATTTTTGGGCACTTAAGTGTCCAAATGCTCTCTGGCTCTCCCACACCCCATCCCTCCATGCCATGCTGTTGGCTTCAATAAGCCTTCAGCAATCAAGTGTTTGCAAGAGTCTCACCTGCTTGTTTGGCATTTCACCTTGAACCCCCGACCACTGTCTGAAGCATCACTTATTTCTGCTCCCCCACTGGAGAGCCACAGCCACTGGGATGTCCCCTTCCACTGTTCTCTCTGCCTCCTGAAAAAGGGTTTTTCCTTGCTGTGTTCAGCATCTTCCTGTCTCTAACTGACTTGAGGGGGCAGAGAAAGGTAAAGCCAAATGCACAAACAAAGATTTTTCCTTGTCAGGCTTTTTCCTAAGCAGCTTCTGTGATGTCACAACCAAGCTGCTCAGTCAATAGCTTTATATTTGTTTTCCCATACTGAAGGCCAAAGATTAATTTATTTGGACGTTCATTCCACCTTGCAACATAGCCTGGTGTTATACTTGATAACACGTAGAGCTATTTTAATACAGCTTAATTTGATTGTGATCTCTAGTTAATATCCTTTTGATTTTTTCCTCTAACCTGTGTTCTTGAAATTTACAAGTATAAAATCATAGGAGAAATGGTATCTGACTTCTGATCCACTTTGTTAATAAGCTGATTACAAGTATTTAAAGTTATCTCTTCTTCTCCAGATGCAACAGAACAAATGACCTCTAAACACCATTAGTCTTGCCAACAAGTTTCAGAGCTCTTGCTGGAAATAAACAATGTCGAAATGCAGATGGAGACCTGCAAGTCGAATGATTGTGCAATTCCAGCTGAGCTTGGTGGAACCCTATCAAGGCATAGATTTTCAGTCCTGTAGTTCCATCAAATGTGCAAGCTTTGACTTGGAGAAACTGCCAATAATGCAGGTAATTTACAGGAAATATTTGGTATTATGATTTTTCTGTGACCACCGTGGGTAAATTGTCCCCCCTGCTGGGGATAGAGGCAGCATAGCCCAGTGCTCAGCCCAAGGATAGCAAAGGTGCTGCTGCTGCCCATACTTGCCTCCTTCCTCTGTTCCCTCACACCTTTATCCTTATTTTATTTATGTCCTGAGTTTTTGCCCGGGATCAGCCTCATTGTGTGTTTGGGTGATGGCTGGTGAGCAGCAGCTTCCTGTGCAGGCACTTTGCCTCAGTGGGAGCAGGGCTGTGGTCATCTGTGCTTCCCATGGTGCAGGGAAGAGTGGGATCTCTCTTGGAGGGGACCTCCAGCAGTCAGTGCAGAGGTGGGTCAGCCCAGATCTGGGGACATGGGACATGAAGGCCTGGGTGGGACCCTCCTCTGAGGACCTCTGGAGTCACAATTAGAAGATGAATGAGAATGTGGGGTTTTCAGCACCCAGGTGCTGGAGGGGGAGAGAAGGGGCTTGTCCATTGTTTTTTAAGTCCACAAGCTATCAGTGAATTGCCAGACTTGTAGGTGAGCTCTGGCTGTCAGGGAGCTGCAGGCACTGGGACAATGTTATGTGGTTGGTGAGTGATTGCCCCTTGCAAATGTGTTGGGAATAACTCTTGTCCAAGGGCTCTCCACAGCAAATGTGCTCTGTGCCAAGAGGGCTGCTCCAGGGCTGCTCCATTTCCCCCATTTTCTCTGCTCCATTTTTGGTACCCATCTCTTCTCTGGGACTGATTTTATACTGGTGTTCCTCTATTAACAACAATAGCTTTGCATGAGGCATCTGAGAGCAGAGACAGATTCTTTTTCTTATTTGGGAAGAAAAGAAATCTTTTCTGCTTCGTTAGGAATGGCTCTGCAGGGAAAAGATGGATTTTCCTGCTTGTGTGGTCCCAGGGCCTTTCAATGTAAAAATTCAGGAGTCAACATACACTTAAAACACATTAAATGAGGAAATCTCTGACACTGAACCTAGAGCTCCATAATTCAACAGATAATATGCCAGAATGAATTCTTAATTTCTGTTATTTATGTTCAATTTCTTTCCCATTTAACTGGTTTTCTAAGTATAAATCAGCACCAAGTTCTGTAAAAACTTGTGGCAAGAATAAAAGAAATGTTCTGGCTGTTTAAGGACAGCAGGTGTGTGCTGGATTCTGCCAGAACATGGTGCTCGTCAGTGGCTGCCAAACCATTTCTCCTACCCGTGGCAAAAACTTGCTGACAAACCACTGGGTGGGCACATTTGGGATGGGCACATTAGGGACCATCACCTCCAGCCACCCCACCCACCCTTCCTGGAGCCTCTGTCTTAGCGCTGGGGAGAACAATTTCAGTGTACACATGATATGTGTTCTCATCTCACAGCTCTACAGAAGTTCTGCTCTTTATTTTCTTCTTTTTCTGTCAGTAATTTCGTATCGTGTGTTTACCAAAAGGTCTCCCTGAGCCGGCAGAGCTGCTGGCCCCAGGTGTTTCCCAGGGAGGAGGTTTGCACACACGGGGATGTGTTGTTAGGAATAAATGCCAGCAGAGGGCACACCAAGATATGCAGACAGGAAAAAAAATAAAATTAGGTCTGTTCGTTTTGTCTGAGGAGTAAAGCAAAACTCAGCTGGTTCATAATTCATGTGCCTGTAGGACATTGTAAAGGAATATAATTGATCTTTTAGGGCAGTGGTGGTATTTTTCTTTGCAAAAGCAATCAGCAAAATATCTTAAAACATCTATGAATGTAACATGATTTCAGATGTGCTGATGGAAAGAAAAGAGCCCCCCTTCCCCTGGCTCACTTGGTCCCCTACCATTAACCTTTCTCCCACCACATTTAGAGGCAGTAATGCAAGCACAGTTTTGCTGTTTTAAAGGCACAAAAGTGTTTTTGATTTTTAATAATTACAACTCTCTTATTTTGCTCTCATTTAAATTAGCTTGCTTCTGTTGCATTTCAGGGCTAGATTTACACTGCTTTGTGGTGGGCAATGTTTTCCAGCTTAGTGTTCTTGTCTGGGTGGGACTGTGCATGTGGAAATCACCCAAATGTGACTCTTCCTGGGGAAGAGAACACCCTCAGATGCTCTACAGCAGATGCTAGCAGCTATCTAGCACCAATATACAGCAACCTGCAAAGGAAATACTGATGACATCCATTGGTAGTCTGCCTTAAGGATCCCATGGGAAGTCCCTGAGTCCAGGCTGTCCCTGCCCTCTCAGTCCAGGGGCTCTAGGCTGGTGTTTGCTGGTGAGACAAGGTGGTGGTGATACGAGCAGGGGCTGGTGGCATGAGCTGCTGAGACTCCATAGCCCAGATCAACCCAGGTGCAAGGCAGCTGATGAGGGTGGAGAGAGAATAAAAAGCCTGTAGCACTTAAAAAAGAAAACTGTAAGCTTATTCCCTCAAGTTTTTAAAGGTAAAAAAGTATTTTAGCTAATAATGTAAGTTGTTTAATCAAAGTCTCCTACATTTTTGTAGGAATTAGGAGCACAACCCTCATTTTGGAGTCACTGGGATGTGGTTTATTTGGCAGGTGGATACAGGGAGGTTGATTCTTACCTGCAGCAAGCTGACACCAGTCTGGAGACACTGCATTGCTTGGGGCCATGCTGCAAACCCAGGGGAGAGTCAGACTTGGAGCTCCCTGCTCAGTCCCTGCTCACCAGAGGTGGGACATGGTGACAGTGCCAGTCCTGCCTGACAAAATGATCAGCAATCCCTGCCAGAGTGCCTGCAGCCACCCTGAGGTGCCCAAATGCAGGAAGCCTGAACCCACCAGTGGATGGCCGGGGCAGCACAGGGCCCACGCCAGCTCCCCCTGTCTGGTGGGGTGGGGCTCACCCAGGGCTTTCCTGAGGGCAATCCTCTCTCCAGGGACAACAAAGCATGTAGAAAAATTAAAATTCTCTCAAGAGAGTGAGATCCCTCCTCCACCAGAAAAGCCAGGTGTGCTCAGATGGACACTTGGAATCAGCTGGAGGCAGCTGGTTCAGCCCCAAAGCTCCTTTTGAGGGGTGGTAACTCCAGAACCTCTGCTGGCTCCTTTAGGCTGCCACAGGTTTGAACTGAGCACTTAACTGCAGGAACTAAATAAGTAAAGCAGCCTGTGTGGAGAGTCTACCTAAGTGTGGTGGTGATACAAAATACACAGCAGCACCTGGTTTAGGTTTTTCAGGAATTTTTTAATTGTCAGGAGGGAGGTCACTGGCACAAACCCATGTGAAAGCAGCTCCAAGGTGTTTGTCATTATTCATTTCCTTCAAGACCAGTGTAAAGACTTTGTCTTTTCTGTCTTTTTAGGTAATATTTCTTTGAGAAATAGTTTGCCACCCAAAACTACCTGTTGTGGTTAAGGTTGACCAATATGGTTTGCAAATACATCAAGTAATTTCTACCCCTGCAAAGTTGCACTGGTTTGAAGTAACAGATGTTTTTTTCAAAATAATTAAGCAGCTTTTGGTTCTTCTACCTAAGCAGCAAAAAGATTCCCAAACAAAACGAGTTTGAAGTCAATCAAAACATCATTTTCAATCCAGTGAAAAATTTTATTTTTCCTTTCAGAAAGGAAGTAACCTGACAGATATACTTGGATAGTTCAAACTGCCTGTAAAAGCAATGCATAGGTGAAAGGTATAATGCATTTTATGAGAAGATTTCTTCAGATACAGTAATGTTTCCAATACTGCCTTTGGTGTCTGATCAATCTTCCAGTATAAGCCTTCTGCTGAATTACAAGAAGTATAAAAAAATTCTCAAAAAGCTTGCTTTATTTGGCCAAAGCATGTATAAACTACCAGAGAACTGGTGGAGCAATAAATAAACATGTTTAACACCTAAGGCACTGGTACCCTCTGCGGACTCCAAGAGTTCATTAAACCTTGCCCTGTAAACTTATGGACCAATTTTGTCTCATGCTGTCTGCTCTGCCAAGTTCTTGCTCTGTAATTCCCTAAACAGGATAAACTCCTAAACATTCAGCCAGCAGCGAGAAGAGCAGCAGCTGAGTGCAAGCAGCAGTCCCCACCACCTCCATCGCTGCCGTGCCTGCAGCTTGCTTCGATCCCAGCTTTACACGATCGCTGCCATCGATGGAGCAGCGGGAACAGCCTGTGCTGCTGCCTGTGCCTTTCTGCCAGCCTCTCACTGCCTGCCCCAGGCCATCCCCACCGTCAGGATGCCTCTGCTGCGGTGCTGGGCACCTGGGACCTTGCTTGCAACGCCAGCACATGCCTGGGCTGTGCTAACAGATAATTCATCTCAGCTCTCTGCCTCCAGCAGGGAGGTGTGATAGCAATAGGTGCCTACACCAAATGTGTGGCTGTGGATGGCAAATGCCACGGGGGATAAATTCCCACGTACACTCCACAGATATGTGTGCAAAGTTTTAAGCTGGCATATTGTTCCCAATGACTGAGGAGGGGAGGGCTTTATGAGGCATTTGCAAAGTAACAATGTTTAATTAAAAACCTTGTTGTATTCTTATGTCTCTTCCAACTATAGCAAGACATCAAAAGAAGTGGCAATTCTGAAGTATAGGAGGCTGCTGTGATATTTTTTGCATAAGAGAAATGTTAAAGAAGCAAAGCATCTACCTGTAATTGTTTCCCCATTTTTATTTTTTTTTTCCTTCATGTACTTTTCTTCTCTGTGAGCTGGATCTGTGTTTATCACAACTTAGTCCCAGACTAAGGGGAAGCCACTATATGATACTAACCTAAGATATCCATATTCTTTACAGATTACAGATATCTAAAAACAGTTCTTAGAAATTGAAATACAATTATTAGGCCTATTTTATGCACCCATAGATGGCAAATCATGCAAGATCCTAGAAAGAGAAAAATGCAACTTAGCAGTCACTTGTAAATAGCTTTTCAGCCGTCAGAAAGTCATGCTTTAAAGCCCAATGGCTCGTTCCCAAGGGGGATGTATGTGGGGCTGTTCTAGAGTGCAGCCTCCATTCCTGCCTGTCCTGGGCACCAGGAGGGTGAGGGTTTAAATGAAGACACAGCCTGTGCTAGAAAGGCCTGAGCTGAGCAGGACCCAGCCATTCCCCTTTCAGGTTTCAGGCAGAGAAGAGGGGATGGGTAATACTTTGTGCTGAGGGTGAGCAACAATTTGATGTTTTGTTTTGCAAGGACGATGCTGTTTGAAACAATCCAGCTTTGCTGTTGGTGTGTGGAGGTGGGAGCCAGACAGCGCTGTCAGGGCCTGGGGAGGGTGGCCAGGGGCACGTGCTTCTGTCCTCCCTTGGCTTCTCATCTCTAAATGCTCATTTCTGACCATTGGTCTATTATAAAAAAGTGTCTGTACTGCTTCTGCTCCCTCTCCTGTGTTTGCAAACACGGTGATCGCTGGAGCCCATCTGGTGGCTGTGTAAGAGGGGAGCAGCCTGGTCCTGCACCCCCTGACTGAGCAGAGATAGCTGGGTTTGGTGCCAGGAGATGGTGCTGAATTAAGGTTATTGGGGATTTGAACGCTTCCTATTGCAGTCAACACCAGGCTCCAGGTAACTTCAGTAACAAAAGCTATAAGAAAATGCAGAATTATTTATGTTTGTCACTAGGTGGGAATGGAGCACTTGACTGTGCTCTGGATATTGTGTACTGTTCAGACTTTTGCAGTAGTTACTTTTGAGCTGACACACATTTCCAGTAAATTTCAAATAGCTGGAATAAATATATATACAGTGCTAGTAAATGGTTAATACAAATGATATGTTCCTACAGAGAAAGAATGATAACAAGTTCAGTAATTATGACTGACAAACTTCATGAAGCACAGTAGAATTGCTGTCATGAATTTTGGTTTTGATTGATACCAGGAACACATGGTTGCTAGGAATTAATAATAATAGCACTGAAATATGCGTAATCCCAAGCAGTAATATAACTTTGTGTACTTTGTCAAATTTAAGTGTCTGTCTTGAAGTATGTAATTATTAAAGAAATATAAACTTTGGTCTGCAGACATCAAGCATGAATATTTGGTATATTTTGAAAGAGTGTGCAGCAACCTATTTCAAACCGGACACCTTCTATAGCTAAATTAATAAATATAAATGAATTATTTTTTCAAATCACTTCTCCAAAGCATTTTTCCCCCAATTTTTGAGTTTCAAAACTTCTGGTGCAGCATGTCATACAGTGATAACATGAAGGCAAGGAGACCCTCTCAGAGCACAGAGCTAGACCACGATGAAGTTCACACCATGCCTTTTCCATGTTGCTGTCCAGGAGCAGGGCCACCACAGCTCTGCCCAGCCCATGTGGTCACATGGGGGAAAGGTGTAGAACACTGCTCCTGAAAGCTTTCTCTGGACAGGCAGCCTGTTTTCTGTCTCTAAATATTTCTGGTTTTGTGCCTTCTCCACTCCTGCCTTGAGTGAACTGGGTTGTTCCTTTCTTTCTCAGTCCCTTGCAGCCCAGGCCACATTTCCACAGGTGGTTCCACCCCAGTGTCCACAGGCAGGTGATGTGATTTGTTGGCCCAGCACATTTTGGAACTGATTTTGTACTCTGTCTTTAAGGCTCTTTTGGAGAAGTTGCTGCTGCTAATTGATGTTGTGGAAGGCCAAGCTCACTCCTGGTCCTTAATGGTCAATAGCATTGGATCAATTTTGTACTGATTAGTGTTGGTCATTCCTGGCTTAAAAAGGGTAACTTCTGTCTGAATCACTAATGTTTTGGGGCTGTAAAATCTCTTTCAGCACATTAGCACTGTTTTGTAGTGTGATATTTGATGGATGAATGTGTGTGTTATCTATAACCTATTTTCTCCAAGCTCAGCCCAGAAAAGCAGCATGTTTTACTCTCCCTGGGAATGTTGCAGCATACCTTCATTTTCAGTCATAACCACATTTAGACATAGTGCTGCTGTTTTAAATTGGGGTAATGAAATCTTGACAAGTGGTTTGGACAAACACAACACAAGCAATAACAGAAGCTTTAATAAAATGAAAGGATTTCCAGGGAATACCTTCATTTCTTCCATCCTCCAATTTAATTCTTTTTGAGAATAATCAGACCATAACATAAGACTAAATTCAGGAGATGAAGTTCAGCTGGAGAGGAAATAATGTCCATAAAATGTTTTCAAAGGTTGTTCATTTGTTTGAAATGAGTTCTGTGAGTCGGATTGATGTGCCTTAAATACTTTATAAGCAAAAATACGTTGCACTTGAAGTACATTTTCATCTGGGGGTCTCAGGGCATTTTACAGGAAGGGGGAAGAATAGCTGATGTTTCTGCCTGTTGCCAGCTAAGAGCAGATGGCTGAATCTTTCAAGGCAACTCCTCCAGACCTGATTCCAGTGGGGATAAATTTGGGATGCCCATCCCATGACCTGGTGTATGCACCTGATGGACACATCTGCCTTCCATGTCCTCCTCCCTGCTGTGAGCGCTCACTGCAGCTTGAATTCACGGTAAGGGAAATTTACAAAGGTTTTGTGGCGTGTTTTAGGGCACTTGGCTGGAGAATCAGAGGTGTGGTGTCAAAATAACAACTGGCTTATTAAGGAAATCTCAGTCAGAGTGAGCTCCAATTCAGATGGTCAAAGTAACCTCCATGCAGGTCCAGAGAAACTCCAGATGTCCCCCTTCCTACACTGCTGCATGGTGAATAAATAGCAGCTGCTCTGTATCACCAGTGCCACTCCAAACCTCTGCTCTGAAGGCACGTGCTCCTCACCTGCCCGGGTCTCTGGTCATGGTAACCCTGGTGAGAATCACAGGGGCACATCTGTGTCACATTTATTCAGCAGGGGGGTGTGAGACCAGCAAAAACCCCCACAGATGCAGCGGTAACAACTTGTCCCATAGAGAACAAATAGAGAGAAAAAAATCCACCTTTCTCCTGCTGCTGGGAAATCTTGAGCATCAGCGGCATATAAGGGAGTGATGGCTGTGGGAGGACTGGGGCATTATGCACCACCTTTTAATGTGGGGAAGAATTGAGGATTGTTCCATCCTTCCTTCTGGCCACTGACCCACAGGGTGCTGACAGTTCTGCTTGGCTGAGATGGCCAGGTTTGAGTCAGGCCCCAGTGAAGGGCACTGCACTCCCAGGGCAGAGATGAGTCCCTTTGCTGGATGTCTCTGTATCCCACAGTTTCTCCTGGGCACGTAACTTTAGGCAGAGGCTTAACAAGAGTCAGTCAGGGATGATGAGACTCTGAGCTTCATTAGTACCTTTTGTGTTTCATTGGACAGTGGGGCAATTAACACAGGGCTCATTACACAAGGATTTTGATCATTTTCTCTGCTTTTTCATCATAGTATTTCCTCTGAGAATAGCAGAGACTGTGATTAAGTGCAGGAATAATTCATGTAGTTTCTTCTTTGAGATTTTGATCACCTTTTTGGAGTCTAATTGTTTTACAGCCTTCATTCCTGAGGTACTTATGGCAGATCTGCATAGAGCCCTGCACATAAACTGTGCGCTTCAGCTTCTGGCTGAGGTTATTTTCTACCTCCAACACAGACCAGTAACTCCACTTGGAAAAACCTCAAAGCTACAGCCTCAAGGTCAAGCAAGGTCTAATAAAATATTATGAGAACCACAAAACAAATCAGAGTAAGCCCAAGGGGATATCTGCTTTGGTCCTGATCCTTAAGATTAATGCAAAAACATTATAGGATGTCTTTATTAGGCTAAGAACCCTCCAATTACAATGTTTGTTATTGACAACAGAATATAGATGCCCTCAGAGAAGTGTAGGAACAAGACAAACAGGCAGTGATGTCTCTCAACTGTCCCAGCCTCCTGCAGCAGGACTTTCCTGAGATGTTTACAATGTCTTTATATTTCATAGCTTTAGATGGAATTGTCCTACACTTTTTATTTCTCAATATATGCATCATGAGTGGAGTAACCACAGTGATTTCTGAGGCCAGGAGAGGGATATGTAATATTAAATTCTGCAAGGAACAATATGATGTTCTGGCCACAGTCCCAGCCTGCAGGCTGGGAGATGTGGGGCCCATTTCCATCACTGTCACTGGGTGGGATTGGTGTGGATCTCTGCCCTGTCTGTCCTGGGGCTGCTGTTTGCCTTTGTCCCCATCTCCCTCATCCCATCTTCTTTCTACAAGCTTGACTGCAAAATCTCACTCTTCAGAAGCCAGACCTGCTCTGCTGGAGAGTTTGGACAGGGAGACATAAGTTGCCTTTGTCCAAAATGTGCCTAAAGAATGCTCTAAATGCAACAAAGAGGGGAACACACAGAAGAGAAAAGGACATTAGATAGCTTTAATTTTTGGGCAACTTGCTCCTCTGGACCTCTCTTTCCTGTGCCCATAAAATCCTCTCACTATGGTGTCAATGGATGCTGTTGCAAAACCTTTGCAATTGTCACACACCACACAGGACTATGACTCTGCTAAGGGTGATTTTGAAAAATCTGAAGAGAGAAATTGCATAGGAAAGTTGTAAATACTTTTCTGTTGGAAAGTTGGCTTTTAAGATATAGGTACTCTCTAGGATTTTAAAATTGGAGGAAATGCAAAGACTTTTATTTCCAAGTGGCAGGATAATATTAGAGACAAAATATTGTGTTCATTAAAATATGGAGAATGAAATTTTGAGAGCAGTTTTCAACAGCTTTGACCAAAAATCCATGTTGGGTTCCTAAGTCACTTAATCTTTGCCTCTGTTTCAAAGTATTGACAGCAGTTATTGTGTAGCTGAAGGTCTGCACTGAAGAGATATGGGTCATTCCTGCTAAATCCATGCAAAACTGAAGTTTTCAAACATTCAGGATAAATTAAATGAGTAACTGCTGAATATTCACACACAGAATCTCTTACTTTTTAGGAAACTGGAAATGCATTTTGTCCACTTTTTAATGAGTATGTTAACAAACCAGGTTTCCCATTATTTGATTAACATGGGCACTAATATATTCTGCCTATGAAGCTGATGCAAAGAGGAATGCTGAGCCCAGTCAGTTCAGCACTGGAAGAAGCAAAGATTTAACTTCCTTTTCCTGCTCAGCACCAAGCTGATACAAAGGCCTCTCAGTGAGAAAAATAATTGTGCTTAGGGCTTGGCATATGGAGGCACAGGGTGTAGAGTGTGCAGACATCCCAGCTGGTGGGAGATGCTAATGCCTGGAGAGGATTCAGCTTTCCAGCCTTTCCAGCTGAGAGAAGCCACTACCCTGCCCACAGAGCCTTGCTTCACCACTCTCCTGCACCTGGCTTGGACTCATGAGCAGAACCACGAAAATGGCACCAAGCCCACTCACTGGGATGGCTGCTCTTGGCTCAGCAGGGAGGGAGCAGCACTGCCCCTGGGGTGGGCACCATCTCCTCTGCCCCCCAGGAACACAAGTAGGCTCCTGAGGGAGATCCAGGATCCAACTGTGCATGTTCAACAGTCCAGGCAAGGTCCTAAAATGATGCCCTCTGCTCCAGGAGAGACCTCTGCTTGTGTCTGCCTGTGAGCTCTGCCTTGGACCTCTGTGTGTGGTGCGGAGACTCCTGGGAGTATCCAGATTCTGATGAACCAGCAGTTTCTAATTTGAAAAATATTTGTTTCAGTAAGTGTTTCCTGGCTTATGCTGTTGGAGTATTTTTGTCTGTGCTAACAGTATCATATTGCTGGGAGGGGAAGCTCATTCTACCTAATTGTACTAGGCGTGTGGTGATGGAGATGGGAACCTAATTATCTTCATCAAATTGATTTCATTTTGGTTACCACATGGCTATTAGAGGAATGACAATAAATTTTGGTCTCTTTGATCAGGACTGGAGTTTAACCAACATTTCTAAAGTCATTAATGTGTTATGCCTCCCCCAGGCTAATGATTTGATTACCATGTAAATGTACTGAAGCCAAACACTCCAGCTATACATTATGGATGATGGATAGAAAGTTTTGAGAAAATACATGTTGTACTAAATACACCAGAAACACGAGGATGTCAGATAGCTACTGACAGGCAGGCAGAGACAGAGAATTGTAGAATCATAGAAGATCTCAAGTTGGAATGGTCCCATAAGGATTATGAAGTTTAGCTCCATGCTACTTGCAGTGCTACCTAAAACTAAACAATATGAGTAAGAGCATCATCCAAAATATTTATGAAAAACTGCACAGATGCCTCTTTGTAACTTATCTCTTCTCATGACTAAATCCTTGCACTGTAGAACTGTTGATCTCTCTGTGAGATCAGAGAAAGCTGTCTCAGCCCCTCAGGTCCTGTTAGCAGATGTAGGAACAAAGTACACCCAGAAGCTTTATTTTAGATCAGTTCTGAGCCTAGAATTGTTGAGGAATCATTGAGAGTCAAGTCCAGCTCCCACCACCTTGGATGCTTCCCCGTGGCTTGCCTGTGTGATGGGGACTGAAGTGCTGAACTGGGCAGAAACTGGAATGTGTCTGTCTTAGCTTTTGTCCTTATGTACCTACATATACAGTTATATACTGCCAAGAAACTCTGGGATTTTATCTTTGTGAGGTTTTAGTAATTTTTTTCTGATATGCCAAAAAATCAGGGTTATATAATGATATGTTAATATTTGTGCCTATGATAAGATATGGCCCATGTATGTATGCACATGTTGATAACATAGTTGTTACTGCTGTGCTGTAGCTATCGCATAACATAACACAATATGACAAATTAATAGACCTTACAGTTAAATATTCCACAATGTATTTTAGTATGTTTTATCTTAGACCCTTTCTGGCCTGCTGCCATCCTTTTTGTCCTTTCCCAGGTTGATTTGTATTGAAAGGAAGTACTTTAGTGCTTTAGCTCAGGAGACTGAGGCCAGCAGTTCAAATGATCCAATGTGTTCTTGCCACCAGGCTGAGTCAGATATCGTGCTCCTCATAGGTTTTTGTCTGAAAATGCTGCAGAACCAGGATTCCTCAGCCTTCCCAGGCAATTGATTCCTCAGGGCAATTAAAGAAATTATGGTACTTGAACTGATGAGGAGCATTGCACACCATCTGTAGTAGCTCACCAGGGCAGAGACTTTCCCCTCACCAGCTTCCACACCAGTGGTTCAGGAAGGCTTATGGAGGAGGAAGGTGTTTGCCCAAAGGGTGCATGGCCTGCCAGAGGCACTTCTCACCTGCAGGACTTTGCTGTGGCCACCTTGGCACTCTGTGCCTCAGTTTCCCATCAGGAAGGGACCAGCATCTGTACTGTTCACTACTCTGGTAAGGACAGGGGATGCATTGGAGGTACTACAGCTAAAATGGGCCTATTGGGAGCAATAAGCATTCCAGGGTTATTTGTAAGTGCTTTTCAGTTGTGAGTATTCATAGGGAGGTGTGAGTGGCTGATCTGAGTGTAGCTAGAAGGGACAAGGGGGCCTGTGTTTGCAGGGTCACCATCACTGCACAGAGAGGTCCCTCTGCCTGCCTTCCTTTTAGCCCTCTCCGCCACGTTGTCTACTCTGAAAGCATATCCCAGCATAAAACAGAAACAAAAGGGTTCCAGGTGTTCAGCAGGATCAACTTTCTAGCTCTGCATCATTAGGCATCTGCCTGGATTCCAGTGTCAGGGATCTGAGGGAAAATACATTTTTCAGAGGCAGCCCTGGCTTAAATGGAAGTAAAACTACTGCTTAAACATCAGGACATAGAGTATTGTATCCCCATTTCTGGGAGAGGAGTCACTGCCCAGCTGATGGGCCACTGAGCACCAATGTCCTAGTTCAGCACATAGAATGGAGTACTTAAGCAAAAGGATATAAATATAGATATATAAATATGTACATATAAACATACACACATGCCAAAGCTATCAGCCCACAGTCAGCAGAAGCTCCTTGGATAAAATGAGGGTTTTTCCCTTTGGAAAGCAAACCAAAGGCCAGCCCTGCCAAGCTGGAGGCAGCTGGTTTGTTTGCTCACTTTTCCTGGGCAGCTCCTGCCATTTCCCTGGCGCAGGTTACTGCTGCCAACGCTTGGGGAGAAGGATGCGGATGACTGAAGGGCTCTAGTCTGTTAATTTATATTAATGAATATAAATTAATGCAGTTTTCTTTTCTCTGGCTTGCAGATATGAAAGGCCACTATGACTCATAAGCACGATCTATCTTATATCACTGCTGGCAATAGCACGTTAATCACCTCTGCTGGAGGCTCCTGCTGCAGGGTGAGGAGCTGGCACGCAGGGCTGGGTAAAGGCAGAGGACCCTGCACGGTTCTACAGCTGCTGCAGGCATGAGACACACAGCATGTGGCAACCCAAGTGGTTTACACACCCAGCATCTCTGCAGAAACCTGTTCCTGTGTGGCTTAGGACCCCTCTAGCAGTAAAAGTCAGGTTAGGGGGTAGAAAGTGTCAAACTAGGCGATCAGTAGTAACAGTTGAACTATTGCAAACCTCTCTGTGAAAGATGCAGAGAACTGCTCTGTTTAAGGTGTATTTTTAGCTTGGTTTACTGTTTCTCCATGTGTTCTACATTTATCTATATTAGCAGCAGGCACTTGGCAGTGCTAGCAAGGGAACACAAAAACACTGACCTCAATGGCACCATGGCTCTGAAAACAGTTGATTTGGGACATCATGGTGCATCTTTCTGCCAGGTGAATTTGTAATGAGAGTTGGCAAGGAGAAAGACTCAGCAGCTAAAACTGAACATGTTTATGGAGAATTAAGTTGATCTTATGGACCTGGTCCTGGGACAGAGGTGCTGCACTGCTGTCATGGGGGGAACCACTCTAAATTTTCCTTTCTGTCTTCCCAGGAAAATTTGTCTAATCTTCACCTGACTGAATAGAGATTTTTTTTCCCCATGAAAACTGTGGGAAGAATGACAAAGGAGGGGAGAAATTAGCAGCAGGACTAAAGTATGGCACTCCCTGGCCAATCCCATAACCACTAAAATGCTTCACCAGTTTAATGTCATTTCACAGGGTAATCTCCAGGCAGCCTTGTCTGGAGACACTCGCAGGCTGATTCGGTGCCCAGTGGTGCAAATCATTGAGTTGCTCTGTGAAAGCACGAGGAGAGGGAGCAATGAAATATTTTCATGTACCTTTTTTGTGTGACCTTAACCCTCAATTCCCTTCATAAACTAAATACTGCTCAGTTGCACTACTCTAAGTCCTTTGAAATCCTTTGCATTAAGCTGGCAGATGAACAATCCCATAGTGTAGTGAGTCAATATATTTGTTTTGCATTTCACTGACATTTTGGGGATAGAGTTATCTCCACATCCCTCCTTGAATGAAAAAGGGGTTATTTTCAGAACGATTCAGTCTTCACTTTTGCCACAGTTCCTCAAGAAAGACCAGCAGGTGATGAGACAAATAGATGTACAATTTAGCTACTTCTGATCTCTGCCTCACCCCCTAAGTAACTGCAAAAGAAGATAAAAGAATATTTTAGGAAAGCTGCACACAGAAAACAGAGCTGAACTTGTACAGCAAATGTTCTAAATAATGAGAAAGGTTCTTCAAATGTATTTCCCCTTGTTAGAGGGTCAAAGAGGTACTGGGTCAGACGAAAAAATGTATCTGAGAAATGCTGAGCCGCTGCAAGGAAACTGTAATGCAAAGGCTCAGATGGCAGTGATGTATGATTTTGGTTTTCCAGTGTGTACAGAAGTTTTAGGGCTAGGAACGAAGATTTGGCACAAAAAAAATTAAATAAAAAATCACATGGGCTTAATACTCTTAGCTCTCAGGTTGAAACATGAATTTGGTATTTACCTATCTCCTGTTGCCAGTAAGGGCCCTTTCATTGTTTTCAATGGCAGCAAAGTTATGTTAAGAATAAACTCCTTCACCAAACCTCTCAATAGGAATTAAAACTTATGGCTGGAACAGCTTTTTTCCAGAACTTGAAAAGACTCTCTTTCTGTAACAAGGAATAGTCACTGGTTTTTACAATGGAGAAACAGAATGTCCTGTGGCTTGAAGACATTTTGACTGGAGTCATCTGCCCATGCACAGACCTCTTAACGCAGGATCCCCCTTCCATCAGTGGGGAGAGGCCAGATCCTTGAGAAGGAAAGTTCTCACACTTTTCTCTGTGCAGGGAATTCAGGAAATGGATTCAATCTAAACACCTATCCTCCAGGTAGGTAAAGGTGGTTAAGGTGAAAATGAACTGGAACAAAGGAGGTTTATACTGTGCTGTGAACTTGTTGACTGGAGGGAAAATGCTCCCTCCTCTGGGGTTCTTCACTTGTTCATCTCTTCCTCAGTTCTAAGGGTAAAATCCAGACAAGAACCTAAGTCTGCTCTGTTCCCAGGTGAGCATCCCCAAACTAGCAATGTTATCAAGTCTTTTTTGTTTTCTTTCATGCCAAAAGGTTATTAAATTATAATCTCAAATTATTTTGCTTTTTTTGCACACTGTGGAATGATACAAGCATGAGACACATCCTCTGCACACAAATGCCTAATTTTCTGGGGGTTACAATTCTTGCCTGTCCCTTTTGCCAGCAGCCTGAGGGGTTTATCAGTTGACAATCAGTTGAGATTTAGGAGCAAGTCCCACTGTTCTATGTCATGGTCAGGATTTTAGCAGCCCGTGGTGCTAAAGGGGTGATGTTGTTGTTCCTGAAAATACTCCCCTTTTACCACTCAGACCAGGACATGAACAAACCATTTGCTTTAGAAAAAACCAATTCACTTTAGAACTCACAGTAGAAATATGTTGTCTTATAGATCTAAGAGTTAATGCTCTTAAGTGAGTAAAACCCCCTGAATTTACTTGTTAAAACAAAATGAAATAAAAGCAGTTAGTAGCAAACAGCCATGGAAGGTAGGGCTGGGAGTAGTTGGGCTGGTGATGCTGGGAAGGAAGGGAACTGCAGCTACAGCACTTCCCCCAGGGTGTGTCAAACAGCCTGTGCTGACACCTGAGCATGACTTCCAGGTTGTAAGAGATGGAGGGCACCAGCTTGTCAGAAGAACAGGTCAAACCTGACAGCAGGTACAATTCTTCACATCCCTATTTCTCTTTGCGGGAGGTGTTTTTTGATAACATTGTGTGTAAAGGAAGGAGCTGTCTCCTCCTGGCTTGGATCATTTAATGGCATTATAGGCTGTAAAGGCACCTGTTCAGGGCTGGAGGAGAATGAACAGGACCTTTTCCTTTCTGTGGCAGAACAAAGTTTAATGGTCTGGTGGAGGTAATTCTGTATGGCAAAGGAAGTTGATAAAATAGAACATAAACTTCTCTACTAAAGGATTTAATTACCAGGAAAGCCAGGTTGAATAAAGCATTTGAGCAGAACTATTTCATTGGTGAAAAGACAGTAATTATTAATCCCCCTTTTTCAAGGCCATGTCATTTATTCAGGAGGCCTTGGAGTAGTAAGAAACCACATGTTTATATGTGTGCATTTGCTTGTATGTCTTTGAGTTGTTTGATTATTATTATTATTTTTTTTTTGGTTTGCACCCAAGCAGACTGTAACTATGCTTTAAAAAAATCTCAGATTTTCTCTGACTTTACTCAGATTTTCAGCTAAACTGGTCTAGCCACATGAGAAACTGAGACCAGCCAAACTACTCAGGTCTCAGGGCTGGGCAATAGGCACAATGGTAATGAATCAAAAAGCTTTAAAAACTCTTAGATAGCTGTCCCATTCTTCAACACACAAATGTGTCTATCAATGTCTAACTGCAGCAGAAGGACTCATTTATTTTATTTCAGGAACTGCACTTTTGTGAAGCTCTCTGTTAGTCAATATATCAGCTTGTTCATGTTTTATTTTGTTGTTTTTCCAATTTACAGTTGAAAAAGAAATAACTGCCTGGTGATGCAGGGGTGTAGATGGACAGGGAAATATCTTTCTTGAAAATTTTTCCTGTTGGTGTATTCATATTTTCATGGTGGCTGCTGAAAGGCTTTGGATGTTTTGGTAACAACAGAAAAAAGACTGACAAAGGGAAATCACCTCGAGGTTAAACATTTGTGGGGATGATGTTGTTTGGGTTCAGTGTGAGTTTAGTCTGCTGTGGCTGAATAATGATTGTTCAGAGCAAGAACAATCCAAAGCCACTCCATCAATGAAGCAGAAATCTGCAGAGATGTTCTGACCTTTTCTTCATCACTTCAGTTTTTTTAGGCAGCTTTGTGCAGTGAATCCCACGCAGTGTGGGTTTGAAAAAATGTATTAATTTTTATTAAGAAAGATCTTTGAGAGTAACCTGTAAGGATCAAATTAGAGATGTATCCAGTTCACTCTTCTTCCAGGAAAATACTTTATGGCTTCATCTACAGGAGCAGGCACATCCCACTCTCAATACAAATGTGTTGTTTCCACAATGCATCACATCCAAACTGAACAAGAAGATATCTGTAGATCTACAGTAGGTGTGTGCAAAAATACATACTAGTATTCTGGAGCACATTCCAATTGATTGCTAAGTCATAGTGAAAAATGGTCAATAAACAGTGAAAGAACAATTTTACTTGGCATTTTATTCACTTAACAGAAACATTCACTTATCAGGTATCACTGAAGTGCAATTTACAGAACTTAGCAGCAAATTCACATATGTAAATTCAGATTTATTTTCTTTTGTCATCTTTTTTGTTTCTTTTCTTTTTTACAAATATTACAAATGTACATCCATTAGTACAGTATTGCCATTCACTCATGCATGTTATGTACAGAATCTTCACTAAAGAATTACTACTGAGCAATTTTTCCTTTGCTTCAGGAAATGCTGTGTGTAGGTCATGTGTGCTTCTGGGATGGGGTCCCATCACACTGTTGTTGCACATAATGAGAAGAAGTAGATATTTAAGGTCATATTCAACCCTAGTGCCAGCATGTGCAACTCCATTGAGATCAGCTGATGCCCACTTGCAGTGGGGACTCGATTTGCTCCCCAGTACTAAACTCACTCTGGCAGCTGAATCCAGGGTTGCATTTATGTATTTCTTGCAACAAAGGTTCATTCAACGCTGCCACATTTTTATTATGTCCTTAAAAATAACCAGGCATGGTGCTTTGTTGTCACAGTAGCTGCAACACCAGCCTGGTGGAACTATGATGCATTAGTTGGGTTGACATCATGCCATGGCTGGAGGAGGATGGGTGAGGGCAGGGGGATGTAAGAAAGAGCCATTGAGGTCCCATGTGTGCTAGACAAGGAGAGGAAATGCAGAAGACATGCTCCCCCCTGACCTGTGGATCTCTGCATGAGAAACCTTGTCTTCCTCTCTGGCTGCCTTGTGGTTTCTCTCCCTCGGTGGGAGCAGCCAGAGCCCCTGGGGCCACCACTGCCAGTGTCCCCTGCAGCCTCTGCCACACCTGCAGCCGTGGGCTGGCCCCTGCCCGCGGCCCCTTGGCCACATCTGCTGCCCAAATCCCACTGCAGATCTGCAGCCACAGCTGAGTTAGAGGACAGGAACCTGGAAGCTCCGGTGTCAAAAGTATTCAAATGTTAATCAGAAGAGCTGTCAAAGTGGTCAAAGTATTGACAAAGTGGTTACCACAAAGTGTTTCCATTATTGAAAAGTCTCAGTTTTTGGTTGCCTTTTTTTTTTTTTTTTTTTTTTTTTTTTTAGCTATTTCTACTCTAAGGATATTTTTTAAAATATTTTTGGTAGTTAACATGGAATGTATTATTTTGTTGAAAAGGTTTCTGGAAGGGGAGAGCTTTGTTTTATCTAATTTAAAAATTCTAGTTTATCACAATTGTTTTTATACAAGACACTATAGATACATCTTGTAGTTTATAATCTAAAAATAAAATCTCATCAAAATACTGTAGCTATTCTATTGTGGGCATCAATAAACAATGTATTTACTGTATATGGCTCTCCAAACATGATAAACCCTATACAAAGAGCATCTATCTTTATTGATAGGAACAGTTTCCCGTGTAAAGGAAATTACATGGAAAAATATGAGCCTTGTGTTGTTTGAAAAGTAACTCAGCTTGACAGTTCTGAGAAAATACCAAGACAATTATCACAAATCAGTAGCAGCATGTTATATACAGATTTAAAGAGAATCACAGGAATAAAAAGAAAACAGTAGTTATATACCCGCAAATCCTGTCATCTAAAAACCCAGAAACTTAGAGAAATGTACAGGGTGTTTGAAGGTTGGTTTTGCAGTGGGACTATCAAAGCTCAGTTCTCCCATGACTGTATCTTCTGCCTTCTGATGAAGTTTGGGATGAGATGTAAAGATGAGATTGTATCAGACCCAGCCCAGTTATGAAGAAAATATTTAAATGTTGGGTGATACTTGTCTCCTAAGTGAAAAACCCCATCTGCTTTTCAGGCTGCAGATGAGCATGAAGAATAATAATAACACTTGGCATTTACACAGAGCTAGAATCTGAAAGCTCATGCATTGAGTAAGACCTTACCCAAACCTGTGGTTGTCTCTGCCGTGCTTATGTGAATTGGACTTTGTGAACAGGTAAAACTCACTGCAAGAGTGACAAAAATCTGTCTTACACTGTTGCATATGACCAGAGCATTTTCGATCCTGCCAAGTTCCTTAGATGTGAAGCATTTATTATTATCCCCATTAGACAGGTGGAGAAACTGAGGCAGGGAAGAGACAAATGTCAAATGTGCTCTCTTGTTTGGGGATGTCTTACGTGTGGGTACCCAACCCGGTGATTGTTCAGATGCATGGAGCATCCTGAGCTCACACCCACTTAATTCAGAGCCATGGGTCATCAGCAGTTTGGAGATCTGAGGCTCTGGGTCCTGGCTGCAGCCTGCCTGACTTTAGGGAGCTTCCTGAAGATCCAGAGCCAGGAGCATGGGCACACTGGTCCTCACTGGCAGCCCCTGCAGAGCTGCACCCCTCTGCAGGCAGCACAGGGGTGAATCGCCCCCTTGGCAAGGATCTGCATCCTGGCTGGTGTCTGGAAGGCATGTGAGACGAACAGGGCCCAGACAAGTAAAATTTGCAGCATTCAAATTGTGACTAGGGTTGAAGATTTGTTGTGAAGTGATTTGTCCAAGGTGTCAGAAGGAGTAAGTGTAAAAAACCAAGGGCATCCTGATGCCTGGCTTTGTGCTCAGAGCCAGCAGTGGAAAAACCAGGTTAAAAATGCTGCATTTCTTTGAGGCCCAAATTTTTTGTCACAGATTTAGGCAGTTTACAGAATGATTTTTGCATAGAGGTTAGGAACCTTTTTTTTGTGGATGATTATGGATGCTCTGAGACCTGCTGTCATGCTGTACTTCCATCTCTGCTCAATATTTTCCATTATTCAGTGATGACTTTTGCACTGATTGTGTGAAGGAAAACAAAGGTCTATTTTGGATCAGACAGGTGGCCCACTAACACCTCAAATCAGTAATAACCAACAGCAATAAACAATAAAAAGCAGAATCTTAGTGGGGGTGGCATTATAATTTGGGCAGGTACATTCTTGGGAAGGGATCATGAAAAAGCAGTTTTCTGAAGTTGAGTTCAGTGCATCAGACACATTTCTACTTATGCATTTCCAATACAGGATTAAAAGCAAATAGTCCCATGGAGGTTTCTATTAAATCTCAAACTGCTTCAATTCTCTCTGCTCATACATCCTGCCTCGCCTTCTCTCCAGTCGGTTTGATCCAGTCGTGTAGAAAAGGGGTGGAGTGATTTACACAGTTAGTAGGAACTGATCTTGCTCTGGGGGTTTCTTCACCCAGGTGCCCAGGCCAGCTTTCTGAAATGCTTTAAACAGCTGCTGCTTAACAGACTGGTACGTCTGAGCCACCAGCTTTGCCTCACTGTACACTGATGGCATCTCTCCATGGCTTGGTATTCGAGTGCTCAGCTGCAGAACAAAAATCAGGGCAGGGGAAAAAAAATAATAAAAAAACCAACCTATGAGCCAAAAGAAACAGGAGGCTTCAGTAGCTGTATAATCTTCCTGTCTACATTTCATAAGCAATCACTGTACTTTGTGTGTTTGCTTTTGGTTTAACAACCAGAAAACCAGGGAAGCAATAAATGCTGGTGACATGGTTTTGAGCCATTGTGAGGAGTGAAGGGGTGGACAGCTCTGCCGTGGAGTGGGCATAGGCAGTGGCATATCTTGGTATGTTCTACAAAGGCAGAATGCTACTTCTAGGTTAAGATGATTTTTATGGACAAAACTGAAAAAAATCCTTTCTGAAGATCTTTAAAGCATGTGCTTCTTTAAAGAAACCTTAGCCTGGGGTGTGCAGAAGCTCAGTGCTTCCAAGTAATGCCCAGACACAGAAGAAGAAGAAGGATTGCCTTCTATACTCTCTCATTTCCCCTCTGTCGTCTCTTATTGTTGGGAATGCTGTGAAACTTGTTCAGGGCGGGGCAAAAATCAGGCATCAGGGTTTGTGCTGGTGTGGGAAATCTGAGTGCTCTGTTGGAACACTGGAGCCACCCACAAGGAGCTACCTCGAGCCATGTCCCATGTCCAGTGCCCCTGGAAGGGCAGGGAGGCAGGAGGGAGCACCTTTTACTCTGCAGAAGGACTAAACAAACTCCTCTGACCTGCCCAAGTCTCTACCAAGCCAAACCTGTAGGGAAACACACCCTCAAGGCAAGCCTGAGGAGCAAAGAGCTCTTCTCCTTGTCTCTGTACAGGAGAGATGCTGAGAGTCAGACTGAAGGAGAAGGTGAACGTGCAGCCTGCAGTGAGCTGCTCCTGTCTGTGTGTGCCAGCACTCCGTGGGGCTGTCCTGGCTGGAGCTCTACTGGCCCAATCAGCGAGGGATGGTGACACTGCCAGCCTGGGTCTGGGTGGGACACAAGCTGGCCTGGCAGCAGTGGCTTCTCTCTGGCTGCCTTGTTGTTCCCTTTGCTCCCCAGAGGTAGAGAGTGATGACATTATCAAATCCCTTGTTTTGTCAAGGGCAAAGTGCCCTGCTCAGCTACAAGTTATTTTCTCCTGCTCACTGTAACCTCACCCCTGGTGTGAGCCAGAAGCAGTACATAGAGGGACACAGCAATTCCTACAGATTTTTTCCATCCAGCTCTCCCAGCCATAGTTCCAGCCATGGCCCCAGGTTTGCTCCTGTGAGGACCTCTCGATTCTGGGGGTGGCCAGAGTGCTTCTTGCCTCTCTTCCTACCTGCTGGAAGGAAACTAGGCTGGGACCTGTGTCACAAGCCCTGGGTACAAAGCCCAGTTGGTCTCTTCTGCTCCCCACAAGGCTCAGGGTCACTGCTAGGACAGACCATGCCACTGCCTGGAATGGGGTGAGTCTCACCAGCCTCCTTCCCCTGTGGTGTCCTGCAGAGCAGAACAATCCCTTCAGGCTTGTGCTCAAACCTGCCCACGCTGCGGGCTCCTTTGCCTTCACTAATGACTTTGTGGGTGGAATTGTCTCCAGACCTCCCTCCCCCCCATCACTCTGTCTTGTTCATTTCCACACATTTCCCAGTAGGAAAGGGGTTTTGGCACTTAATAAATTTTTTCTTGTCTTCACCTCCCCCCACTCTCCAGGGACTGCAGGGCAGGTATTGCTAAGCCCCTCTGCAGCAGCCCTACCTTGCCGTGCAGCTTGGCCCAGCGGGTGAAGAACATGTGCTTGCAGAGCCGTGAGGGGCTCCCGCAGCTCCTCTTCCCCGTGGTGGCGTTGATCACCTCCAGCTCCGTGCTCCCCACGATCCAGTTCACGCTGAAGCCGGGAGATTTCCCGGGCTGCCGGGCATCAGCGTGGCTCACCCCTGGAGGACAGAGGGACACCAGTAAGCTCCAGTGCTCACTCAGAGGCTGCTCCTGGGTTATTGTGGCACAGGAGATGCTCTCACTGAACCACTGGCATCGTGCTCTTGTCACCGGTGGTTGAATGTTACCAGACCAAACACCTTGGAGAGACATAGCAATTGCTACAGATTTTTCCACCCTGCAGGCAAATCTTCCATTAGCCTAAGGAAAGCCTTTGGATTGGAGTGTGAGCTGTTGACAGCAGTGTGACGGTTGCTGAGTGGAATCTTTCACAAAGGCTTTAATGGGATTACAGGTTTTTAAAAGAAACTAAGCAATACAGTGCTTTGGCCATGAGTTCTTTCAGGTGAGCTTCCCACAGTCCAGCATATTTATCTATTAACTCCTGGGGCCTTTGCTGTGAGAGGATGTCTAGACCCCAGAGGATAAGAAAAAACAAACCAATACACTTCATCATCACAGAGAGATTATTAGATCCAAGTTAATAATGACCTTGTAGACATCACAGACCTACAGGGAACACTCTTGGTCCCCACCTTGTGTCTGCCTGCGAGACTCCAACCCTGTACTGGAGCACCAATTTCTTCAACAGCTAGTTAGTGTCCTAATGATGATATTTGGGACATCTCTAAGTGGAATGCATCATATCTAATTTTAGACAGCTGCAATAATGTTTACAGTCACCTGGGATGACTGCATGACCATAGTGTCAAATTTTGGACATCTGAGCCACCTACTGAGCCAATGCCCTCATGGGTGAGATAATGTTTGACTCTAAATGTAGACCAGGGTGACAAGGTCAGGTGTGGGTGTGTACATTAGTTATTTTTAATCAAGTAAATTTCTGTCTCTTTTTAACTATTTAGTGTAGCTCAACCTCTCCATGACTCCTGTTGCTTTTTCATTTCTTGTGGGGAATGGGGGAATGATTAGTCTTTGCAAGAAAATAAGAGGAATAAAGAAGGTGGTTGGCTTATTTTCCAGCACAGTACAAATGCAAACAAGTGAGCTCTGTCTTGCCCTGCTCATTAGTGCTTTTGCAGCGAAGAATCAACACCAGGAGCTTCCAAGGCTGGAAAACACAGAGTGACCTGAAGCAGTTTGAATATTTTTGAAAACATGGACCTTGGATAATGTGTCTGGATCCAGTTGTGTCCTTCTCTGCTAATTTGCTGTGTGGGCCACTAGCCTGCAGACCTGGACAACAAAAGCCAGTGTGGTGAGCAGCAGGTGGGGACTGTGCTGGTGGGCAGGAGCTGCCTGGAATGGCCACCCCAGCACAGGCCAGTGCCAGGACTGGGTCTGTGTTTCCAAATGGCAGCTCCTGCCTGCAGCAGCTCCAGCAACAGCTCATGGTTTGCACTGCTTTCATTGCTGCTGGGTGGAGGGCAGCAGAGAAAGGTCCTTTGCATTTTCTGCTGAGAGGGTTTTAAAGAACTTTTGCAGAGAGCAAGAAGTACTGATATGGGCTGTTCAGAGAGAAAGAGATTAAAGAAAAGAGATCAAAGCCCCTCCTTTCCAAAGTGCCCTTCTTGTCCAGGATCTCATTTTCAAAACAGATGCACGCCATGAGCATCTCCTGATCTGAGGCATAGTGGGTGGAGATGGGGGCTGGTGGGAATGCTGCCTCCATCACTGAATGTGTTGAGCTTGGAAAGCTCCTGGGAAACACCTCGAGAGAAGTGAAGGGCTCTGCAGGGTCTGTCTGGCCTCTGCAGGCAGCTGCTGCATCCTACCTGGAGTGTCTCAGCATCATGAGAAGTAATGCCACTGAGGGACATGGATCCTCTCTGCCCTGACCCCTCTGCCCTGGGAGGGAGCTGCTAGCACCAAATGGAACTCAGCACGCACACAGAGAGAAAGGTGGCCATTGAAGGGAAAAAATTATATAGCAAACTCATTTTGTATCAGAGACAAAGCTGGAACTGCAGAAATCATCTCAGTCACTGTGACTGAACTCGCTACCGTGTGTAGAAGAGAATTACAGCTAAGTCATAACCTCACACAGGATTTGTAAACACATTCATGTCATATTAATACCTCTTTCAATTTTTTTCCCCCCAGAGATAACAGATCAGTCTGCATCTAAAACTCCAGTTCACCTAGGCAACAGGATTTAAACTGAGAGCTTGAAAATCAGATAGCTCTGTGGTGCTGCTCGAGAGTCTCTACATAGAACAAGATGCAAACAGATCAAAATCAGCTGTTTGACACTATGCACCACTCTCTGTCAAGATAGCACCCAAAAGCTTAGAGGATTTGAGCACCAAAAAGCACGATAGCAAACATACTGCCATGCAAAAGGACACTAAATAATGAAAATGTTGTGAAATCCCTGACTAGAGAAAAAGAAGGAAAGGCTGCACAGAGGGCAGAGCTGGCTGTGTGTGTCCATCATCTGGGGGCTGTGACAGTAGCCCAGACTGGTCCCCGTGCCTGGAAACCCCTCTGGGCTCCTTTGGCTTTCATGCCTTCTCTTCCCAGCTATCATATATAAGTACACGTATTTAGGTAAATAGAAGATATTTTCGCATAATTTTCTGAAAGCAAAGGAAGAGGTTTTAAAGAAAAAAACATGACAGACAAATAACAGATATATATAGAGCTCATATATATGTTCTCTGACTGTTGATATTTTTATAATTTTAAAAAAAATTTGTCCATATTTTCTTTTGAAAAATAATTGCTTTGATTTATTTAGAAAGTAACACTCAAATAATCTAGGCTTTCTGTCCTCTATGTAAAACATTCTTCTTAAGATCCACACAACAAACAGTACAATAGAAGACAGCAGGATTTGAAAGAAAAAGTCTTTGCACAAATAATATGAATTTGAGTACTGTGGGATGTGAACTGATATCTGTCCTCTCTCTTCTCTCTCTCCCAAAAAACCTCATAACCCATCAGGATACCCTTTAAAACAGTCTCAATCTTAAGAGAACAGGATATAAAAAAGGCATTTCTTCTATAAATTATACCCAAGAGTAATCTCAGTGGAAGAGTGGAGTTCCATCTGGCTGGGACTGGTAAAAAACTGAGTAGAAAAACCTCACTGATTATTTCTCAGTGGAGGCAAGGAATTAATCTCAGTATACCTCATCACACACCATGACTCTCCTCTCCATTGGAATGTTTGTACTGCTATGATCAAGTGGAAAAATAATTGACACCCTTATATAATTTAAGAACTCCTGCAGTCCTGGGCTGGTCTGATGTCCAATACAAGTGTGGGAGGTGGAGTTTCCTGGCTGAGATTGTCTCTAAGTCTAAGTCTGTAATGCATTTGGAGAAGTTTTTTCTAGATCCCATCTCCTTAGTCACTGGGATATGCTGCTGGCAGGGCTTCCCAGGAAAAAGAATTGCAGCATAAGCCTCAGCAATGTAACTTTTAATCAGCATCACCTCCCCAGGATTTGCTGGGGGGAGAAGATTACAAATAATGGTGTTAGAAAGAAAAACAATGCAGAGAGAGAGAGAGAGACTGATTCCTCCCACCACTTCTCCTGGGCTGAGGAAAACCCACAAACACAACCAAAAAGCAAAGCAAATGCTTTTCCAAACAGAAGCCTCTGTGAAGGAGGAAGACAGCCCTGAAACATGCAGATATTTAAAGTGACACAAGGCCCCCTCTGATGTATTTCTTATTCCCTTGAAATCTCTGGCAATGACTCTTGGACATACATACACAGACACTCTGGCCAAGTATGACCCATTGCTTTTACTCTTCAAGGCCAGCCCAGCAAAGCAATAGCTGTTCTGTGGTGAAAACTCTTATAAAATCCCTTTTTGTGCTTTCAGTCCTTCAACAGTTGAAGTGAGTCTCCCTGTACATCCTCCACACACAGGGAAATTGTGTGTGCCTTTGATCTTAATGTATGGGTGCATTTACAGTGTGTTAGGGCTGGCACAGGAGGAGATCTGAGATCTGGGAAATGCAGCAGCTCTGGCAGCCAGGGCTGTATTGTCAAAATAACAGCCAGATTTGGGAAATGGAGAGATATCTCCTGGCCTGCTGTGAGTTCTTTCCTCCCTACCACAATGTCATGTGGGAAAGAAGAGGGGCTGGCCATGATGGACCAGGGCAGGAGGGACAGCTGGGGACATAAACTGGAGGGAGAGTGTGGATCACAGCTTCCTGCTCACTTGATTGCAGTCTTTGTCCAGCTGCAATGAAGAGTTAAAAAATGGAGATAAGCTGTTCAGAAAAGGATAAGCCTTTTGACCTGTTCACCTTACAACACATACATGCACATTACACTTGCCAGATGTACTAAACCACACAGAACCTGAGAATTTCCCCAGTGGCTAAACTATCACTTCTGCCTCAGCCAAACAAATGCTGTCACAAGAACATATTAAAAAAAAAAAAGTCCATGAAATACATAAGGTATAAACCAGCACTCTCCTGACTGAGGAACTTAGAGGACTTTGAAAGGTATGGGGTACTCCACTAAAATGTCCTGACCTCCCAGCTCTGTGACACTGACATCATATTGATGTCTCAGGGAATCCCCCCAAAGAACAACTATCAAAGATTAAAATAAGGATTTAATCCAATGCAGAATTGGTGTCCCTTAGCATTCACAAGCCTCATGAGGATCTGAAGACAAAATTTACAGAAAGATTCCTTCTGTTTTTTAGAAATGTTTTACTTAGCCATATTTTTCTTTTTTGCACTCTGACTGTTCAATGTACAGTGGTTCTTTTCCTAGTCAACTTGTATCCACTAATGATCCGTTCTTGTGGCTGCTGCTAAGGAAAGAGGAATTGGATTTAGACACATTGGTTTCTTCATTCTTCAATTTCACATTCTTCAGGAAAAAGGACCCCACAAAGGTCTGAGTTAATGGTCTACTTACAAACAAAAGGCACTCCTGTTGGGAAGCAGCATGACTGGAGATGGGAGGGGGGATTATTTGTCTTGCAGGCAGGTGTTTGCTTACCACTGAGAAGCAGCTGATTGCGCCGGTACGAAGCTGGCAGCTGACCAATGTCTTCTATCCTATGGCTCATTACCCGGGAAAGGTGACCAGTGTGGTAGAGGCTTCCCACAATGATGCTGTGCAGGTACATGGGTTCGATGAAGGAGCTGAGGAGAGCGCCTTGGAGCCCAAGGATGTTCCATCTGAAAAAAAAATTAAAGAGCAGTAAGACACATTGGTGAAGGAATGGCCATACTGGAGCAAGGCTGGGAAAATCAGCAAATGCCAGCACATGGGTTAGAGGGATGAGGGATGAAACTACTGCTGTCCCTGTCCTATGATACAGAAAACCCTGCTGGGTTATTATACACCCATGGGCTCATTCCCCCTCCAGCAGGATTTGAGATTACTGTGGTGCTATTCACTTAAGAGATGCCTTTCCATCTTGTATTGCTGCAAACAGAGCCTTCTTATCAAGAGGTGTTCTTTATAAAAGCATTTTTTGTTTGATGGATGTTTTTTTAGCGTGTCTCCAGTAGAACTTTATTTTTTTTCTGCCTCTATAGTGTTTCACTTGCAATTGTAGGGCTAGAATGAGAGCTTTTGTTATTCTACTTTTATTTTCTGCTTGTCATACGTAAGTACCATCCCCATGTTACATAGCCAAGCTAACACATGACTTAGGTGGCCAAAATTACTCCAAAATCTTTGAATGTCTCATAGACTGACATTTCTTTGCACAAATGACCACAAAGATATGAAAACATCCATGAGAATTAAATCCTGGTCCTGAATAGGAAAAAGAAGACAACTTTTAGGAAATGTATTCGTAATTGACAGCTTGACCTGCTCTAAAGTGTTTGGAGTGATGGATACATTTCACCCTGTTGTTGCCTTAAAGGTGCAGCAGAGTGATGGTGGAAACCTTGGGACCTTCCACCTGTTGATGGCTGAGACCTCTGTGCTACTGGTGGTGCAGTAGCTGCCAGAACAGTTCTGCATTTTAATAGCCTATGAATTTTTACATCAAGCTAGGCACAAATATGAAAACATGCTTGCCTCTAAATTCTTCAGGGGACAGCTAACTGGTTAATGAGTGGAAAAATTAAAAAGGGGAAAGAAGTCATGATGCAGTTATCTTCTTGGCAAACCTGTTTAGCTCAGCTCATCTAAGAAGTTGTTTCCCACCACACGAACACTAACAGGCTCTCTTACACTTGGATAATATTTTTACGGAAGTTGAACACTGTCAATCTGTCAGAGTAGTTTTGAGTTCAGGAGTTCAAACTGAAAATGCTTCAAAAAATGTAGTTTGGAGAGTATATTTTAGCTCATTAAAACCCGAAACACTGGCAACATTTGGAACTCGGTAGCTGACTGAAGGAAAGAAAGGGTGTGAGGTGTCTGCTATATAAGGCATCATCCAGTGGCTGCCATGTTAAATAATGTGTTTAAAGCAGAATTTCCAACAGCAGCAAGCATTATGGTGCTAATTTCTTACATCATTGTTCTTTTCATTAATTAACATTTCTCAACCGTTAGCGCAATTATTGCAGTGCCTCTGTACTGTATGTCTCTTTTCATGATTAATAAGGAGTCATTATATTTCCCTTTCCTGAAGCAGTCAATTAACACAGAATACTTTCCATTAATTACTGAATGTTTAAAACCAGCATGCTGTACCTGGAGAGCAATCTGCTCTAGGAACCTGTGACACCAATTGCTTTTAAAAGTTCTCTTTAAATTTTATTCCAAAAACACAAGCAATTTAGCTGGCTGTATTAATTTGCCTCCGAAGCAGGGCTGTGAATGAGAAACATCTTTTAATCTCATGCAAGAAAAGGCAGCCATCTGGCTGCTGAGGATTTCAGAGTCAGACTCTCCCTGTCTCCCTCTGTAAATGCAGGCCATTAAAGTAATGTGTTCATCTACATAAAACTCAAATGAAATATAAAAGGTAATATTTATATACAAACAATTTAGTCCCACAATTTAAACAGTCATTGGTTTTATGAAACATTTACTTTAGTTGATCAGATTTGCATAACTTCATTTGGGGAAAAAAAAAAGTGTGGTCATTTCTGCAAATAACATCACTTTTAAAGGAAAGAACTAGCTGCCTCTTTGAGTAAATAACTTATCATGATGCAAAATTAATAATGCAAGCTTAAGAAACAGAGCTCAATTCAGCTAACAGTACTATGCCTTCAAGCAGCATCTAAGGTAAGCAAAAAAATTACACAGATATCTTTGTCCAGATGGAAACTTGTAAGATATCAGTGCTATTTTCAGCATTTAAAATTTCCTTTAAAAAGCCTTACATATTTGATTGAAGGAGAGAAGAAAAGCAGCTAACAGAAAACAACATATGTTCAACAATATTGGGATTTCAGCAATATGCACATCACAAGAAATCATCTGAGTTTTATTTACCAAAATAAGGGACTGTGTTCAGGTCATAAATTACAAGGTAATAATGATTGCTTAATTTAAATTAATTACAAGGGTCCTGCCTTTTCTTTAGAGATATTTCTCTACCTAATTCTGGACATATTAACCCTACTGTAAAAAGGGATTCAAATGTCAATGGAATTACATTTTTGGAAATCACAATATAAGCATGATCAGGTCACCCCCTATTTATCGAAAGCATTCCATAAACATGAATTAATCCTTCCAGTGCTCTGCTAAGGTAAAGTCCCATTTTTTGCACCCTGGACAATTAGGGCAGAAAGGGAGTAAGATCTGGTGAAATCTGGAAGAGTTTCTGGTTTCTGCATGCAGTAGCTGTCCCTCGAGAGAACCCTGTTTTCCCATTCCAAAAGAAGGCACAGGAAGGTGTAGGGGTGATGAAGCCTCTGTATCAGCCATGGTGGGTTTTGACCCCAGAGTGTAAAGTTTGACTCCAAGACAAATTGGACAGAGCAACCAGACTAAAAAAAAAACAAAAAAAAACAAGGGAGAAGAAATCTATCAAAGAATATGGGCACAAGAGCAAGTCCTGCCTGATGTGTAGAGTGTGGTGCAAAAAGAGACTTTCCCTGTGGCTACTTCGTGGTTCAGCATTGGTTTAGCAGCATCCAGTCAGAGAAATGGGATGAAGAAGCAAAGGAGCTTTGCTTTCAAATCTAGTCTAGGTTTGTCAGAGTGTTTAGAAAGTTGTTTGCCTCTAGAAAGCAGCCACCCTGCGCATGTGTGAGTCCCACTAACTCAGCACAAGTCCTAGGAAAGGAGGGCTCCTGTACTGAGCTGGCCAAAACCAGACCCTTGCACTGCTGCTGTTGTCCTTCAGAGCACAGGAGAAGAACAATCACGTTGGGGAAAATTTTCAGTTTTTCATTCTGCTGTTGCTGTGTGGATGAAAAAGCCTACCTTGGATGGCAGCCAGTTCAGTATTGTGCAGCAACAATAGATTTTACTGACAAATATTTGGGGGAAGGTCTTTTTTATCCCGTGTATTGTTCATCCCTTGACCAACACACATGGCTAATGTACTGACTTGGTCCTTTGATATATGAACATCTATGGAATTATTTGAAGGTAGAAGGTAGAGAAAGATCCATTTGAGCAACAGTGAAGCTATCAGTAAGGGTGTTAATTTTGAAGGAGCTATTGCTCTGTAGCCTAATTTAGGCCCATGAAAGTAGCTGTGTTCTCATCTGTAACAAAGAGCTCTCTTCAAATGTGGCTTTTCAAAATAAAATTATTATTCAAAGCAATGCAGTGTTACATTTTGGTTTCTCAATATATCAAAGTGACTTTTCTCGCTATGAGGAAATATGCTGGATCATTCTGAATTTTCCTAATTGTGCAAGATTTTAAGGGCTGTTTTCAAGGACACGCATCTCTCTAATAACTCATATGCTATGCACTCTGTAATAACCCTTCCAATAAAGTGAAAATCAACCCACTGCTCCCTTAGTCACAGATCTTGTTTAAAAATCCCCAAATCTTCAGCAGGCAGGATAAATAAAACAGAACATCTCCCCTTTTCACTCAAATATGGGAGCTTTTGGAGCTTTAAGTGGAAGGAAAGTATACCCTTCCTTTTGTTCAAACAGCAGATATTACTGCACTGTTTACAAAGACAAAATCCCGTGTCCAGTTTTCAATATAGACAATCCTTAAACAAATATATTTTTGCCTGTTTGTCAATCACAGAAATGCCAGTGCCAAGATGGGAGGCATCCCAGAGCAGGCAGCTTTTCTTTAATTAATTGCAGTGCTCCCCCAGTCCTGGACAAGTAGAGGGCAGGGCATGACCCCCCCTGCAGAGCCCCCCCAGTTCCCCTGCTCAGTTCCCATGCTCCTGACAGCTCAGGACCACAGCTCAGTGTGCAGGGAAATGTGTCCCCACGTCATAACCACACCACAGCCCCCACACCCACACTGGAGCATCACCTCACCACACACAGGGTTGTCTATGGCCCCTCCCTTGGACCAACAGTAAAAAGGATGATGAGAATACTGAGGAAGGGGTTTGGAGGCAAACCCACGGGGATGCAGAGAGCTGCAGCCTCGCTCAGGTCAGCACAAAGCTCCCTGCCCTTTGCTGAGATGTGATGTGACAGCTGCAGCTTTTTGCTGGTGTTTCTAGCTTTGATTTGGACATGGTTAGACCTGAAGGCCAACACTTGAACCCCTCTGTAACTGAGATGTGGAGGAATTCGCCTGATGCTTCAAAACATCTCAGGGAACTGTGTCCACCTGCCATGCTCAGAGACTGAAGTGTCTCCTTGCGACCTTTGGAAACCTTGCCCATTAAAAAGCATTGCTGATGAATTTCAAATCTTATTTTGATAAGGCTTTTTGTAAAAGACCTTTTTTTTTATTAAGAGCTTTAAGTCTTATCCACTTGATGTGTTGTTAACCTCCTGTACCACAGTTTCTATTACCAATATTTCCAGCTATGCTTCACACAACATAAACTGTTATTCAGGGTGGCATGTGCTCAGTAGGACACCTGTGGTGCTCCTATTTATACGACCATTTAGCTATTATTGGTTTGGAAACTGGAACTAGTGCATTAGTTTTTGATCTGTATTTTAACAGTGGGTGGTTTATATATGTTTTCTGGAACATACCTTGTGGTGAAAGATTGAAATTGAACTCTCAGTCACACAGAAAGGGGTTAAGAGAGAGAATTACAAACCGTGTGCACAAATCATCTCTAATTGAAGATCTAGCTGTGTTAATTGATTTTCATTTGCATTAATATGTAGCCTTTGAAGTAGCTTTTCTTAAGAGTTACCTTGTCAGGCTCAGCCTTCTGTTAACAATGGCTCTGGTCGACAGGCTAACACTAAAATAGATCTAAGAATGCCAATTTCTAACACTGACTTTTAGTCTTGCATTTTTATATGCTGCATTTAAATACAGCTTAATGTGCTCAACTCACCTTATAAAATGCTACTTCAGACTCCCACTGCTAAATCCTGAAACAGTGCCTTAAGGCTACACTACCTTGTAATACTCTGAATATATTCTCAATAAAGATTCCTTCCTATTCTCTAGCTTGTGGGCCCAAATAATCCACAAACCTTAGCCACAGGACATGGGTAGACTGCTCATGATGTAATGCAAAGTTAGGAGGTCCTCTGTTACCATTTGTGTTGTTTTGTAGGTGAGGTAATTCAGATATTCAAGGTCTTTTTTCTACCTCTGGGCTGAATGTCATTTTTTTGGTGAAGTTTGAGGAAGTAGATGACCATTAACCCGGTGGCAAGAAAACACACAGTCTTTTAAAGGTGACCTTTTGAGAAGTGGTAGTAAGAAAACAGTTTTAAGGCCAGAGCTGATAAAACAAACACTGAGTTCTGGCTTTTATGTGCTGTTAAAAGACAGTGTTTATGAGGATTGCTCCCTGCAAATCCTGCACAATGCAAAGTAAGCTCCTCAGCCTGCATCCTGCAAGGGGACTCTGAAAGAGGACAAGTGCCACTGCTCATCTATTTACAAATAAGTCTGTACAGTCTTTGTGTCTACCAAACCACTGGCAATGGCAAGCACCAAACCTCTCTGTGCAGCTGCACGGGGCAGAACACCCTCCTGTTTTGGAAGGGTTGGCATCGGGAGAAATAATTTCTTTAGTTTTCTGCACGGAAGTAGAAGGAACCCAGGGGCTGGTGATGGGATAAATAAACTTAATTAGCTCAGAGCATGGAACAGGAAACTTTATACAGAAGGGAGGTGTATGTACTGCTAAATTTGAGTTATGGTGGGCCTAGAGGATGAGCCATGGTGGAAGGAGACTGGCCTGAAGGTCAGAGAGTGTTTCCATGAGTCAGAGGACAAAATGTGTCAAAGGGAAGTGGTTTCTCTCCTCTGTGACAGACTCTGAATTTCCCTTATAAGTATGTCCAGAGTGGTGATGGACTTAAGAGAAATGCAGATCTTTGATATTTTGCCCAGACTTTCACATTTCTTCTGCTGTAGGAATAAGTAGAGACATTTGGAAATTCTGATTTTATATAAGCAGCCATGTGGACTGTTACCTGCAAACCTGGCACACACGTACACAATGTGTGCTGTGGGAAGGCAGCAGGGAGGAGGTGCTCAGTGCTGGGCTGGCTCTGTGCACCTGGAGACCATGTCACCAAAGGGGACACAGAGAGCCAGTGTCCCTGAGGCCCTGGGGCACCAAGGGGGTGCTGCAGATCCCACCCCTGCAGCTGGCACATATCAGCTGAACACAGATCAGTCCTGAACTTTTCTGAGGGTCAGGGGCAGAATGTAGTGCTGAGCCTCCCTAACTTTTGGTTACTGTGTTTAGATCCTCAAAGAAGGGCTGAGTTCTAGAGATATCCTTGCTTCTTTTCCCCTAAATGTGTGTGTTTGTGCCTGTGGGTGCCTGTGTGCATATGACAATTTTCCTTCTAACATTTGTCTGCTCCCAAACAGCGACTGCAGAGACTTCCATTAGCAGCAGCATTAACCTTGCACCGACCTTGTAATAAGCAAGGTATGAGCTAGTCCTGCATCCAGCCTTGGTGTGAGACAGGGAGATGAAAAGAGCTTTAATTTGGCCCATTGTATGAATTTTGCTGTCACAAAAAGCCGAAATTCTCTTAGGGTTGTAATGTCTCTGTCGATATAAGGTTTTAATGTAGGTTATGATTGGCATCAAGACAATATTAAATGACATACATTTTTCCCCCAAAAGATGATTATTTTCAAAATTATTTTTCCCATGTTATTGCTGCTTTTTTGCAAACGTATACAATATATGTTACAGAGGAGAACGAAGGTCAAAAGGTGTTGGTGTAATTAATGAACTATGGGCTAAAAAATGTGGTTTAATCCTAAATCCTATGGCACTGAGATCCTGAAGTCACTTCATCTGCACTGTGAGGCTCACAAGAATCATGTGTGTAAAAGCTGACACTCTCTTAGGGTGGTTTATTTGGGGATTCACAGACCCTGAGCTTTAAATTTATACATAAAAATGCATAGGTTTTAAAGCCAGAAGGAACAACCAAGATTTAATGTGACCTTGTTTATAATGAAGTTGCAGAATTTCACCTCGTAATTCCCTGCCTGAGCCAAATAAAATGACTATTCATACCAGAAGAGCTTGTGCTTTAATTCAGTGAGGGAAAAGGTGTGATTCCAGGGTGTTTATCCTGAGATCTCAACAAAGCCACAGAGCCCAAATAATGCATACCAAGCATCAAATTCTCTCAAACTTGTGGTGATAGTAATAAAAATGGCTAAATGTCTTTGAATAACAAATAAATCTGATTAAACCACTCTCTGCTTATAGCTTTCCTGTGAGCAAGAAAGAACATAAATCGTTAGATACATGATTTATAGAATATTATTCGCTTTTCTCAGTAACTCTGTGCATTCTTGGGTCTTTGATATTCTGATAGCGATGTCCTTTGCAAATAATGCAAAATGATGTATATTTTAGCAGCTACTGGCTAGATTCTCAAGAGGAAACATTCTCTAATAGCACAGTGCTCCTGAGGGACTTTTACAAGCAATAAAATCCAAAGCATACAAGCGAGATTCTTTTTTGTCAAATCTTGCTTATACAAACATGAATTTCAGATTCAGAGATCTCTTTTCTTCTCACTGCAAGACAAGCCCAGATAATGTGCAACCAGATTCCTGCATCCTGCAGACATTTAAAGTCAGTTACCTATGTGGTAGGGCAAATATTTGCAGTCTGAAACGAGGCATGGATGCCTCCCACTGATCTCTCCAGTAGGGCAGGAGTGGAAAGGGCCCTCGTAGAGAAATCTCCTTTTCCACCCAACTCCTTTCCTGCCTCTGCTCTCTATGACCAGAGGGGAAGAAGGCAGAAAACAGTCCTATATGTGCTGAAACAAAGGACAGGTGAAGAAACCTTTGATTCTTCCTCCTTATGATAAAAAAAATATTGTAGATGGCATTTAATGTGGTAAACCGTAATTTGGGATAAAGTATAATGCAGATTTTCTCAACCTCTTTTTTAACTACTGGTGAGAGTAAACATGCTGTTGAAAGCAGGGAATAATGATTGCTGGTTTCTTTTTTTTTGTTTTTTTAATCTATATAAATCCCAGGATCATTTGAATTACATTGAAAATAAATAATAAAAATTGCAGTTTTTCTTACAACATTGAAATAATACTGTCAATGATGAGAACTGCAAACTTTTTTTTATCTTGGAAAAACTTTATGGTAGATTTTTCTTTTCTTCATAGACTTCAATGCTGTTTAGATGCGTGTCAACAATGAAAGGATTCACTCAAAGTGCTTAGCAGATGTGCTTGGAGAAAACCCAGCTCCTGAGACAGGGCATTACTGTCAACATCCCCATCAATAGGAAATGTAATACTGTTTGCAAAGCTGATATTTAATTCACTGGCTAATGACATTCAAAACCACAGAGAGTGCAATATTTCTGTTCTTGAACTTAACATTTTGTAGTTTTTTGAGTCCACGTGAGTCTGAATTTGGAAAACCCAACTGCATCTACACGTATTGGAGGAGACCCACTGAACAAAGTTTGGGTTTTCTGTTAACTCCTAATGAAGAAATGAAAACATTACAGCAGAAGTTGCTCTTTATCCTTCATGCAAGCACAACAGTTGTGATGCTTACACTTAGCAAAGCATGGATTTTGTGAGTCTGGTAGTATTTCCATTTGTTGGTTCACATTTACATTTTTGTGACAAAACATCAGGTTTTGCTGTTGACAGACTAATTTAGCTTTGGTAGGTCATCCAGTTAAATCTAAGAGCAGAATTTATGCATTTGGATTAAACAAAATTTCTGTGATTTTTTTGGGAAAGATTATGTCTATGTTGGCTTTTAATAATTGGGCCAAAATTTTGACTGATATAATTTAACTGAGTTCTTAGGCACAGTATTCCAGCAGTGAATTTGATCATAGCATTTATGTTTTTATAGCTATGATATGATTTATTTTATATGTAGAACTGCATCTATAGATAATGTACATTATATATATATATAAAATGATGATGATAAATCCACATACATGTATAGATACATACTCATAGTACAGTAACTGTGCAACCAAGCACACACATTTTGATTTCAGTTTGTGTTAGCCATCACTTGCCATTAGTTAACACCCTAGACTGAGAATGGTGAATGTGTTTACATTTTATTTGTCACCAGGGAATAATTATGAAATATTTACTACATGGAAATTATTCTACATAAATAGATGTTGTATTTACACAGCAGAGCAGAAACCCACAGAGGGGGCTGTTACATGAGGGCTCTTCAATGGCATTCAAAATAGTAGAAGTATTCCTGGTAGCTTTTAGGGCATTTTATTCAATTGGGTGCAGACGAGCTAAGTTTATCTGTATGATAGTTGGTTTGCAAGTTTTGGGGTAAATGATCCAAGAACAGCAAAGTGGATGTATTTTATTTGCACAGTGAAATTCTATTGGCAAAAAAAGCTGCAAAGACAGTTTATATTTTTGTCACACTGTAATAAGCAACTAACGACCCACAGAGAATTTGGGAAAATGTCCTATTTACATTCCCTCCTATTTATATGTCTGCTTTTGCATACAAAGGAGGTCTTTGTTTCTGCAGGGCCTGTCAGCACCTGCTGGCTGCTTCCCACCACTCACCATAATCCTCCGTGGTTTCCATGTGCAAAGGCTTTTGCCAGGAATATGCATCACGTACCTGGCAATTTTGTCTGTGCAGGACATGGTGATGAGCTGCTCTCCCAGCAGGACGCCGTCCCACGTCTGCGCTGCGTTGTGACACCGCACAGGAATGGTCCCTTCTCCAGACTCAATCTTTGTCCGCAGGTGCCCACGGTATTTCCTCACTATGTGCTTGCTGCTGTTCACTGGGCAAAATAAACACAAGAATGACAATTGATTTTTTTTCCAAATGACCTGAGAGGCTGTGCTGGTGCCTGCAGAACCACTTGTGAAGGTCCCTTAAACTGGATGCAAAATTAGATAATAGCCCAAGAAAGCAGTGCAGTGTGGAAAAGAAGGTGCTCTTAGTAAGGTTTTCTTTTCACTTCAGTCAAAGCTTACACAAAGCACACACTGAGTTCATGTTCCCCTTCTATTTCCCTCATATATTTAAAAATAAGAGAGGTGCTCTGTCTTTTTAAGAACCAGTACAATTTCTCATTTTAGGACTGAGTTGTGATGGATGAATATTTGAAAAACCTTGGTTCAATGAGTGTCATCAAAGACTCAGCTGCATGATGCAGACCAGTCCAGTACTTTACTGTGATATTTAGTGACATTTCCCAAATAATTTCAGAAGTAAGGTTTTGATTTGTTATCATAAAATTTCACTGAAAAATTCTGAAAAGCTAAAGGTTAATACTCTGGACCAAAAGCAAATCAACATTTTCTAGTTGTTCATTGCTGGCTGGAATTCCTCCTACAGTCTCCCTGAAGTGAGGTACTTTCCTGCCTTGTGTTGTACCAAGATCTTTTCTCACTTCTGTGATATTGTATATTTGAGTGCAAGGCACTGGCCCCTGGGGTGGCACAGGGCAAGCAGCTAAAGCACTTGTCCTGCACCATGATGAACTGAGTCCTGCAGATAGGCAGTAAATACAGAAGATAATGACATTTCAAAAGCACTTCACCTTCATTATTACGAAAAGAGAAAAACTGAAGTTCTTTATCAAATGCTCTTTACACTGCTACTTTACCCCTGGGTATTTTGGCTATAAAAGAACAGGAAGGAGCCGAAAGGAAATCCTCTGGGTATGCTCACTGCCTCACCCTTGGAGGCTTTCACTGGGGGTCACCTTCTCCCTGAAGCAGACCTTCCACAGTTTCCTTTTAGCCCAAAAGAAAATAACAGAAAAAAACCCCAGTCATGATGGCCTCTGCATTCAAGGAAAAGGAGTGCTGCATTTACAGACATGAAGCTTTTTCCCATACTGCCAACTGTCCTGTGTATTTTTCCATGCCAGCTCCTCATCTGGACCAGAAGGCTTCTCCTTGTGAAGGTGACGCTCTGTTGTAATGCATTTAGAAAAATGGTATGACCTGAGAATGCACCCCTGAAATGTAGAATGTAAGCTTCTTTCCCTTATCTCTTTCTCCCCAGTTCTCCTTATTGGCTGTGTGAATGTAACCCACCCTCTTCCCCTTGCCTTCAAAAAGACGCGCTCATCAATATTCTTCCTCTTTCCCTCCTGCTCTCCTTCTCCACGGGATCCCAAGCACCAGAATAAAGCTGAACTTCCATCTCAGCTAGGGAAAGAGCCTCGTTTTTAGTTCCTCTGTTCCATCCTGTAATATCTCCCCTGCTTCCCTGGCTGGGCGGACAGTGGTAACAGAGAAACAGGGGACATAGAAATAATAGCAATGCTCCTCAGTCCTCAGTGGGCTGTGGGGCTGAGTGCTTCTGCCACCGAGTAACACCAGTGTGCCAGAGGTTGTGGGGCTGCTGGCACCTCTGGCTGTGAGCAGCTGGCTCTGTGCACGATCCCCAGTGCTGGAGGAAGCAGTGGATTGACTGGCTGCTGCCAATGGGTGGTTTGCAAAAAGGGAGAGCAATAATAAATAGCTTCAGCCTATTGGGATTAGCTGAGGTGGGAAATGTAGAGCAGCAAAGTCAGCTGTGACCTGCCAGCATATGGGCAGCTGGGCCCTCGGCAATCATTACCTCTTCTCTCCATTCTTGCTTTTTTAGAATTTAAGATATGTGTGTGTGTGTGTCAGCAGCAGGCTGGGACAGGTGTCAAATGGATTGCTTGGCCATAACCAAAACCGGTTTCCACCCAAACTCAACTTCCATCATATACAAAATATTGTTTGCAAATACTGCTACAGTAATGCTGCTACAGCATCTGCATTTGGAGAAGAGTGGTTGTTGCTACCCCCATTAGCAGCCACGTCATCCCAGCAGCAGGGGATGTGGTCCTTGTGCCCAGTTGTCAGCACCTCACAAATTGACACACTGCACTGATCACCTGACTTGGAGTATTGTGGCTTTTCAAACTTGAGTTCTGGGAAAAACTGGGAACAGCCAATGGAGTAATAAAAAATAATAAGCAAAAATGCCAAAGTCTCAGAAATGTCTCAGATCCCTCTGTTCTCAAACTTTCTGGTTGTGCCAACACTGTCAGGAAACCGTTTCCATGACCATGTGTGCTAATCCCTTGCACATCCCTCTTGTCTGGGATGCTAAGTGCAGTGTAATTCAGAGGATGCTCTTTGGACTGTATTGGCTGTCTGGGAACTGGTCCATATTCTTCCTGGGACACTGCAAGGAAGTATTTTTTAAAAACATGAAGTGGTGGTGAGCAGTATTTTTAATTTTTAAACTACAAAGTCGTGGGAAAGGTACCATGAAATCTGGACAACAAAAGTGGAAAGTGATCACTTCTGCTTAGCGAACACATCTAGCTGAACAACAGTGAGGAATGCCTACCGAAACCACTTTGCCTTTGTCTGCACATACTGAGAACTGATGGCACAGCAGAGCAAGATCTCTGCCAAGGAGGCAGTGAAGAGTGACTCAAGAGGCTATTGCTGTTCTGGCTGGTGGAAAGTGTAACTTTAAGCAAACCAGTTCTCTTTTCCTAAGCTTTCCCACGGGTATTATGAAGATAATGATGCTTCCTTCTTATGCAAATTCATTTAAAGGTACTGCTCAACAGCTATTTATGAAAAAGAGATGCCATCCTTCCAGGAAATATCTACCACAGGAGTCCACCGACTGGAAATCCCTCAGGACAAAATGGTTTTTTACTGTTTCCTTCTCAAACTTTTAAGAAAAATATTTTCTCTTGTTGCACTTTTCCCCTTTCCCATCTCTAGATTCTCCTCTCTTTCTCAGCTCCTGCTCTGAGCTTCCCTTGTAGGTGCCTTGATCTCCTAGATTACTCTCTTATCCAAGCAATTCAGCCTGTTGATGCACCCACATTTCCCATACACGCAAAGAGGCATGTAGCTGCAGGGAACTTTAGTGACTGCAGTATTAGATGAACAGCTCATCATTTATGTGATTTATGTGGCTTTGATTTCACTACATAAATGTTACCTCAGTGAGGGGCAAAGCATCCCACAATATGCTGACAGAGATAAGGTACAAGTTCAGGGGAAAAAACAGCATCAGGATTGCAAACAGCTGCTGGGCAGCTGGAGAATTTAAAGCATAGGCCAAAAATGTTTGGGGAGAAGGATTTGAAAGACTTCTGTGAGTTTGGGGGGTCTGTTTATTTAATTTGTCATTTGTCTATCTGATATTCTCAGGACTGAAGGAAGTACAAAGGCCAAAGCACTCTACATCTGGCTGTTCTACAGCATCTCAACCCTGCACTGCAAGTGCCAGAAACTGAACAATAAAGTTTCTAAAAAGCACTTGAAGTGTGCAGGTGCACTGATAGTCCGAGTTTCCCAATTCTCACACTGACTCAGCCATGTGTCCAGCTTTGTTCCCTGTCCCTGTGCCCTGCCCAGGGTGCAGCCGAGCAGCCGGCGCTGCCTGATAGGATTCAGGCATTTGTGGCCAGTGTACACTCACCCCAGGACACACTCCCACAGCTCTGATAAGGGGTTTTAGCTGCTCAACTGCTATTAAATTCAGTGAATAGGGTGTGACTCAAACCTTGTGCTGTGCTGCCTGTCTCAGGCTGCTCACATTGCTGGGGTAGTTGGGACACATGCTCCAAAAGATCATCTGTGGCATTTATATAAAATACTAATAACCCAAAGCTCTGAATGCTTTCAGATTGCCAATGATTAAATAAATCCAAATCTGCAGCTGGAACACACTGAGTTCTTTTTTAGCAAGCCATTAAGTAGCACAGGAAGATACAACCAGAGGAAAAGATGAGGCTCTGTGAATTTTGCACTGAAGCTGCAGACAGATTCCAGCACATAAGCTGCTTGTCAGCAGTAAAAAATGTGGTCCACTTGCTGGCACAGCCTGCTACGGATCATTTTAATGCAGTCTCAGAAATATATTTATTTATGCATCTTAAAGTCACAAACTACAGCCTACTGCTGTTCTGCTGTTCAGTATGATCAAAACATCAGTGACTATAAGCATTTCTGATCTGCGCTGTGCTGGTTCTCCAACTGCTTAATCTCAGCTAATTGCAGGGGAGAAGGCGTCTGTGGATGCCACTTCAACCAGAACAAAATGTCAATTCAAACTGGAATTGGAAAGGACAAATTTAAAAATCATTTGGAGTGGATTTATGATGTGTGCTGTACTCAGATGTGGAAATTACTCCTGAGAGTTCCTAAGATGAAAAGGTGCTGGATTAATTACTGGATTAGAAATGTACACAGACAGGTGCCTTGTATTTAAAATCAGTGAAACCCTCTGATTTCAACCTCACCTCTTATTTTCGTATTTGCTCCAGGACTAGTTCTAGCTCATATGGTAATGAAAAAAGCCACTCCATATTTATTATTTAGTTAAAGAGTGAAGAGGAAATGGACGGTGATTAAACAGAATCACATGAGTAAGGCTCTGTCTGAGATTTTGCATGACTGCCTCAGAGGTTCATTTTCTGTTTCCCTGCTTCAGTGGAGGCTGTTTTCTCCTCAGGAAAGAAGAAATAGAACAGCCTATCTTGCATTTTTTTCAGTGCTGGACCCTCCCCTCCTCAGCATGGTTTATAAGGCTTCCTTAGAGCAGTGTGAGACAAAGATGTGGAAAGAGGATTAACATTTGACTGCCTTTGTATTTTGATGGCTATTAGAGACACACTTTCCTCAACCAGATGCTGACTAAATGTCCAGCATTACTATTTCTGGGAGAAATAAATTAAATTAAAGTGAGAATCACAGCACAGTGAACACTTTGGATGTGTCTGCTCTGCTGGGCAGAGTGGCTGGTCAGGTAAATCCCTGCTGCACTGTGCTTTGGTGACCAGCACAGAGCCAGGCTGAAATGCCATGGGCCAGCTCTGGAAAGCAAGAAACTTTAGGAGTATTCTGAAATAAGCCTGAATTTGTGAAATGAAGGGTCTACAGAACTGCCCCTGCAGTGACTTCAGGGATGTGTCCTTCCCAGAAGGGAACACAAGGCTGTGTCCTGCACAGGTTAAACAGGACAAAAGCATGTTGAGATGAATCCCTAAAAGTCAAGATATTACTTTTAAATATAGGCTGTGAGGGATATTGCATCTGAAGGCAGTCTTAGGAGAGATTTGTTTGCTCCCAGAGCCATTTGGCACCTACCACACTGTAGCAGATTTCAGTTCAGATCTATGGTTTGGACAGTATCATTAAGCCTTCTATCCAAATAAAAATTCGGAATATGTACTTTATATGACAATGTTACAAACATGGAACACCTGTAACTTTTAGAACTGAAATTAACATTGGAGATTGAACTTTACCTTTTCCTTTCTCCCTGCCTCTTTCTTGGCTGAAATACCATCTTTGGACATTAGTCCCTAACTTGACAGAATCCATGACCTGATAAATTATGTTCCCTTTGGCATATTATTCTTTCTTCTTTTCACTAACCTTCAAATAACACTTTTCACTCTTTCTACTTCTTTCAGAAGTTTTCATCTGCTTCTAGTGATGTACTGACAAGATGTGATAGCAAAGTCAATTTGCCAATCCATAGATTATCATTATGTGGCATTTAATCCAGAAGAAGCAATGAAGAGAAAACTTGAAGTTTGAATCCACAAGAACAGAAACGAAATGACTGCATTTTTTTTCCTTATCTTCTTTAAGTACCTATTAATTAAATTATTATTTTTTGATTGAATGTTGGCGTTACGAGATAGTGACTGTGGGAAGGGTGTAAGAATGATATTCTAGCATATTGAAGTTTATCAGTGAGTGTTTTAATGAAAACTTTTCATTTTGGTCCATCAAAATGCCTCTGGATATGATTACTGAGGAGAAAAATTTCATCTGTTAAGATAACATAGCACTTTTACAATGAATACTTTTATTATTTTTGTAGGTTAATATGAAATGCATTGAAAGCTCATCCTAGGGAGAGGTGCCAAAATACCTTCATTGAACCTATGCTAGAGCAGAGAATGACACTCTAACGCATTAAATTCATTTTACCATCAGACTAACTTCTAAGTAAGCCTGGACTCTCAGCAGGCTTTAATACCCTGAGAGGAAAAAAAATCTTAGAGAAATAGCTCAAAGCCTACAAACAGGTTTTCTCTAATGTCTATCTTCGAGGAATGCCTGGGATCAAAATGTGAGTAACTAGTTAAAATTCACTTTAAAACAATTTGCTGGCAGCAAAGTCATGCACAGCTCTCTCTGAGAGTTATAAATGACTGTTCCAGGCAAGGAGGAATGAGCAGTAGTGGGTCAGGTGTCCCAAAGAAATTCTTTGCCCCACCTACAAACCCAGGCTGTGGACTCCAGCCTCCTCTGGAGTAGAAAAGCATTAGTGTGTTGAAGCCAAAACTACAAGATTTATCAGTGGGATTAAGATTCTGTGCATGTGGCAATCAAGGAAAGTACAACTCAAATACTTCAAGATTATTATTTTTAATTACTAATTGCTCCTCTTGTGTAAAATCAGACATGTCCTACTGTGGCTTTGAAAGTGCAGCTGCTCCCACAGAGCAAAGTCTAGAGGTCTGGGAAAGGGCTTTGGCAGGGCTGTGAACTCTCTGAGGAGACGACTTCTGCCTCTGAAGCCTCCATCAGACCACTAGCTGGTGTCCAGCAATGCACAGCTCATCTTGGACTGCCAAGATGTGCAGAGGTGCTGCTTGTTCCCAGGTCAGCAGCTGATCAAAGCCAGTGGCTGGAGGCTGCACGTGGAGAGTGAGAGGCTGCATCCATCAGAGACCAGGGGGAACCAGCTACTCACCATGTCCTAAGATGTGCATTTCATTTTTTTGTTAATGAGAAATGTTTTTTCTTAAAGCTAGGCTTTATCTTCTAAATATACTTTGTGTGAAAAATATATCAACATCACTGGAATTGCCTATTTGGTGACAATTCTCTCTCCTGCCATGTTTTAATCAAGAAGTTTACACAAACATAAAGAGACTGTGTTATTCATCATAACCCTCTTCTTTTATAAACAAAACATGCTGTGATTCATGTGGCTTTGGGATTTTGTTGCAGTTGGGAAATTGAAATCTTCAAGGATGATTTAAGGAAAATGTTGTGGAAGAAGTCAGCAAAATATGAAAACAGAAAATGAACCCCATGAGACAGAAACAAGAGCAATCTGTCAATAATGTCAGCAGATTTTCAGCCACTCTGTGGTTGGTATGAGGCTAGAGAGGCTGTGGTTCCTGATGCATCACCAGATATATTCTAATTCAGCTTCTAGAACTCTGGAGTCCTATGGTCTTTGGCTGAAGAAATTAAATCTTGATCACCAGAAAATGTTTCCTGATGTCCTTAAAAATCTAAATCTTAAAATTTATTAACTTTATTAAAGTTAATAAATCATTCTGAATAATTTTATAGTAGCACATAGAATATACAATGTTTTCCATTTTAGTATTCTACTCTTAGCACTAACTACCCTTTCTCAGAGCTGTGATTGCTGGATCCCTTTTATTCCTATTTTACAGATAGAGAAATATAAATTAACAGAGTGAGGTGAGTTGCCCCAGACTGGCTAGAGAAGGCAGCTTGAACGATCATGGTAAGAATTAGATTGTTTGCTAGTCATACAGATGTCTTCAGATTTCTCTCCTAAGACTCTAATAAACTCCCCAGAAGTCTAAGGACTTCCAGAAGTCCTACAAAGATCTTAACAGGACCTGGAGCTGCCCGATAAGCTTTCTAAAACTCAGTTTATGAGTTTTACCTGTAATTCCCACTCAGTGGAAGGGCAAATTAGACTAAATTAGATCTGAGCGGGTGTAGTTTTTACCCACAGAGATTTTTCCTAGCTATGGTTTGATATTTTCCACCCCCAAATTCTGTGCCTTATTTATGTGCATACCTGGGGTTTATGGGCTGCTGGGGTGGAGTGGAGTGGGGGAATGTCCAGGAGCATGTGGTCTCTTTTTTTCCCTGCTGCAGAGGGAGACACCACCATTCCTTGGGCTGGACAAATCTGGGGACAAGGAGCTTTTCTTGGTGAAATTTTCTACTGCTGTTCTGAAAACTTCTCAGGCATGGTCTTTTGCTGATTAATGTAGCCTTTTTATCACATCTGAACATTGCATCCAAATGCAGTGTTTTACAAAGCAGCAAAACCCATAACAAAGCAGAATCAATAAATACAGTGCAATGCCCTTCGGCAATTCAAGCATTCTGTTAAAATTAGAATCTGATTATAGCTGTGGAAACCTGTTTTCCTGAATCCTAACAAACACATTTTGCTTTACATGAAAGCTTTTCAAAGCTGTGGCCAATGCTGGCTCTGAGCAATCCATAGCTTTTCAGCATATTCCTTCTCTTTTCCTGGATAGACACACACTGCACTGACATACACTTCTGAAAATCTTATTTTCTACTTTAAACTCCCCCTGAAACAACAAAACTCAAATAAGCAAAAGCAGCCAAGAATATCATAAGGAGAAGGAACTGGGACATTTTTAATGCATTGTCAAAGGCAAAGAGTTTTCTCATGATGTGTCACTTCTGACAAAGTTTTAAAATGGAAAGTTAAAAAAGGGAGCTGTCTAGCTCTGCTGAGAGGGAATTCACTGATCCAGGACTTGGGAGACAGAGATTCAAGTTTTTATTTGATTCTAAGTGGCCTTGAATGAAAAATCTTAACTTGAACTAGGCATGGGAGGAAATGAAATAGGGGTTTTCTACCCCTTATTACTGATGACCAGGAGATACAAGAAAGATGTGATCCCAGTTTCACACAGTTACTTTCTTTTAAATTTTGCCTGACATGTTCTGATTTTTTTCCAGCCAGTCAGTACTTTGAGACCTGAAAACTGTCCATGAAGTGAAGTTGTTAGTCACCAGGCAGCTTTAGCAAAACTCCACTAAGAACCTAACTACCCAGCCTGGTAGAGATTAATAATGGAATATAAAGCAACAGCAAACTTTTACAGGTCGATTAATTGTACTGAAAGCTTCAGGACTCCAATACAGTGAAATAAGAGCCTCTTTCCAAGGTGAATCCTGGGCTCTAGCATGGTAATACCAACAATAAAACCTTTCATTCTAAAGCTGTGCTTTCAGAGCTCTCCTAAGTCTGGCCACCACTGGTTTCTCTGGCGGATTTAGGGGCTAGAACTTACCTTGGGGATTGGCAAAAGGTTTAGCATGACAGGTCATGAAAGGAATCAGACCTCTCTCCTTTGGGTTACTGAAAGTGATGGGATTTCCAGAACACGTGAACCATGTATTTGCAGACTCTGGCACTGCTGCTCTGTCTGAGCAACGGGTCCATCTGAGCATCAAGATGCAGCAGCTGCTGCTCCTGCAGCTTTTCCCTCAGGTGGCTTCAGAAGGGCTCAGGGTTCACAGCAGAGGGCTTGGGCCAGTCACTGTTCCCACTCTGGTACCCCTGACAGGAGTCTTTCCCCCTTTTCCATTCTCTCCCTTCCCTGCAACCTTGGATGAGCAGAGAATGAGTAGGAGAGGCTGGGGGAGGAAAAGCTCCTTGCAGCACTGGGGATGGCTCCAACCAGTGCCTGCAGGTCCTGTGTGGGTGCTGTGCATTGGAAGAATCAGAGGGGTTTCACTCATCTTGAAGAGTCCCCTCACCCCTCACTGTGTTGCTCTCTCTCGCCCACTTCCCCATCACAGCTGAACATCACAGACCCACTCTCCCTCAAACTTTCCCATCCTCACTGCACCCTCCTGTCTCAGGGTCCCACTGAGGCCCCTCAGCCACACTTTCTTCTCCTGAAATCCCTTTGCCCACCTTCCCCAGAAAAAGAAAGCTCCCCCACAGTGCCAGCATGAATTTGTTTTAGATGCTGGAAAGAAATCTCTGAACTGTCTGCAGCACCACTTCCACACCTGGAAAGCCCTGAGCTAAACCAGACCACTGCTCAGACCTGCAGTGGGCACAGAGGACTGGGCTGGGCTCTGCTGTCATCCTTGTCCATCCTGACCAGAAGCACACTTCAACTCTGCTCCAGCCATGGGTGAAGTGTGTAAGTGAAGGAGAGAATTAACCAGAGAGAACTGTCCTGTGACCATGCTTTCCCTACCAAGCTAACTTGAGTGAAAGCTGTCACTCTGAAACAGCATTCCAGCAGCTTGGGAAGATTGAGTTAAGAACAGGGCAATTAATACAAACCTAATGCCTGCAAACAGCCTGAGCAGGGACACAAGCTCCTTGACAGACCAGCCTCTAGTCAGCTGAAGAAAGTTGCTGCATTTCCTCTTTGTTTACTTTGGTAAATTGAGGCTGGGTCAGTGGCACAAGCAGAAGGGGCCATAACTTCCATGGAACGTGATCTCAAAGGAGTCTGACAAAGGGTGCTGTGCTCATACCTGAACCCAAACCTTTTGGATAAGACCCAGTTCAGTCTTAATGAAGTGAAAGGACAATTTCCTCCCATCTTCTTTAATACTAATTCCCTAGCCTGTGAAGTAATGCAAAAGCCTCTTGCTGTATCTGCAATTTCTGCAGCATTCTTTATATGACAAAGCAATCTGGGCTGACCACAAGAATCCATCCAGAGCTAGGATTATTTCTCCTGAGGCAGTACTCAGCACTATAGCCTACAGTGGTGTATGCATTTTTTTAGTTTCCTGTTACTTCTGGGCATGGTTCTCTATGATAATTTTGTTCTGAGATCCCCCAAGGTATTGTTCTGCTCAGTCATATGAAAAATAGGAAAATAATGCACCTTCATCCCAGTTCCACAGATGGGCTATTCATCAGCATAAAATCAACTTTACAGCCTAGGAGGAAGCTGCTCCACACACCAAATAGCTACAAATTTCCAAGATGGTTTCCCAAGCTGCAGCAGGCCAGCAGCTGTGACGGAGAGATGTGATACCTGGGAGCACTCGTGCTATGGGAATAAGAAATAGTGTCCAAGTCCAAGGGATGACCTGTGGTTATCCTCAATTTTTGTAATGGGAAAGTTTATTACTTTGTTAGAATCTGAATTTTCTTGTAGTTCCAGATACCTACCTAATTTCTTTTCAGATCACTGAGTTACTTGGTTCTTCTTGAATTGCTTTCCCCTTTTACCATCTATTTACAAGAAAACAATTTGTCCATTTAACCAAACATGGGACTGGCAAAAGGAAGGCAGAGATTTCTTCCTCTTGCACATCCAGAAATGTTCACCAAACCCAAGGGTTTGGGGAGTGATTCTAGCCCAGTCACTGCCATAAGCATCCTCATTGTATTTCCATCCTGACAGCTCCCTGCAGGACACTGAATGCTGAGCTCTGGGGCTGAGACTTTCACAACAGTTTTAGGAGATCATCAGACTCCTTAGAGGGTCTCTGTGTGAATTTGGCCTTCTCCAGCCAGTCTGCTCAGGATATAGCTTTCAGTGATCTGGTTTGGGGGTGACACAACCTGGGTCAGCCCCATCTGAACGTGGAGTGCTGAGTTACTGGTGTGAGCAGGGCATCCCTTCACAGCAGCCCTGGATTTGGGGTTAACCGAGAATTTTTTTTAAAGAATGGAATGTAAAATCCAGCAGCCAGACTCACAAGCAGGGAAAGCACAGGTCTGCCCAGTGAAAGCACACTTGAAGTAGAAGCACAAATGTGTCTTCCTGGGTACTCTTCAGTTCCCCAACTCTCTGAAAACTGCAGTGCACATCTCCTCATCACATCACCTACCAAGGCAATGATCTGGCTCACGTGGTTGCAAGTAGGTCCTGCTTAGATGAGAGTTCTGTCAAATGTGTGTGCATGAGAGCTTCAGCACAGCTGTAGGTTAATAGACAAGCAGGAGAAAAACCCCATGTGGAGCAGATGCAATGGTGTGTTTCAGACCTAAAGGAAGTGTGGGATAAAACAGGAGCTGGGCTATCAAGGAGTCAATGGCACAAGGCAATACAGCATGTTAGCAAGAGATAGAAAAGCAGCCCAGGGGAGAAGAACTGAGACAAGCCCTGGGGCAGATTCTGTTTGTCTCTTTGGTGATCCATGTAGTGAAAAAGAGAGAGCACATCCCTAGAAAAAAGATGGACAATGAGGTAAAATACTGCCAGGGAAGGAGTGGGGAAGTAGAGGATTTTTTTTCAGCTCAATTTTTCAAGCAATTCATTTTGCTTTTCAAGATACTTAAAAAAAAAAAAAAAAAACCCACAAAAAACCCAATGAGTCAAGAAGCACTAAATTAGTTAGGATGGTGCTCTAGCAAATCAAGGGCTTGATTGTTCTGTGGTTTGCCCTAGATTTAGGAGAAAGTACAAAATGTGCAACAAATACTACAGGGTGAGCTGCCCCCAGGGCTCCACCTCAGGAGCTGGAGTGTGTTTGCCACAATGGGAAACAGCAGCCCCCTGAGGCCCTTCAGGAAACCCACCTTAACTTGATGCTGATGCTGCCCTTGGGAGAGCTCAGAAATCCAGGCACACCTGGCTGAGATGTACACAAAGGGAGAAGGCACCAGAAAGGGGGATGTCCCAGGCTCCCTGACCTGCAGCACTGAACTGAAGGAGAGGAAGAAGCTGCATCCATGAAGAAGGTATTAGGGTTATGAGGACACTGGGAACATACTGCCTTTCTGTCATATAGCTGTGCTACAACCTTGAGGCCAACCTTGGAAAATGATGGAAAGGGTCTTGGGAAGGAGACTGACTGGAGAGAATGAGCCAGAACAAACCCATGAAAAGCATCTGAAACCCCTGTGGCATTTCCCAGTTTCATATTCCTGCAACACCATGCCCCTGGCTGGTCTCCTCTCCTGCTCTCAGTTGCTCTTCCCTCTTTTCCTCAGCCTCTTCCCCTACTCTCAGGTTGTACCTTCCAAAGCTCCAACTTCACTTCCTGTAAGCTTGTCCAACCTCCTGACCTACAGGCACCAAAAAAGAGTTAGAAAACCCCTCCCTGCTCAAAGCAGCCTGGTCCAACTGGATTTTGTCTCTCTTTTAGAGATACCTTAGGATGTTATCAACAAACAAGTCAGTTTACCTCTGATTCAAGAAGGCCATTTCTTCAAATTAAAGTAGGATTTTATCTCTTTGTCCCTAATCTCTTACTTTCCTGTGTGAAGCTGGCCTGGGTGTGGGCTCCCTGGACCTCTCCTCTGCATTGCAGCTGTCAGACTTTTACACATGTCACAAACTTGGTACTCTGCTCTATCCAGTAAGTAAACTGGGTTTCAAAAGCATGCCAGCTTACGTCCTCCCTTATCAGAACAAAGCTCATAAGAAGGAAATGTGAGGCTTCCCTGAGGGTGCTGGAAAGACACGGTGGATAATAGGAAATTTTTGGAAGGAGATTTGAGAAGTGGATTTTGCTCACTCCCTATATTGATAAAGCCTTATCATATTCCTTCTCAAAACCAGGAACCACATGGTGAGACACCGTTTTTAAATGTTAATGCATCTTTAGAGAATAATCAGTAACGTTTGATGGCTTGTGCTAGCTCTAGGAGAGGTTTCTTTGTTGTTTAAGAAATGAAACAGCATTCATCTGGAGTTTCTTGTCATTACTGGATAAAAGAAAGGTTATTTCTTTAGGAAAAAAAAAAGAGGAAAGAGAAGATCTGAATGATAAACATTATAAAATACTTATCTTCCCAGATGTCTCTGGGATAATGTGAGCTGAAAGGAAATGCTTATCTCACTGAAGGACAGATTTTGGCAACATGGTTTTCTACATGGTGCTAAATCATTTTAGGAGCACAGGACAAAGGTAGAGGGATCTGTTTAAAAGAGTGAATTATGAGCCAGGTATAGTAACTCTTCAGGTCCTGCTACTGAATCATTCTGTAACCTTGGCTAAGCCACACAGACCTTTCTGCCTCAGCTTCTGCTTGGGAAAATAATTCATGTAATAGCCAACAGGAAAATTATTTTCATGATTATCTACAAGTTTACTGTCTGTGTCATGTACTGCACAATTATATATTTTTAAATGCAGCTGCTTGTATATCTTGCTATCTACAGAAGCATTCCCTCATTAGTTGGGAGATTTATCTGGTCTTTGAAGAAATCCATGGGCCAAGCAGGGTTCACCTCCAGGGCTGGGTTCAGCTGCATATAATCAGGCAGAACAGGCTGTCAGCTGCCCAAAGCACTGACCTACTCATGCCAAGAAGAGCAGAATCCATCCTGGACAGCCTCCGGTTGCTTTTGAGAATGGACCACATTTTAAAAATAATTACAGATTTTGGTGCTTTCAATTGTCATGTCAGCAAAGAGGTGCCCTAGGAAACCTGCCTTCTGGAAAACATGAATGCCTTTAACCAAACATAATGCCTTTTTTGAGATATCTCTTGATACACCTATATAGTGGGAGGCCAAAGATGATCATTGTTTTTTGATATTCTTAAGCAGTCCCTCTTTTATTTTTAATTTTGATTTAAAATGAATATGATAATTAAGATGCTGTGTCTTTTCAATTTGTTAATTAATCAGGAATTTGTTGATTTGATTTTGAGTTTTAAGCATTTACTTCCTTTTGTTCATTTTGTAAACTCTGCTGACACAACGCAGAAATCACGTCAGGCAAGGACCACATTTCCTTCCTGAACAGGCACATTCTGCTTTCCTGCCCCAGCAAGCTGCTTTTCACTTGTGAAAAAAATTCTAGTCTTGGAAAAATAATACCTAATCATTAATAAATAACTTATACAAATCAGAAATCACAAAGGAGTGAAACCACCGTCTGATGGATTTGCCTGTGAGGAAGTGAGGTTGTTGTGTGACCTTGGGTGATGAATTAATTTTACATTCCCGTGTCTATGCTTCCTCCTCCATCCATTTTTTTGTCCTGCCCGCCCCACATTCAAGGTAGTCAGGGCAAGGACTATTTCTCATTATGTGAACATTTGGCAGCCATCACTACGGGCTTTGCAGAGCTGTAAAATGCGCGTATGAGGAGCAGTAGCTGGGACAGAGATAAGAGAGTAGCGTGTGCCTTGTGTATTGGATCATGGGGTGACAGGCAGGTGGTAACAAGCCACAGATCTCTGGAGTCCCCTGTCCCTTGCTGAGAGCATTCCCTGTGGCCAGGCAGGGACACAGCTGGTGCAGTGGAAAAGCAACAAGGGCGTGCCTCTGCCACGGCAGGGCAAGGACAGGGACATCATGTGTGGGGAGTGACGAGGTGAGAGTGCTGGGTCATGGTGGAGATGGGATTTGTCACCATGGACAACAAGCTCTGCAGGTCTGCTGGTGGCACACACTGGCTGAAGAGGCAATTTGTTTATCTCATTTGCAGGATCTCCTCTAGAGAAGAAATCCCTGGAAAATCATGTGTTTGCTTGAATACCATAGGTATGGTTTCTAAGGCTGACCTGGTGGACTCCAACAAACCCACCTGCCATGCAGTGACCATGCAGTGTATTTGACAAAGGCAGCACGGCTTTGGAAAGATCCCTTCCATAAGGCTCTTGCCATTATTTGCTGCAAGTGCAGGTGATATTTGGAGAGAGTCTGATTAGCAATCAACACTACAGATGAGCTATATCATGTATGATATCATATCAGTGCTCTACTTCAGACTCCAGCTGCTGCAGCCTGCTTTTGGTGAAAATGCAACCATTCAACCCATGTGTACTCTGTGAACACTGAGAAGAGTCTATGCATCTCCAGTTAGAGCCCTGATCCTCTGGTCCAGCCTCTGGCCATGGCTTCAAGAATCTCTTTGATCATGGGGATGCTTTCCAAAACACTCATTTATTTTTAGGGTTGTCTGTGCCAAGCAGGAAATGCAGGGATGTATTCCTCAGCAGAGTCATGGAGCCTCAGGTATGCAGAGCTGCCTTGCCCAGCTCTGATTTTCTCTCCACACCTTCCCCCAGCACACAGGACCAAGCACCAGTTGCACAGGCAGACACATGCTCTCTAAAGCCTGTAGTGCTTTTGCTCTCAAGTGAAACACTTTCTGCCAGCAAAGAAAGGGAACAAGAAGGATCTTAAAAACAACCAAAAAAAAAAAGACAAAAAAAGCACCCAAAGGAGGAAATGGAGAAGGAAGATTATTTCCTTACAGTCGGTTGTGATTTCGTAGGGGGAGTTGAGGCGGGCGTCTCCGCAGGGGGAAGTGCTCACGTACAGATGGAACAGGATGTTCTCCCGCAGCCTGTAGCCTCCTTCTTTTAATCGCACGAAGATTGATCGCTCCCAGTCTTCTCGCCGTTTGCTATGATCACAAAAGAGGTTCCAGGTCATTTGTTACATGCCAAATCAGAAACATTTCTGTGCTCTCTCCCCCCTTTTCTCCCTCTGCTTGTTTGTTTGTTTTTATTAGCACCCGGCATCATATATTTAGCCTAGTGACAACAAGAGAAAAACAATAAGCTTCTCCAGGTGAAGAATGTGTGAAGGAGGTCAAAACTGCCAAAGGGCTTTTTGCTTGCTTACCTAAGATACATTCTAATGATAAAATGTGGATTTTGACGGGTAACTCTCCATCCTCACATGCATGGATGCAAAAACACACATTTTAAAGTGGTTCTGGTGCATGAAAAAATGAGTTCTCTTAGGCTCTCATGTGAACACATCAGCTCTGCTGACCACAGTGTCTAGGCACATAATAGAATCCCATTAACAACAATCACCACAACTGAGATGTGTGTTCATATGCTCCACTGAAGAGACCCTCTAACAAAGCACCCAAATTTTATGACCGCTGCCAGCCCTCCCTGCTCTCCAGGTGTTGCTCTTTCCCCCCATTCCACCTGAGCCACCTACAAGTGCTCCACCCGGAATTTTTGGAAATCAGAAGCCATCTTAAGAAGGGTGAACAAAACTTGTGTGAGCTTGTCTCAGCTGAGTTGAGAAAGATACTTATTGAGATGAAACGTTTATCTTTGCAGTGGTTCAGCAGCTAGATGGGGATGCAGTGCACATATTCCATTAGCAGCAGCTGCCCGGGAGGCCAAACCCTCCCAGTGCTGCCGTTTGCAGCAACAGCACAGCATTAAAGCTCTGCTGCTGTGCAGCTCCTCCAATGAGTTACATTTGGGAAGATATGGGTGATTTCTCTGACAGACAGCTGCCTCTAATGCGTGTATTTGGGCAATGGTCACGATTATAATTTTGAAGGTGAAAATGTGATTGGTGAAATTATGATAAGACTCCCTTTGATGGCCTGGTCCTTCCCTCAAAAACTCAAGAGTCTTTTTGGGGGAATATCTCTGAACAGAACAGCACCTGCAGGTAATGGTTTTCCTAGGGTGCTGTTAATAAGGTGGAATCCCACCCGTTTAATTCACTACAGGACAGCCCATTAACCAGGGCGGATTCTGCCTGTCTCTGCCTCCCAATAGTGCAAACAGGGGTGCTTTTTACTCAGCCTTTGAGCGAGTCCTTGGCTTTCATCCAAGCTGCCTCTGCCTGTTTTCTCCCAGTGCAGCCTCTGTGCTATTGAAGCTGTTTGGCTGTCACTCTTCCATGGTTTGGGTGTTTTGTCATTTTTTGATGCCAGGATGCGTTTGCTGTCAGGAGGAATTTACAGGCACATTAGCTCGCCTGTCAGGGACAGGGAGTCACACCGGCTGCCGAGCCGGGGCTGCCACGTACAGCTCCTTCATTTTCTGCTGGCTGTGGTGGAATTTCCCAACTGCACTAATTATATTATCGCCCTGATACAAGCCTCTGAAATAATAAAATCTCTATAAGTCCTGCTGCTTGGACTTTTAGAGGAATTGCAGGTAGTTCTAAATAATTTACTGCAAAATCAGCTGGGAGAATACAGAGCTGTGCAGTCCAAATGCCTGCTATTATTACATTAAATCTCACCAGAGGGTGGGGGGGCAGCTAACAGTACTTGGAGACAGTTGCTATGTAGGGTTGGAGCAGTCATGCTTTGGGCTGGATTTCAGGAGTTCAGCTTCCACCCTGTTTTTCACTGGTCATTATTTTTCACTGATTAACCTTGCTCTCTTACCTCTTTATGAGAACCAACAAGCGTCTGTGGTCAGTGTGGCTGCCAGGCTGGGTGATAGACAGCTGCTCTAAAAATAGTTGGCAGGGCTGGAGGGCAAGGCAGCTTGACTCTCTCCTCCAGCAGACTGAGGCTCTTCATATCACATGGGGTCCTGACCTGCCTTTGGGATGGTTTTTTAGGAGCTGAACTCAAACATGAGGTTCATTCCTGCACAGTGGCTGAATAGGCTTCATAACAAAACTCAGCAAGTATTGTTGGAAAAGTTTGGGTTGCAACACCATCTGCCATGGCTTAGTAAAGATTCTTGTGCATGGGGTGTTTGGTGTATTTCAAAACTCAGGGGGACCTTGTAAAAATGGTCCAGGTAAAGCATGAGATGCACTTCTGCAAAGTCATCTCTACTCTAGCACCAGTACCCTTGTGCTTTGCCTCTGGGACAGGCGTTTTGAACTGTGAGAGGGGAAATGAGTTTGCATCAGCTGTTCTTTACAATGTCCTTTGCACAGCCATACACAACCTGCACAAAGCAATGGAGAGAGGAGCCCACAGTGAGCCTACAGATCCCATTCAGTCAGGGGGTGGCATTAAAGTGTCATTTCTGCATGCTGGCAGTGGCTAAAAGAGCAGAATTCATCCCTAAACCTTTTCCTGTTATGAATTTCTGTGGGAGTTAGGATTTGAGGCTCATTGAAGAGGAACATTTAATAATGTACTAAATTCTAATCTTTTGCTTAAGTTCATTATTCAGCATAACACATGCCCATGTTTTGAGCTGACTTTAAGAAGATACTTAAGCACATGGTTCTGATTTAATATATATTACCCATTTTGGTGAAACAAAGGCAGACAAGCAAAAGAGCAGTTTTTAGCATGTAAATATTTGTATGTACAGGAAGTTTCTAGTACTACATACTACAAGAGAGCATCCTAGAGAAAATAACACCAGACTTAGTAGATGTGTAACAAGAGCTGATTTTCCTGGAAAAAAATAACTTAACTGGACTGGTTTAGGACTATTCCTTGCTTTTTATGTATAAAATAAACAGTGGTTTGCATCTGACTTGCTGGAAGAGCTTACCTTCTGGTAAAATCATCTCCCTGGCACCTGAAGAGTGCACTACAGCAGCTAGCCTACTGTGGTGCTGATTTATTTTAAAGATACCCTATTAATTTTATTTTTCTTTAAAATGGTAGAGTTGTATTTTCTTTTTGTCCCTATTGGCCAGCTGGTATAAATAATACCACTGAAAATTATGTCAATTTTCCTACCACCATTGCAAGAGAATCAGACTATCGTATTTGTGTGCTTTTTGATGGTGATTCTTAGAAAAAGCTTCTCAAAAGGTCTTTCTTGTCCTTCTTTTGAACATCAGAAAATGTATGTCTTATTTCTCATCTCTTTCGTGAAAGTCTGGAGAACTGGAGGATTATGGTTGTCATAAAAATGAAATCTGGGAGGGCTAAGGGTTTTAATCAGACTGGTTAGAAGCTGACAGGTTTTAGTTGTGCTTTTAGCTTTTATTTAACTCAAGCTCTAGACAATGAATTGTTGAAAGAAAGTTTCCTTTTGAAGTATTTGTCACTCTTGCTTCTTAGGGAGGATAAAGTTCCCATTCTGGAACTCTTTCCCAAGAAAAGTCAGGAAAGTCACACCTCTTCTAGCAATAAGAAGAGAAGGGGAAAAAAAGCAATTTGTATATTGCTGCAACATTGGCTTGTGCTTGGAATTGTTCTGCAGCTTAAATATTTGAAGAAGTTGCCATATTCTCTCCTTAGAGAAATGGAAGAAAATTTGCCCCAGCACATGGCAGTTCATCTCACCCCCAACAGATACCTGAGCAGGTCTGCTGAGTTCCACCTCAGAGATGCCCATTTCTCTCCACTGCTGATCAAAGGAATCTTGGGGATCTGTGTGTGACACAGATTTTGTGACTGCCACAAAATAAATTCATTCAGTGAATCCCTGTCTCCTCACCATTAGTTTTACATCCTGGCCCTTGCTTTCTCCAGCCTGCTCACCCTTGCTCTTGGAAGCCTTCATGCTACACTCAGCCAAGTATGTGTTTTACTTTTACTGAGATGAATGTTAGTATTTGTAAATTCCAGAAAAGAGACTCCTTTTCAAAGACAGCATCACACAGAAAAATATTTCTTGCACTGGGAGACCCTAAAGGTTGAAATCCAGCTGCTGAGACCACTCTCAGCAGGTAGGCTTGGTGGGAGGAAGGTCTGTGGAAAATAAGAAATACTTTCCACAGAACAAACTTGCCTGTTCCATAGTGAATGATGGAAAATTTATGTTTTGTGAGTCAAGAATGATGCTCTCAAAATAAAACCATCTTTTTGGTTTCAGTTAATTAATGACTTTGTACAACAGTTGCCTGGCCTGGGAGAGGAGTTTAATTTGGGCCAGGTTAATGCAAATGCATTACAATAGCTGTGTGTTCCCCCAAGCCTGAGGAGATGGTGTTCAGGTAGTCCCAGGGGAGCTGAGTTACCATGTCTGTCCTAAAAACTCCATCCTTATAGCTGTGTGGCAGCATCATGTATTTTCTCTGTGAAAAGGAGATGTCTTTTTTCCAGAGAAAAAGGTGCAAATATGATTTCAATGTGCAGAAAATGAATTTTTTACTTTATTTTGACACCCCTCCCCGCCCCCCCCCCCCCCCCCCCCAATTTATCACCAAATGACAAAGTTCCCAATGATGGCCAAAAACTGTGTGTAGCAACAAATATTAAAATTGAAGAATATATCATAACACCCAGTTTTGCTTTCCCATGGAATTTAAGGAAGCAGAATCTGGTTTGACAATAACTCCAGCTCTGTCATTCAAAGGTGCTTAGCCTTGACAATTGTGGTTGAGATTTTTAGGGTGTATGCTGGTCAGACAAGCGGTGGTGCCTGGTCTTGGCTGAACAGAAAATGATTTGAAGTTATGGTGAACAGAGCTCGTGCTGCACTGAGGATTCTCTTAACAAAAGGTTGTTAACATTGATCCAAATAAAATAATAATATGACTGAACATGTTAGGGAGGTAGATCAATACAATAGTTTAAGATACAGTGTTAGCACTTGTTTCCCAAGAGACCATAGCACAAAGCAAGTATTAGGGCTCCTACACTGCTGAAAACATAATAATTTAATGTAAACTTGAAAGCAATTCAGAATGAAATAGAGAGAATATTGTTTTTGATTAACCCTTCAGTGCTCTTGTCCTCCTTTGTTAGCCAAACCCATGTACTCAATATACTCTCTTGTCTTCAGCTCCAGCCTGAAGTGAAAATAGCCATTATTCCTGTTATTGTTGCTTAGGTGCAACAGTATTACAGGTGCTTACAAGAACACACAATCCTGCTTAGATTAACCCTTGTGTCTGTGACCTGATGCAAAACCTGAAGCCAAAGAAAGTTTTTGCACTGAGTTTAATAGCCTTCAGAAAAAGTCACATGAATCTGCACTCAAGAATGGAGGGCAGAAGAATGACCGATAGAGAAAGAGGTTTATTTGTTTGTTTTCCTTAATTTCTTCATTCCTTCTATATGATGTCACCTCAGCTTCACTTCTGCTCAGTTTTCACATCATAGGATAATTCAGGCTGGTAAGGACCTTAAATCTCTGTCCCAACCTCCTTCTCAAAGTAGTTTGACAGGTTGCTTGAGGTTCTTTGTGCTCAGATTTTGAAAATGTCCATGACAAGAGGGAGACTTCACAACCCTTCTGAGTGACCTGTCCCACTGCTAGCCTATCCCCATGGGAAAAATTAGTCCTCAGACTGAGCTTCTCTTGTCTCAGTGTGTGCCTCTGGTCTGTCACCTTCTCACAGCACACCTTGGTAAAGGTGTCAGCTCCATTGTGCTGCTGACACGCTTTGCTGGCTCTGCCATCCCACCTGCAGCCTGGCCAGGTCCAGATCTGTCAGCACTTCCACACAGCCCAAGTGCTCTGGCTCCTGAGACTCTGGGTAGCCTCTGCTGAGCCTGTGCCAGATGGTTGGCATCATTCCTTTGGGACACCCAAAACTACACATAGTATTGTAGATGTGGTGCAATGAGTGCTGGTTAATAGTGGATGCACACATCCCTTGACAGACTCTTCATGCTTCCCAGGATCCTGCTGACCCTCTCTGTTGTTAGGCACACCTCTAGCTAATGTCCTGCTTCCTGTCTGCTTACAAACCCTGCCTGCTCCCCAGCCTGGATTTCTTTCCTTCTTGGTGGAAAGGAGGAAGGTCATTCTTTCCTCCTTGGTGTGGGGCTTTGCATTTGTCCTTGCTAAGTTTTCTGCTAAAGTTCCCATCCCTGCAGCCTGCTGGGATGACAGACCAGCCCTCAAGCATAGTGACTGGTCCTTCCCACATTTTGGTGTCCTCTGCAAAGCTTATAACCAAGCACTACATAACCTGTTCCAGATTGTTGATAGATATGATCAGAAAAAGGACAGCATTCTGAGGTACCCCACTTACTGCTATCTTCCAAGCAGTGTATGACCCATTAACCATTTAAATGGTAACAGGGTGGATTTGGCTGAAGACAGAAACAATAATTCCACTGTAATGATTATACATGCTATAACATTTTAAAACATCATAAAGAAGAAGTGAGTGATAGCATCTTAACACTTTGGCACAAAGTTTACTGTGCAGTTAACACTCATTGGTTCTCTAGTGAGTCAATGAAGACATTAATGATCAATAAATCACTTCTTTGAGATCTTTCAGCAGCAGCAAGGAAAGACAAGAAAATGGCTGCATTAAGCAAAATGACTCCCTTCAAGTCTCTGGTCAGTGAATGATGCTAATAAGCCTGCAAGTAAAGATTTGTACAAAATCATCAGGCTTCATAAAGCCCAGCTTTATGAGTCATATCTAATTGCTACTGAAAGAGAATCAGCTGAAGTAAAGCAGCTCATGACCCAACATTTTGGACTACCTAACTCTCAATTTTTTTTGTGCAGTGTATTGTTCCTTCATCACTGAAAGACTCAGAAAAAAATGACATAAAGAAACAAATAATTCAGTTGTCTTGAGGATGGATTTGTTCCACTGAAGGCCATGTAGCAGCCCCCAAAAATCAAGAGAATTCAGTTACCTTAAGTGTAGCTCCAGCTGTGAGTAGAGGAAGTGAACAAATGCCCTTCTTGCCACAATTTCTGCATGGCAGTCGTTGACCGCAAGCCCTTGGTCATTTATGTATTCCCCATTTATACATTTGGTACCCGATGACAGCACAATAACCTGAGCTTGCCTGATGTCCAAACCTGTAGGAAGAAAAACAAAAGTGCTGTGAAATTGCTGGGGGTGAGTATGATACCATGGCTGTTAGAGCCCTGACAGCGCACGCTTTGATGTGGCAGCCAGACAGCCCTAATGGGATGCTCGTTAAGGTGATGATATGGCCTTTGGAATATGCAGGAATCTCACATCTCTGTGTTATTAGAATAATAAGGTCTATATTTCAGTCTTGCTTCTAATTCCAAGATAAAAGCTCTCCGTGAAGTTTACTTGTTAAATCAATAACTACATCATAGCAGAGCATATGCTGTAGGGAGGCAATAAAGAACTCCTGCAGTGCTGATAAATGGCCAGGTTTTTATGAGCTGTTGAAGACATTTTCTGATGGGAACACATACTCTCTAAAATATTAGGTTTCATTCCTGTTGCCCTCTAAGTACTAAGTAAAATAGAAGTAACTTCTGGGGCCGCTCTTTAAAAATCATGAAGAAAATACCCCAACAGATTTGACTTTTAGTCCAGTTTCCTTTCAGCTTCTCCAAGAGCAGCTACATCAGGGCTCTTTTCAGTGTGGTCTCAGGGATTGAGCATTTATCACTGAGACCAGCTTTGTTCATCTGTTGCCTCTCCACATAATGGTGATGACAATTGAAAGATGTCCCTTACTTGGTCCAGATAGACACTTTCTAGGAATAAATCCTAATTTATTTGGAGTCAGTTGTGAAATGCTTAGAGACTTCAACAGAACCTGGCTTTCACTCTAAAACATAGCTCATTCAGCCCTGTGGACAATTTCAAAGTAGAATTTAGAATGAACTGAGCCCAAAATGAAATTATCTTTTGAAAAACACATCCCAGGACTCATCTCTCTAAATATCAAAGAAAAAGGGAGCAGCTCTTGGGAAAAATAACTTTTTTGCCTGATAGGTGCTTCCTCTAGAAGTGCCAAAGTAGCCTCTGAGTGTAGGGCTGTGTTTGACACAATGGCTGAGTGTAGGCAAACACCTGCACAGTACAGCACTGGCTCAGACTGTTGGTGTTGGTGTGGCTGTGCCCAGGTAGTGTCACCTGGGATGCCCTTGATGTCCTGCATACCATCTGCCTGCTGTCTGGGAAGTCCAGGAGCTTCTGCACACTTCCCATGCATCACACATGGAAATCCATGAAGAGGCTCAATGAAAACACATGCCCGTGTTTTGGCAACTGAATCAAGACCTTAAAATGTGACAAGTCAGTGATGAAGACAGGTCTGAGACTGCAAATACCCATAGGAGGAAGGAAACAATCTTCCTGTGGGCCGTGGTGATGCTGTTTCTGTGGTATTACTTTAGCTTTAGAAAAGCTTTAGGAATAATTTTATAGAGTCAGCAAAAATATTATTTTCCTCTTACAAGGTCTATTGAATAGCAGAAAAACGGAAAAATCACAGAGATTTTTTTTTGGTTTGGCATGTCTGGGGCCATGTTCCCTTATAAAATCTATTGGTGTTAAAGGACAAAAGAACTGAATGGAGAAGGAAATAATATTTTAAACAAAAGGATTGATGCTGCCAATGATTTCCCAATTAATAAATACCATCAACAGCCCTTCATAATCTCCACACAGCACTGTGACTAGTAGTGGATGATGTGCTGTAGCACTGTTGCCATGCTTAATGAATATAATTGCAAATGATATCAAAATTATTTCGTGCCTTTATCAATACAAAAGCTACATCAGTAATTGAAAGGTTTAGTAGTGATGTGGCATTGCAGCATTGTGGCATTTGTAGGAGAGATGTAAGTATTGTGAAAAATTCAGTCAATCACATCTGAGTCCCTGGTTGTGAGAGTCTCATACAGAAATTGTTACAGGTACTAGTGACAAAGTACACATCACTGTATGCCTCTGCTGAGAGTTTAATCTCTATTTGTCACTATAGATGTGGCCCTAAAAAAGTGTTCTGGAGTATTTATTGGAGAGGAAAAAAAAGAGCTGAAAACCCAAGAAATGAAGATGGGAGAAATGGAGAGAAGAAAAAGTCTTTGTTTATTCTGTTTTTTTCACTAGGTAAAAAGTTGAGGTGGAAAAATTACTCGTTGCCTACAAAGAAAAGTGCTTATAGTCTGTACATTAAAATTGCTTTGCTTTAGGGTCACTGCTTTCATGAGAAAAATAATAGGTATCTTAGATAGTGACATGTCCATCTAGTTAACAGTGTCTTTCACATGGACTAACATCAAACATTTCATGGACCACTGCCTGCCACTGAGGTGTTTGAGTCCCACTCAGCATCTCAAAAAGCAGTGTATATTTTCTTCAACAGTATGTAATATCTTCCTTGGGTGCAAGGTCCATGAAAAGAATCAGTTATTTTTTTGTTCTATGTTATTTATTTACTGCTGTAGATAGAGCCTTATTTACCTCAGCACAGCAGGAGAACACCGAGAGGCAATTCCCTCCTACAGAAACTCGTGAGCCTCTCTGTCTGCCCCTGAGGACCTCTGTCAATACTGCTTCTCAGGGCAGTGAGACCAACTGCTTCCTTCTCCTGACATTAGCATGCCCCTGGTGTGCCTCCTCCTCTCCCCCTTCACCTCGTGCTCAAAGCACCAGGCTCTGAAAATACAGAGCAAGCCACCTGGGTAAGCCCTCCTGCTCTGGGATCTACACCTTCCTCATCCCCCAATCAGCCCAGTACACAGTGTGATGTCTTTTATTTTTTCAATCATTTTACCCACAAATAAACTTAACTCTTTTTCTCTTCTCAGATGAGGGTAAGCTGGTGAATGCCCTCAGAATTTTCTGTAAGGTCTGGATTTATTCAATGAATGAAACAGAAAGGCACCCAACACCTGTCAAATGCAGCAATAATATGAATCCCTCTGATGCTGTTTGCTATCACAATGTCCACCTGCACAGCAATAGCCAGTGTGCTCGGGGTGCTCACGTTTGGGTGAATTAACCCAATTCATGTTGGCTTTCGGTGATAAGGGGCCCCAATAGGTAGCTGTGTGTGGACACAGCCAGGGGTGTTTGCCAGTCCTGGCAAGGTTCATGTGCTTACAGAACATCACTTAGATGTTGCCTGGGGCTGGGAGGCAATGGCTTCCAAGAATTTGCAGAAGCAGTCTGTGTTAAACATTAAAGATCTCCATGTATTTTCCATTTGCAGAAAATAATCCATGCTCTTCTATGCTCAGAAATACCCAAGAGATATGTCTCACTGCTGTGGCACTTGGAAACCCAGGTGTACATGACTTATGCATTAGCTCTGAAATATTTACACCTCACTGGGGAGCCAAATGGAGAAAGTGATCTGTGACCAGCGTAGCACTGCTCAATGCTGCCTGTGAGGGCACCCAGCATGATGAGAAATACTTCCAACAACCTGACAGTTGTCCGCTGTGTTCAGGAGCATACATGCTAACAGGCTGTCCTCTTGCATGCCTTGTTTGGTACATACACAGAGTTGGAGGTTTATCCCCTGTGTAATGTTTGATATTATTGCCAGTGAACATGGGAGGAATTCTTCTCTGAAAGGAGGACGTGATGCCTAGCTGATGAAGGCAGACTTTAGCATTGACTAATCACGCTGGCATTTTAGGCAGCATTTCCAGCTCTGGAGCCTAGATATTTGCTTCAGTGATTCAGAATTAATAGGCACTTCTTTACGTTTGTCTATTTTTCATTAAAACCAGTAATTACTAACTCTTGTTATCAATGTTTACTTCCTATTTTATTTTGCTTGCAGAATACTTCAAATTTCTCAAGTCATTTCTATTTATGAAAGTCGAGCTCCCTCATAAACATTGATTAATTGAACCTCAGACAGGCAGCAGATCCAGACTGTGCACATCCTCAAGCCATGCCTGGGAAAGCTATGGCTTTGTGAGTGGCAGAATCCTACATGAACAGCAACTGGCACCAGCAGCCTTATGGCACCTACCCTGCTCAGGGCTGTGCAGCAGGGTTTGACCCAGGACAAAGATTGCTCCACACAAGACTCATGTTCTTACTGAGGGGAGCCAATCTCAGGTGAAGGATCCAGGGATGCAACTGCATTCAGGTTATTTGACAAACAAGGAGAAATGGGCTGCATTACTGTGACCTTAACTCCTGACCCGCTGGTTGTCAGAGCTCATGAGGCATTTCCTACCCTCCCTGCCTTCTGCAAAGTAATGTTTGAGGAGACATTAGGTTAGAAGTAACTAGAGAACGACCTATAACAGGCACCTGCATTACGTTTCTATTATTTGCCTAAAGACTTCTAATAGTTTTCAATTTGAAAAGGAAATGGAGCAGGGGAAAGGAAATTGGGAAGCTGTGTCAGCATAGTGGCTGTGTCCTGGCTAACACGCTATTGTTGAGGACAGCTGAGAGAGCAGGGAGGGAATTCACTACAATTTATCTTGACAAATCCTGTCAATTAATTAATTGCATTTTAAAACAAAATTGTACACATAAATAGCACACTGCCTTTGATCACAGATACAATCTAATGATCCAGTGAGGTAACAATCCTTTCTGGTGCTCTGCTGAAAGCTTGAGCCCATCCTGGGTCTAGAGGCAGGAACTCCTCTCACAGCCAGGCAGGGGGAACCTCAAATCCCCCATGTTCATTTTTTGTCTGTCAGTGATAGTGCAGACTTTCATGCCATAGCTGAGCTGTTGAAAAGAAACTGGGTTTTATTATAAGCCATTTCCAGTTTGCTGACACCAGCAGGGAATTCATTTCAGCTGTTCTGGATAACCAGAGTTTAGATGTCTGAAGCTGAGCTAATTGCTGTAGACTCTCTTTATAGTCAAAGGAGAGGAATTTTCCTAGGAAGTGATTCATCTGGCCTAGTTTAGATATTTGCTTTTTGATAGTCTACACTACATCTCAGTATTGCCAGCTTCTCTTATGAACTCTGAAGACCTATAGACAGCCAGAAGAAGTAAACCTGTGGAGATATGCTCTTAGTAAGATTTCTTTTCCTAGCAGCAAAATACTGATCAAAACTCCCAAAATAATAAGAGGGCAAGAAATCCAGGGCCTTTACATTTTCCCCCCTTATGTTTAAACTTCTTGAGATAAATTTTTCAGCTTTTTTCCTCCACAACAACTAAGGATAATTGTATCAATGTTAGTATATTCAAGGATGGTCATTTTGCCTTGAGCTGAACTACAACACACAGAAAGCAGACAGGGCTGTCTTCCCTACATAACCTCCCAAAACCAGGCCTGCAGCCACAGAGCTTGCAGCAGAAATGATTCAGAAAGATGTTGAGAAGAGAGAGTAAGCAAGCAAAAATATGAAGGTTTTCTCAGCAGATAAGCTGGATGTGGAGAACTGGCTGACAAACTACACTTATGAGCTGGGCTTTTAAGTCAGCTATGGCCATAAACACAAAATGCCTACACTCATCCACTTGGTGACACAGCTCTACCAATAAAACAAGTGAGTTTTGGCTAGTCTAGTCAATGCTTCCACTGATTTTAGGAGAGTTACTCTTCTAGTGGGCTGTGATCATTAGGACCTTCCATAAGAATGAGTTTGTAGCCTTGCATAATTTTGTGTTGGAAAAGGAAAATCAAAATTATGAGGTAATTGCAAGAGGTGCAGACTGGTACCTGCAATCAGCAAACTGAATCACACTGGCTGTGTATCAGAGAACTGTGAATTTCAGTGAGCCTAATTCACACAGAACAGGATGGAGTTTACAACTGCTAATGCCAGAATACAACTGGGATCACACTTTGGTTTCTCAGCAGCTGGCACGACACGTAGAGAAGCACCAGTCAGTATGGAAGTGAATATTGCACTGCATGTTTTAGACCCTGCTAGCGGTAGTGAAATCTATCTTCTTCTTCAGCATGGCACTGTGAAGACAGCTCACTGCTCGAAATATATTAATTTTAAATTAGAAAAAAATAATCAGAAAAATCAGGTTTGATTAATTAAGAAAACCCACATCTCTTTTATTGGGTGGGAGACAACTTACACAAAATGCAATGCAGTAAAAAGGAAAGCCAGAAATAATGATAGTGTAACATCAGCCCTTCTGAATAATTCATGGGATACAATTTCATGTTATTTTAAATGGTGCTGCTTCTCTCTCTGATAAGCAATAATTTTATGCTCTTTCTTTACCTTTTTTAACAAATCATTCAAAAGGATTGTCTATTGTTATCTGAAAAAACTGTATTTGGAATAATTTTCAAGGCAGCTTAATTGAGCTCTGATCACAGAGGAGGTTTTTGGTGTGGTTTTTTTTTTTTTTAATACACTCTACTTACAGCTGAATAAGTTCAGGTTTCCATTTCAGGTTTATTTAGGGAAGGAAAATTTCTTGATGTTACATAGCACTGACAAGTCCTGCATTATTTCTCTTATCTTCTTCCCTGGCAGCCCTATCACATTCTTAGAATGGCTTTAATTTTGTAATAAGAGATAGTCAAGACATGAAAGGGCAGTGATGCTGGAAAAGCTGCCTGCAGGGATGTGCTGTGGGCACAGTCCTGCACCCCAGTGTCCCAAGGCAGATCCTTGAACCTGTGAAGAGCCCTGTGGGCACTGTGCTGCCAGGCTGCTGCCTGCCACCTCAGGAGTGGGCAATGTCCCACAGAAAATACTGCCAAAGAGGCAAAGAGCTTTTCTCCCCATCTTCTTCCTCAAAAACCCAGGGAAAGGACACATTTCCCTGGCAATTGGAACCATTGCCCCTGGATGTTAGTGCTTACATGAGGGGTAGGTCTAAGTTTAGAAGTGAGGGATGTGTTTACCCAGGTCCATCAGTCCATTTTCCCCACAACTTGGTGATGCATCTACAACCCCCTCTATTCTGAGGCTTCAAGAGGAGTGAAATCAAGATGTGTGTGCGAGGAGGGAGCTGAGGATTGAGGGGCTGGTGTGTGGCATGGTGTACCTTGCTCTTCAGTTTTGATGTAGGATATGCACTCCTGACACAGGGAGCTCTGCTGTCCCCAGCTCTGCATGGAGAACAAAACCACACTCATCACTAAAAAAAAAATTAAAAAATGTGCAGCCATAAGAGAAGAACTGTGTGCAGCAGGGATGATTAATAGTATGCAAGTATCAATTCACAGTATGCATTTATCTGCCAGCCATAAGGACTGCTGCAGCTCATTTTTTTTCTCTCCATTTTCTATTGTACCTGTGGTTTTGATTGTGGTAATTTCAGTGACAAACAGGAACCTGGGACTTCAGTGAACACCCTGGCTGTAACCCCTAGCTCACACTGTCCCAAAGAACACCCCTGAGGTGGATGGGAGCAGCTGATCTGAAGTAGCTGACTGAAATATGGGAAGGAAGAAGCATGTTGAGGGCTTAGGAAACAGAATAGCAGAAGTCTGAACAAAAGGCAGATACACAGCTAGCAAATAATAGGAACAAAGAAGTGCCTGGCAGTGAGGTTACAGATATTTAGGTGTATAAATGGAACCGTTTTTGAAACACTGAAGTTGCACCGGGATTTCCTTTCCTTACAACAAAATGTGGGTTTTGTGTAACTGAATACATTGCATTTCTGTGGAAAGAGGGGGTGTAGGGGGGGCTCTGAGAGCTTCATATTTTCTTCCCTTATTAATGTGTTGAGGAATCCTCCCTGTGACTGTGCTGCCTAGGGAAAGCTATTCTTTGCAGAGCTCTTCATCTCCATCAGTGAAGGAGCAGGGACAGAGTCACAGTCCTCTCTACCGTGATCTCTGACCCCGCTGTGCTGGAAGCAAGAGCCAGGGTATTGTCTGACAGTGGCTGTGGCTCTCCTTTCACAGCCAGGCACAGTAAATTTTGCCCAAACCCATGGGAGTGGGGAGGGGTGGGGAGTGCACTTGTAGATAAGTTGCAAATTCAGTTCCTCTGAAACAAAAATCGCTTTCTGACACAAGCCCATTTTGTACTGTTTGCATCAGGGGATGCCTGAGAAAGGATTCTCGTGCTAATCCATTTTGCAAGGTGTTTTTGTTCAGGTCTTTCCATTAAAACTCATTCCAAAGGTGGATTTCCAGTGTGGAAAACAATGGTGAGGAGTTTGCCCAAGTTGATGGGAATCAGAAGACAAAGGCAAGACTTCTGGGGGCTGCAGAGAAGAGTGACCCAGCAGGAGAGAGTACATAGATTTAATATCCAAACTATGAACATGGTGTGCGTGTTTCTGAGTATCCGAAAGGTACAACCTCCAAGGAGAGAAGTTGGCACTAAATTTAGAGCAGCAGAACTGAGGTCCTGAGATGACATCAAAGAAAATAAAAGTCAGGCTGAATAACTGGTGAAAATTAGTTGGTGAAAAGTGTTGAAAGCCCCATTGTTAATTGATTAATTTAAATCTAGACTGGAAAGAGCACTTGGGAACATTCTTATGCTTGCAGGGAAATGGACTGGGTGACTTAGTGGTCTCTCCTAGTTCTAATTTCTATGGTCCATTTCTTCCCTCTCCTTGGTGGACCAAAAGGATGAAATCCCATCAGCTTTGCTTCTGAGGAGTGCAGTAGGAGACAGAGCTGTGTTTGTGAGCACCAGTGCCCTTTACCTTTCCTTCCTTTCCTCAGTGTGGGCTTTGGAAATCCAGAGAGGGAGGAGGGTCAGTCAGCTCAGGCCCCTGCATGCTTCACCCCCATACCATATCCTTGTGGATTTAAAAAAAAAATAAAAAAAATCTAAATTCATAGTGGCAGAATCAAAGTTATTTGAGGGTTTTTTCCTTTCATGTGAATTTGAAAACTCTTTTTGTCCTCAGAAGAGTTTGCACATAATTCATAGTTTTAAAACAGGACTGAACTGCACTTTCCTGCCATGTCCTGACTGCAGATATCTGTGTTTCTCTAATAAATGCTGTGCCACTGGTATCTGACACTTAAATAAATTTAAATAAATTGACAGTTTTAGATGCTAGTAAGAGTCTAAATTGTATGAGAAAGAATGAAATCCTGAATATGAATCTTGGCATTTAAGTGCAGGAGGAACTTAATTTTATGTGGGTTTAAAAAAAAAAATTAAAAAAAAAAATAATTTTTAATTCTTTGTATTTTTTGGTGTACTTTCATCTAAAAAGATATTCCTATGTGTTTTACTAGGTAGGTAAAGTGAAAACAATGGTTTCCAAGCCTTTATTCACCAAAGAAATTTCCTTTTTTAGGGTGAGATGCACTCTTGGTATTGACATTGGGACAGCTTCCAGTTTGCCTTATCACAGAGCAGAATGAAAAGTCTGACCTTGCCAACTCCTTGCTTGACACACTTAGGAAACAGAAGTGCCTATTTTTAATTTCCATGTTTTATGCTAATTATTATACCCACCCTCTTGCCCAATGCAATTATATGTGACACAGAGCCAGGGCCTTGTCTGCATCCAGGTTTGGAGAGGTGTTTCAACCAGAAAAATAGTTTGAGCAGCAGGAACAGAAAACTAAATCCAGAGCAGTAAATGTTCAGGGAGGTAAAAAGGCTCAGCATCTGAGAAGAGATGGGAACCAGAGTAACCAGTGGGCACAGTGGGGAGCTGAAGCTGCCCAGAAGTCAGCATTAAGAGGTGCTGGAGACACCTACAGCTGCTTCAGCTGGTGAAAAGTGAAGGACTCAATTCCCTTCCCATTTGGGTCATTTTCCTGTGGAAGGGCCTGAAACCACTGATATGAGAGAGGTGTTTTGTCCTCTTCTTTCTGAACCTGTGCCACCAAACAGCTAAGAGGATGGAATTAAGGTAAACAATAATAGCAATGAGAGGCTGTGTGAGTGCAGGTTAGGGTGCTCATCACCAAAAGTGAAGCTCTGATTCTTATTCCCAGCTGATGCAAACATTTCTCCCTGTTTTTTTATGCAAAACTTATAACCTGGCCTAGAAAGTTGTCTCTGAACCTGTTTCTTTCCTACTCTATGCAAGGCTGCAGGATTGGGTCCCATCTCTCTTCAACTACTTTTTGTTCTTAGGCCTTATTTAACAGAAATGATGAAGAAACACTGAGTTGCTCTGGTAGGGGGAGTACTCACAATGCCTAAATCCACATTTTAATAGAAGTGATGGCTCTGGTGGGGCCAGAGTTTTAACTGCAAAACCTCATATGTCCTTTGAGCTGGAATTTGGAAACCTAAGTCTCTTGAGCTGCAGGAATATGAGATTATGCCCATTCTAGGTGCACAGTACAAAATCCAGGAATAGAGCTGCAGCTGTGGAAAAAGGATAGTCTTAAAGGGTTCAAAACTATTTAGATAGAATCTGGAGATTATTGGTTTAGGATTTATAAGCAGAGAAAACCAGATTTCTGAGAAAGAGTGACATATATGGTTCCTAACCACATATCTGTTTACCTACTTTAAAACATTTTGAGAAAAACTATCATTTACTGATTAACTGTCAACCTTGGCATATGTAAGAAGTAAATAATGTATACAAGAATGTCAAATGACTTTGCACCATGTCCTTAAGATCATCAGGCAGCAGCAGGTGAAGAGACCTTCTGAGGTCTTCAAAAGGATGTCAGGAGTTTGGGCACTCAATTCTGATTTCTCATTGAAACACTGACTATCACTGGGACAAGGCTTTTAGCATCTATCTAACTATGCAAATGCCATCTGGGCACCTAAATTACTCCTGTGCCTCTCTTCCTGAAGGAATCTTCTCTGGACACTATTCTGTAAATTGTTCACATTTCTCTAACTGGTTTGGCTACTTGAGTGCAGCATGGGATGGAGCAGATTGACATTCTACATATGGCCTGAATGTTCTATATCCTACTGCTTTGCAACTTTCCTACTCCTACCAAGGATTAGAAATCAATTGGACAGCAGTATTTCTGATTGTACTTAAACGTCAGGCTTTGTGAATCTTAATGTGACTGTAAAGAGCCATGGAGACATATTGTCAGCTTTACTTTTTTCTGTTATTCCACTTAGCAATGATTAAGATCCATTCCATGAGATACGGATGATAATTTCCCATCTTTTATCACAGCATGAAATTTCTATTTAGGGCTCTTTTGTCCAGTTCATCTTTATTTCACACAGAATAACTGAGAAGACCTCATAATTTGCTTTTAACATCAAAATGATTGTCAGCCTTAAAAAAAAAAAAATATATATATAGAAGAGAGAAAATTGAAGCAAGTAATCAACTCATAATCTTTTTCTATGAATGTTACACTGCTGTGAAAAGGACTGAACTTTCTTAATGCTTCGTTTTTAACAGAAAGCATGACAAAAAGTTCCTATCAGTATTTAAACTGCTAAGATTTGTCAAACACAAAGGGGAAAATTGTGTTTAAATAGCAGTTTCATTTTGTCCCTAATGATTATGGGAGGTTTTTTTCTTGCAAAGAGGACCTCAGCAATAATAGATCATCTCTTTACTGAGTGACAGGAATTCTTTACTGTGCCTGGTGATTTCAGGTAGAGCAAAGGCCAAACTCTCTCTGTGGTGCCAATAAACAGTGTGAGTACCATCAGCCTCTAGATCACAGCACACAGTGTGAGGCTCACACCTCCCACCCTGCTCTGCCCTGCCCTGGGATTTCTTACCTGGCAGCTCTGGGGGTCAGGCAGCACTGCCACATTGTCCCCTCAGTGCCCTGAGTGCTGGCAAAGGTGGCTGCCCTGCCTGGTGACCTGTGCTGGCACCACAGGGGCTCCTCCTGTCACCCCACAATCTGTGACTTTGGGCATCAGCCAGAGCATGTGACAGTGCTCTGCTTTTACACACGTTGACTCGTGTTAGACAATAATAGCTTGCTTACCCTTTATTTTTTTAAGTGTATCAACTGACATAACAATAACAACAATATTGAAAACTACTTCTCCCTGAAAACTTTTTAATAGAAAGATACAGTAGACAAGTGAGTCAAAATAAGATACCCAAATTGCACCTGAGAGACAGAAGGATGGGGAGCTGATGGGTCATCTTTTCCTGACAACAAGAAACATCAAGAAACAGCTGCTGCTGAAATGAAATATTGGTTGGAACTGGCCAAGAGCCAAACACCCACACAGCCTCTCGCTCATTCCACTCTTCTGTGGGCTGGGAAGAAACAGAAGGAAGGCAAAACTAATGGATTGGTATAATGATAGCTAATGGTTGCTTGGCAAGACAAATGCCATAAACCAAATTATCTCCCCCTTCCCCTCTCCCAAAATTTTCACTGCTGAGCACAGTGTCCTGTGGCAAGAGATCCTCCATCAGCTGAGGACCCCTGTCCTGGCTCTGTGTCCTCTCAGCCTCTTTCTCACCTCCAGCTTACTTGCTGGGGGTAGGGATAGAAGAGAGAGAGAGAGAGAAAGTATTGACACTTTACAAGCACAGTCCAGCAATAGCCAAAATGTTGGTGTTACCAACTGTGTATTAGACACTAATGCAAAACATGATGCAAGTTCTGAGCTGATGGCTTGTGTTTGACATGGTGTTATCCAGAACGTCTTTTACACAGGTGAGCTCATGTTCTTAATTTACCATGTGTGAATTTGTCATATTTTCAGAGAAATCAGCAGATCTACAGTGGAGAGTCAATGTGCAGTAAAGCCTAGGTCCTCATATAAATATTACGCTACAATAACAAGTATACTTATTTTTCTACTTGAAGATAGTATCTGGATTATAGCTTGCTGTATGTGGAAGATTTGAATGCACTGTCTTACTTGTTAAACAATTTTTCTTAGAATTGATCAAACAATTTTTAATAGAACAATCTTCTCTGAATGTTTCAACAAAATTAGAATGTGTTAGAGGACTGGTAGATTTCAAATACATTATAACATTATACATTATAACTATTAAATAATTTTCTTAAATGCTTCAATCTTTTGAAACATTTAGTTCAAGATCAGTTATGTAAGGTTTTTAGTTATAATTATATTCAATTATTGTATTACATCAGATAAAATCACATCAGCTGGTATCTAGTGTGGTAAATTGCTCCTGCCTAGGCCAGTATTTTCAAGATTATCTTGATGTCTGCTAATCAAATGTTTTGAAAACTTACCTTCACAAAAAAGCATGGAGATTTTAATTGTCATCACAATTCAGAGCAAAGCATTTCTAAATGCTTTGGACTGCCTGTTTCACTGAGTAGAAATTTATTACTGCAGAACATTCTCAGTCTGTCAATAACATAATTTTCCACATTTTTTTTGCTTTCTTACACATTGGAATTTGCCCCGGGTGTTACAGCATAAGTCAATTACAGTAGCCAAATGTAACTCTCTTTGGTTTCCCTGGGAAATTGAAATGACAGAAAAAATGTCAGAGTTCAGAAAAAGAAAACCAATCTAGCACACTTCTCTTTTGTCTGTAGACATCTTGCATTATCTTAACAGCAGTTATCACAGAAACCCATTGTGCTTTTTACCGGCTTTGCCTGAAAATTGTACAAGCACAGATAAATCTGCTTCTAGTCAGGGTGACATTAAATTGAAATGAAGGTAAAAACAAATCAGTTTTTGTCCCTTATGGTGCTGAATGCAACAAGACATTTCCAGATATGTTTTTGTTGATGTCATTAGTAAATTGTTTGCCGAGATCTAAGACAGCTTCTGCCAAATTTTTTGTTAAAAACACAGGGAATTGGTACTCATTTGATTGCTTGATGTGGAAAACCTGCCTGTGCCATCCTTGAAAAGTGTGTGTTGAGCTCCTTGCTGCTTCTGGGAATGATGGTGGAGAAGAGGCCACAAATCTACAACTTTAGTGCAGAAAATAATGACACAAATGGCAGATGATTCATCTTGCCTTGGTTGGCTGAGATTCTTGTGCTGGAAAGAACTCAAATCTTCCTGGAGAATATACTAAGATAAGGCTGTTTCTAGCTTTGCATCTTCTGTGAATCACCTTATATCTGCAAGTTTCTTTTCTGGGTTCCACAAAACCAGTGAAATATTGACAAATTGGATGGCTGACAGATTGAACAAATTCACCAGAGGGAATTCAGAATTGAAAAAGAAGCCTTGAGGGAAATAGTTTGTGAGCGTAAGTAAAATTATACTTTGTCTTAATGCTGACTAAGATGAAATACAAAACACAAATTTGTAAAATCCCACTAAGGGCATGGGATCCACCAAAAGAAACAAACAGCATAAGGTCATTTTCAGCCCTTCCCTAAAGGAGAGACATAGCTCCAACTGCACAGAAAGGCTAAGAAAGTCTGGGAGTGTCCTTTTTCTCTCCTAGCACTGCATGCATTCAGTAGCCATGACTTTGGGAATTATGACTCCTTCCAGTGGCTGTTCTTCTCATATACTGTGGGTCTTTAATCTGCTTCTTTGGATGTGCATAAATAAGGCTGCAGTGGCTCAATCATGCTTTATTAAGCTGGTCTAGACCTGGGCTAAAGAATGTAGAGTAGTTCTTTGACAAAGTAGGATGGGATGAAATCCCCACAGGCATTTCTTACAATTCTTACACTGAGTAAGTGTAACCTCCCCTGTGCTCTCCACCTAAATGTGGTTAAAGCAACAGTTCTTGGCTCCTGGAGCTTAGTTTCTTATAAAAAGTATATTTAAACATTCTTCCTTGTGCTTTTACTTGGAAAGAGCTCCTCTAAATAAACTTAAATTGTTTAAATCTGATGAGAGCCACACTCAAGAAATCTGACAATGACAAGGCAGCTGGTATGCTGGGTCTAGTGTGCATCTTTCACATCCCAAAGTCAATCACACCTCCTTCTTATTTTCCTTCGTACTGAATATGATTACTTACTCTTTTCACATCAGAAAGGAGATGCTCAGCACAGAAATCTTGTCTGCATTTAGGCTCTGTGGCTGGAAAAGATCCATCAGAAAATCCTGTCTCCATCCTGCGGTCTTGCAATATTCACAACTGTCCCTATTGAATCTAGCTAATGTAATTGTTGAAAGGAGTGAGACATGCCTGGATGAATTATATATGCCTTTCCCCTCCTAGCTTATCCCCTCCTTTCTGTACTGGACCCACTGCTCCGTGTGTCAGAGTGAGAATGAAGTTTATGGAAGTGTCTCCACTGCTGACATACTCATAAATACTGAGGTGCCCCAGCTGAGGGGTGCTTGCAAAGAAAGACCATCTATGCAACCATTTCATCAAAGCACTAAAGATTTCCACATAGTATGTGTCAATCAGTTAAGTCTTAACAGGAGTGAACACCAAATTTTGGCCCTGCTGTATAAGTATCTCCCATGGCTAGAGAAGAGCAGAACTAAAATTACACATACTCTATGTTTGTTTCTTTTGACTGGAAAGCACATTTGTTTCTGTTGCCAGTCTAAAACAAATTTTATGGTCGTCTTGTACAACAAGAACTTGCTGTTTCCACACCTAAGAAAGTAATTAATAAATATTACTTTTATTGATAAGTAGTTCCCTCCCCCATCTGTAAGGAAATGAAAAATCAGAGAGGGCTGCATTTTTTCCTGTAAACAAAGAAATGTAGCAACATATTTACGACTAAATCTTCAACTCTATTGCCAATATTTTTTTGTGTGAACTTACTTGACGTGTAAATATTTAATGCTTCTTTTCACTGCATTATTATTCATTTTTCTGTGTAGGAGTAAAGTCATCCTTCAGTATTGTGAACCAGGTAAATAATGTATTACTTAGTCATGAAAAATGCCAGAGGAAAATAAATGAGAGAATACCTTACCTTTGGTCATCACAATGCCTGCAAGAGTTTTGTGGCGTGCATGCATGGAAGTGAAATTGTCTGTCAGCTCCTGGAATTTCTGTGCAACCATTTGGTATACGGAGTCAGCAAAATCCTGAAAGAGATAGTCAGAAAGAATTCTTTCACTTCTTCGATTGAGGAACCTGGACATTTCTGCAGATTAGTCACCTGATGTCAGCTGCTGAGAGGTCCACTTTAGAATTAAACACCACTTATCTGAGCAAAGATAAAATGAGTATCCCTCCTTCAACTTCCTACGTCACCCTCAGAAATGGCAAAATTAATTGCATGAAAGCTAAGAGACCCATGTTAACTAGGACTGGGGGTGAAGGGAGAAGAGTTAGAGGCTGAACCTTTTTCCAGGCTCTTAAGACATTGGTCCAGCACCAGCTCACAGGAACTTAATGCACTTTATTATAGTAAGCTAAAGATGTGGACCTGTGTCCTACAAAACCAGTCATTTCTGTGAGCCAGCTGAAAATTTCCAATAGCCCACTGAAGACTGAGAGCTGAGTTGAGGCCTGGTTTATCAGTAAAAACCACCTATTTCTGCATTCAAAGTGAGTTTTTAATGTCTCACAGCTACTAAGGCAAAGCAATCAGCTCAGGAATCTGTCAGAGGAGAACCATGATCTATCCTGCTTCTACCTTGACAGGCACTGGGATGATGGGGAATCTTTGCTTGCATAACCTGCCAAAGATGTTGCTTGCAGTTCATGGGTGTGCAGTAGTCTGGGAGGGACTGGTCTGCCGTGTCTCCTCCTCAGCATGGCATCTTTTTGAAAGGTCAAATTTTCCCATGGACTGGGCACTGGAGAGTATGTGGTCTGAACTCTCAGGCCAACCACCAGGGAGAGTCTTGGGAAGATGGTTACTAAAACAAAACAGGCTAAAAAGGTCTAAAAAGTGAATTCTGTAGACTCTGCATGGATGAGCATGAACCTAAACCAGCTCTGGTGCTCCTGAGAACACCACAACTTGGAATGATTCCCTGCTGCAATGTTTGGTATCTTTTCATTTACTTAATCTCTGCACTTTGTTTTGCACCGAGCCTCTCAAGCATATACTAGAGATAAGTCAGTGGAACACTCTGTGAGCATGAGTTGTTCTTAAAGTGCTTTGCAAATCTGAACATAAAAAAGTAACACCCAAAGGAATTTTTTTTTTTTTTTTTCAGACATATGATTTCTTGTAAAGAACCAAGCTGTAACTACAAATCCTTCTGGAAGCAGCTCCTGGGAGCTGGAGCTTACTCTGGGGTGCTGACAGAGACCTCCTGGTGCCCTGAAATCTGGCTAGCCCCAAGTCACTGTGCCTTTGTTGGGAAAAGTGGCTCAACCAAACAACAATTCCATTTTTTTTTCTGATATTGGGATATGCTACCTGGGGGAGGTCCTGGTAAAACAGGCCCCCTTTAATTCACCTGGTTTCATTATGTTCATGGCACACATGAAGGAGAGCCTGAGTCTGAAACACAACTCCCCTCACTCTGAAATATCCACAGCCACGTGGAAATAAGGATATGTATTTAAGAAGATCATATTTATTCTTTTCCTCCCCAAACTGTTAGTGGCGATGAAACAAGGTTGGTATAAAACACTGTTTTAAACTGGGAGAACACACAGCTATTTTTCAGAGGAAAGCAGGTTCTAACTCATAAATATCAGTAATGCTACTGCCATTAAGTGCCTCTGCAGGCTGTACACCATATGTTTCTACATTTTGTTGTGGAAATTAAGCTTAATTTTAAAACATTATTATGGCAAATATAAAAAAAATCTAATTAAATGAAACATAATAACACTTAGGCAAATCCCTTCTCATAAGATCTGGAATATTTTTTTTTCTGTGCACAATCCTTGTAAGTGATTGCAATTTGCTCAAATACATAGAGGATAGGATTTCTTTGACAAAATAATTTTTCTTTGTTTCTCTAAACCTAGCTTTCCAAGGTACTGTTCTGGGAACAAACCATTTGCCCAGAATACAGTTTAATATAACACAGAATAAAATATGCTGTCTTGTTGCAGAAGAAGAAAAGAGGCATATAAAGCCTTTCTGGGAGATGCATGCAAAATTCCACACTAGAATTAGATGAAAAATAAGAAAAATTATCAAGAACAGTTTGACAGTTCCTAAATGGAATTTCACTTTCACTGCATTTATACCTCTTCTAATCTAATTGTCCACAATCACCATGTGAGCGAGGTACTGCTCATACAGTGCTTCTGAAGGATAAATTTTGGGTCAATTCTCATTTGTCAAGCATCAAGGCACCCTTGTGATATAAATGCAATTATAGTCGCTTTACAGATGAATGAGTGAAGGCACTAAAAGGGTGAGGGACTGGTCCAGGGGAATAGCACAGAGCTGGGCACAGCCAGGTGTTCTGATTTCCTGATGCTCTGGTTAAGTGCTCAGTGCTGGAACACTGCCTGTCTTTCATAATGTGAAAGTTTGTTTCTCAACTTGTTTTCCCTGCTGAAGAGTGACTTCATCCATAATGGAAAACTAAAGTGTATTTGCAGAACTGATATAACTGGGCCCCATATGGTGGACTGAAAATCTGATCAGCTTTATTTAGACTAGAAAGACAGGGGGGGTTGGGGGGGGGGGAGAGTATCTCAATAAAAATATCTGCACCATCACTTAAAAAAAGAATCAAATCATAAATTTCATCTGCTCCAGTACTGCAGTCCAATCCATGTCTGCATTTCTAGTGTACCCTCCAAATCTGCATCCCAGGGCATTTTGTGCTCATTAAGAGTTAATTAGCTCAGAGGCACATACAATTCCTAAAAGAATAATTTTAAAAATGCTAAACAGAACAAATAACTTTTAACTTTGGATTTAGAAATTCCCCACAGTCAGAGCTTTCTTACTTCATTTGGCAGTAGGTTCCAAAGCCAGAGAGCAAAGAGACTCACTAAAGGCGAAATAACGACATGACTTCAGATAACATTTAAGGGCGATAAGAAATTCGGCATTTGCTGATCTCAAGGAATGACCTGGGACATTAAAGAACAGCAAATCCATTAAATATGAAGCCTCTTAGCTAAAATAAGTCAGGCAAACATTTTTTTGTCTTGATTCCATTGCCTAAAAGGATGCCAGTGAAACTAAGGAAGCAAAGGAGTAACAAGATGAATACATGTAGGATGCTGGAAAAACAACCAGGAAGAGTATCTAATCTGAAAGGTCATTTCCAGTATATCATATTGCCCTAAATTTCCAAAAGGATATTCCAAAGTAAAATGGAAAGGAGTAAAAGGAGCAGATTATTTTTTCAGATGGAGAAAAATAAGGAAGAGGTGCATGATTTGATTTGCAATGAATTTTCTTTGATGAAGAGATTTGATATCCTGAAGATTGCTCCTTGTAGTGCAGCATTAATTTCAGGGCTTTGAATACTCTGGCCCTGTAAGCTGGCCCAGTGGCTGAGCTGGGTGTGGCACTGGGCTCCTCACCTGCACCCATCCATGCAGCACCCTCCTTCCCCCTAGCACACACCAGAGCAGCTATTTGGTGTGACCTAGTTCTGGGAAATGAAATCAGTGGCAGCATTTCTGCCTATTTAGAGCCTTTAGACTGGTTCTCAATGCTTCTTAGGAAACCTTAACTGGTTACAGACATATCTAATGCACACAGGACAGATATGGTGGAGATAAGAGTGGCTACATTTACCCCTGCTCAGTTTAGAACCACAGATTTCATTCCAGATATTTTCTAGCTTTACTTTTAAACAATAATCCTAGACTACTAAAAGATATTTATCCAGATGGTTATTCCTGAGGGGATATAAACCAGAAAAATACAACTATTTATGGCTATTGTGAGTCTTGTTGAACATTTAGGATCCAGGCTAGACTATATTACCTGCCATCAAAAGTAACTTATAAACCATATGCAAAAGGAACGGTTCTTTTCTTCTATCAAAACAATCTCAGAGAAAAGTTGTGTTTGGTGATACCACAGTTCCTGCTGCCAGAAATGAGTGAAAATAAAAGTCTCCATCTGGAGTAAATACAAGAGCCAAATACATCTTGGCAGCTTCTGAACAGCTATCAGGTTGTTAGAAGGAAAAGGGAAAATTTCCGAAGATGAGGGAAAAATAAGAGTAGAAACTTACATTGTGAAAGAGAAATTCAGTGCAATTAAGAAAGGTGCGTGCAATTGCTCTGATCATGTAATGGCAGAGAAATTGCAGCTTGGGGCAGAAGGACAGGCGTGGCAAAAAATAAAAATATATGGACAGTGAGAAATTAGAATTTTTTTTCCCATCTACATGGGAGAATAAATGCTCAAATGAGCATTTCTTGAGTGCTGAACCTCAGAGGGACTTATGCCTCGAGGTTTAATCCCCTTGGAACACTGGGGTCTGGTACAAACCACCACTGAAGCCAGTGGAAGGATTCCCAACTCTCAGATGTCCCAGACAAGGCTCAAGTGGCAGGGATGGGAGCTCAAACCATGGCCAGGCAGGGTGAGCTCCTGGCTTTGGATGGATGTTGGGAGTAAAACACATGACTCAGGGGAAGGACTGACCTTCAGGGTGCTGAGTTTTTTTTAAATCCCCTGATTTGATTTGCCTGCTATCAAAATCTTTTCATAGGTCCTCACATATATTCTTCTGTACAAAAAAGTAATTGTCTCAGAGACAAATGTCAGTCTTGTGAATATAATGAGTGATACAAGTAAGGTAAAGAAGACTGCTTGACCCCCATCCAGGGGCAAATCTGCCTTGGGTTGCACTCAAACCTTGAACATTGTCTAAATGCTCTCTGCCTCTGAAGGAAACAAATTTCTTACTCTGGCAGCTGGCAGAAGAAAGAAAACATAATGCTGAATTGTTCACTGAAAGATCCTACAGTACTTAATGAGCTGTATTTTAACTTATACAAGGAGTCTGGAAAGATGAAAAATAGATGTCATTACTATTAAAATGGCACTGTTTTGTCTGAAGTATTCATCTGTCCTTGATTACTATATCAGATTACTTGTGTTATTCACAAAGGAAAATCAAACTTTAGATCACACCATTACAGAACCAAAAACTTTTAGGGATTTCTTGGCACTAATATTTCAAATGGTATAAATAATTAAATGTGTTCAAGTTTGCAATGGAAGTCTTCAGGGTAAAACTGACATTCAACAGGAATAGTAAGGATATTAAAATCAATAGATTATAAAGGAGAAAGCCTTTAGTAAACATTTTCTATTGAAATCCTGTCTTAGAGTTTATAGGGTTGAAATATCCAAAAGGTTAGATTTGCATATGGATGGGAAGAAATATTCTACTATACAGATATCACTAAGGGCTCTGTTTTTGCTGTCTCCCAGGTACTTTATTTCCAGAATCTCACTGACATTTGGGGGGCTAAATGTTGAACACGATGAATGGGGACCAGGTTGAATTAAATTCACAACTCTTTTCACAGATAAAAGGAGTTGCACACCTAGCTCTTTTGCACTGTCCAAGAGGGAAACACACACTCATTGACAGTGGGAGTTTATATGTTTTTCCTGCAGAGAGCTCTCACTGTCTCAATGGGAGGGGAAGAGAACACAGCACAGAGATCAATCCTGAAGAGCTGCTCCTGGTCAGGCTGTATAGCAAATTGCTACACAACACATTTTTTTTTTCCAGGCTTGTAAATAAGTTTGCTGTAGTTAGTTGGAGATTCATTGATAAGTGATTGTACCCTCGAGTCAATGAATTAGTCAGGCTCTTCCCTGGTACTACATCATCTTCAAGATGCAGCCCTGAGCAGAGAAATAGCTGAGGGTCATGGGTTGCCCTCCATCATCAGTCTTCTGAAACCAATTTAGTGCCAGGGCCTCCCCCAGCACAGTGGAGAGCACTGAACAGGGAGCTAGAGGAATGGAGAGGCAGGATGACCTGTGGACAGCAGCAAGGAAGGAGGGCAGCTGGTCACAGGCAGGGGGCTGAAGGCTGGGCTCATGCCTTGCCCTTCTTCCTGGTGGCCCCAGTGCAAACCACTTGCTTTACCATGAACCCCTTTTACCCAGACGTAAAAGGGGATGATTTTTACCCACCTTTCAGGGAAACTGTGATGCAAATGGCACTGTCAGTGATGAGACTCTCCAAGCAGAGATACACAATGACTTCTGCAGCCAGACTGGAGGCTGCAGTCCACAGCCTATCCTAACTCAGCCTTCCTTCAGCATGTGCAGGCATTTGCAGATTATTACTCAAAGAACAAGGCTCTGTCAGGATGGTTCTTTCCTTGAGATGTGCAGTAATTATTTCTCTCTGATCATAACTCCTACAGTATTGATCATTATGTCTGGTTCTGGTTTACCCCTCAGGGTCAGTGTCTATGGGCTTTGTTTTATCTTAGATGGCCGTGGTTTTATTTTGTCTGGCTATATGTTTCATTTTAGCTGAATGTGCTGATATATCCTGTGTACATCCTGACTCACAGAGGTCTTATCAGTCGTGCTTCTTAGAGGGGGATGGGGTGTGCGCTGCACAGGCTGAATGTGGCAGCAGCTGGGTACACATTTCTACACTGAGCTTTTAATGAAAACTCCAATAAAGCACTTCTGACACTAAGTATCCTCACAGTTTTCTTACCAAGATTGATGAGGAAGATCAACTGGTCCTATTGATTCAGTCAAAAGAATCGCTTTCACCACCCTCCCCCATCTGTTCATAGTCCTGTTACAAATATTTTAGCTACATATGATGTTGAGCTACCTTGATGAATTCCTTATGTCTGTGATCATCAAATGTCCCAAATTTGCTCTGCACTTATGAAGGCTCCTTAGTGGTTTACTGACCTCGGCTGGCTTGGCCAGCTTGTCCAGACGGTGCGATCGGCTCCCGGGCTCAGAGCGATTATTTGCTGTCCACTTCCCTCTCCTCCCTCACCCTGGCTGGAGGCTGATTGCTCTGCTAATTTCCCAGGCCCCACAAAACATATTTGCCTCCACGCTGTTGCTTCTATCATTAGTGATCATTTACTAAATATCAGCTCTGTGCTGGCTGCTGTGTGAAGCAGACTTTGAACATTGTCCCTGCGTGGCAGACAGAAGAATGATGAAATGCCCCAAAAGATCCAAGAATGAGATTAAAAAAAGAGAATTCCTTCTCTCACCCATTTTTTCTTTTGTGCCTCACAGTACACTTAGGGCTCTATGAAAATGATAGCGCTGCCTATGCTGGAGTTGGGAGGATACAGCATACATGGAACAATTAAGATGATAAAAAGGTGGAATGGGAGGACTGGTTAAGGTCCATCTTTGGTGAAAATTTGCATTAGGTTTCCCAATGACCTCTTTAGGTTTTATATTTGACACTACTTTAATGAATGGGAGGTCTGCTAAAAAACATATAATCAGATTTTGATGAATTGTTCATACACCCAGAATATGCTCCAGCAATGCTTAAAGGCTGTGGTAGGTTTCTCACTTATACCTTTCTCAAGTGGCTAAATGCCAGATGAATGACCTCCACTGCATCTGAAACTCTTTTACTGGGGACCACAAAAGTCTCCTGACAAAATTTCTTTTAAACATTTTCAGTGAAATTTTTAGTCATAACTGGCAAAGAAGTACTGTTCCAACGTTCGCAGAATTTTTTCTTAAAATACAGAATTTTTGCACACAAATATCAAGTTTGAAATGGGAGAAATACACCCCAAGTTTTATTGGGGCATTTGGGAGTGACGGGAAGAAACCAAAAGTTATGATGCAAGTTCTTCCATAATGAAAAAGTTTCTGAATTTGTACCACCATGGGATCCTACAAATGAGATTAATCAGTGTTAAATATCTCAAAAGAAATGTGTAGCCACAGTAGGAAGAGTAAAGATCAAAGTGAAATTTATTCTACATGCTCCGTGAAAAAAACTGGTCTGTGTTTTCAATATATCTCTTGACTACAGGGAATCAATCAAACAATATAATGTATCTTTTTATTTGTTTCAGAAACCCCTGGAGTGACTGAAAGAAAATAGAACACATAAAATAAGCATACTATTGAAAAAGGAAACACTGTCAAATCAAAATGCCTCAGCTCCTCCAAAAAGTAAGGTTTTCTATTTAGTAGGAAAACATTTTTCATGTAGGTTTAATTAGAATCTTTAAATTCACATTAGTGTGCTAATGTTAGGATGCTAATGTATGGGCCCCTCTATTTGAGGCTGATTCATTGCTGTCTGCATTCATCTTGCTCTAAAGAGATGCTACCAACAGGTAGCATTTCAATGAATTTAGAGGAAACAAGCTTTTCCACTGACATGAACAGTTGTTCCCTAAAGGAGGCTGTGCTAGGTTGCCAGCTTTGCTCCTTCTGCATACAGCTCTGGTAATGAAGAATGTCCACACCAATTTTGCAGAATCATTCCTGAAGTCAATACTGCACCTGCTAACAAACACCAGAAAGGAATGGTTGGTTGTTTGCCTTTTTTCTTTTCTTTTCTGATCATTAATCCAAAAGACTTCTTCCTAGAGAGGCACACATAATGTTGGCTGCAAGTGCTGAATAATTCAAGAAATGAAGTAGTGCTCGCTTGCAGCCTTGTGCCTGCTTTAGGACAAGCCTCAGGTGTCAAGCTGTTGTACACTACAGATATTAAATTAGGACCAATGGGTTTTCTTTAACTAGATAAAAGCTCTATAAAGCCACCAGTGTCTAGGAATGGCTAACCCTGTAAAAATCACTTTTACGGTCTCTATAAAAAAACGAGATTTTAGATTTATATTATGAGTTGCCTCTCTTTAATACAATCAATCCTTTATCTGAGAAATGTCTTTTCAGTTTTCAGTTTCCTTGCTTTATCTTGCTTAGGTGCATTAAAATGAATATCCCTTGGAAACTGATGGTGGCAAAGCCCTTGTCACATACAATTCCCCTGGCTGTTCGAGGTCCTCTCTCTCCCCAAAGCCTAACCAGTTAGCAGCTCTTGGATAAATGCTCGAAGCAGGGAGAGAACAGTGCTTGCTCAAATCTCTTGAGCATCATTTTGAAAATCTACACTGTGTGTTTATGGTTCTCATTAATGGTCTGTGCTATTAAGCGCCTTTCCCGTCACACATGTGCTTTGTTAGATAAAGCAGGGAGCAGCCAGTGTCCAAAACAAATTTAATCTAGTCTGAACTGCTGATCCCAGCAAGACACGGCACGACTCAACTTCCTGAATCACTGCAGAGCAAGGCATATAACAGTTTGTGTGGCAATTACTGTACAGACATTGGATTTTTTCCTTTCTTGTTGTTAAAGATCTTGCTGTCATTTGCTGTAATGATTCTCAAAATTTGGCTGTAACCCTGCTAATAAACTTTCCCTTGGCTGAGAGGGGTGATAAAGGGAAACTACATTTCATGTTACCTCACCCTTCTCTGGGCTTCTCAAATGTGTAATTAGCAGGGATAGTTCTCATCATCCACAGTGGCTTTGTGCTAGGAGAGGCAGAACCATGATTTAACCTGAATCCCAATTGCCACTCAGGCACCCTCAGAGCCATTTGGGACTGGTGTGTGCCTGGCACCAGGGTTAAAATAGCCCTTCCCTGATTTGCTGTCCCTTACTGGATAAATATAAGTAATTAACACAACACTGCTGAAATAAAGAGGTTTTTTGGTTTTTTAATACCTACCAAGGACATGCATGTGGAGCTAAAAAATCAATCTTACTTTTAGCCCATGCTCTAAATCCCAAACATCACTGTCCCATCACACTGTCCTCCATCTGCACTCAAGAAACTCCTAACCACGTGTTCACACCTAAAACCTGAGAATTCAATTTTTAAACCTTGTGACAATACCCTTGGGCAAAACCTGTTGCCTCAGCAGACTCGCTTTGAAGCAAGAACTCAGAGCATGAGGCCATGAGGCACTGTGTGGACTGTCCTCCATGGGATGACCCTCCCTTGTGACCATTCCTGTGAGAGAGGTGTAAAACATCTGCCTGCAGTGCAATGTCACAGTTTTCAGTTAGAGCTTGGATTGCTTACAGCAAATAAAATCTTTTAGAAAAATTCCTCATCATGGGAAAGTTGTTTTAAGCAATTTATTCTCGGTGGACAGTAAAATAAGAGCTTTTTGCAAAGAAGAGAAGGAATAAATGGATAAAACCAGTAATTAAATTGAAAAATATTATTTTGATTTATGTACTTCTAGAAAAATATCAAAGCACTTTACCTACAAACTGACCAAACCCTATAAAATTTACGTAAGATACATTTATTCCCATAAATTGATCAATAAATTGAGAGACAATCTGCTCCAATATTTTGTTCAGGTAAGTCAGTATCAAAGTCAAGAAATGTACAGTTCTTCCTTTACAGAAAAAAAGAAAAAGGCTAATACAAATATGAATACATTTGTTTTACCAGCACACTGTACTTGAGGAAGAATACCTCAAAGCATCTCTAAGGGGTCTGGCATTACACATCTCCTTTTTACAGCTGTGGGATATGAAAAAAAAAATCTCCTGAAATTCAGACAGCAATTTTGGAGAGAAAAGTGGAATACCCAGCTTCATACATACCCAGCTCTCAGAATATAAAAAACTGTCTCACCAGTATGTGTTTCTAAGGTAATCGCTGGTTGTTAGCTCACTTGTTAAGCTGCACATAACCTAAAGGGCACTCCAATAAATTACTTTCAGCATGTTTCTCTCTCCTGCTCTGCTCACAGGGATCCTCAGCCAGGAGGAGCTGGCACACAAGCCTTGTGCTACCCTTTTCAGTCTATGAAATTGTCCTGCCAAAACCTGAGCAAGGGGGGTTTAGAACACAAGGAAAACACAAAATTCTTGGACTCGAGAACTGATTAATATGGACAGCAAGGTAAAACATTCTGCTTGGAATTTCTGAAAATAATACAAGCAAAAAAGTGAAGGATTTCAAGGCTGTCTGCCACTGCACCTTTGTCTTCCTGTCTTCTTCTTTTCTCCTCCTATGATTGTTGTTTAACCATTTTCTTCACTTCTTCTGTCAAGTGAATCTGTACTTTGCCTCACAGAGGCGTCGCATAGGTGGTCTGGAAACCCAGACAAACTATTATACAAATTGAAGGCTGTCCAGTTTCTGATAACATCAAAACTAATTTATTTTTTGTTTATACTCCACTACCTTTGACAAAGCTTCCTCTAGAGATTTATATCTCCATCCTTACTGCCTTCCAACTGTTTGTCATTTTTTTTTGCTTTGCAACTGACAAAAGAAAAAAAAAAACACCCTGACATCAACCTTGGAAGAGGTACTGAGTACAGAAGCTTTTTTTTTCAGATGTGATAAAATCTTGCCTAAAACCATGTCCAACCTTTTCAGCAGAAAGTCCAGATGGCTTTGCAGCCTGTACAACAGACTTTATTCACTGATGCTTCTCTAAGTGTCAGCAGGGTGTTGTCTTCCAGAACTAGTAAATGTGCAATGAAAAGCAGCTCTGAGGGAAGAAATAAACACAAACAAAAACCCCTCTCACTTAAATCCCCCTGCCTCCTTCCAAAAATCAAATTAATCTGAGAATTTCTACACACATCTGACTGAAAGTTGTCTCTGGGTGGAGGAAGGCTTTGCAAACAACTGGAGGTGTAAGGGATGAGGTCACGGTTAGACAGCTCCAGGGTGAGCAGTGATTTACACTCTCACTGCTGGCCTGGTCACCCTTGCCTGCATTGCAAGTATTTCATCTACAGGATCAGGACCCTTCCTGAGTCTGTGTACACCGTTCAAACTGCAACACCTTACAGTAATGCTGTTTTTGCTGTGGTCAAATTAGCACTAAGAAGCATTTTTGAGGTTGAATGGCAGTCAGGAAATGGAGTGGGTGAAGGCTCAGGGATGTGGGGTGAAGTTTCTGCCCCTGTGCCTGGATCCCCTGCAGCCTGATGATGCCATCAGCCCCTGCCTCAGTTTCCAGTCTATAAAATGGGAACACTCAAGAAGTCATGCATCTGACTTTGATATAGGAGAGAGTCAAAGTGTTTTACTTCATTTTATGGCCCAGCTCTGTCCTGCCCACCCCTCCTCTCTGCATAGCACCTAGCTTTAGGCAGTATGGGAGGACAAGCAGAAAAGCCACAGCCAGCACTGGCTGAGCCCTGGGAGCAGGAGGATCCTGCACTCAGCAACACGAGCATGGAAGGTGTCTACACCAGGAGATAAACTGCCAGTTCTTGGTACCACTGCTGGGTACTGCGAGGGAATCAGGAAGAATAAAAATCTCCAACCACTAGGTCATGCAGCTTTTGTCATTTTAACCACCACCTGTGTGATATGGTTAACACTGCTATTCCTGATTCTGTTAGAATTGTGTGGCTTTGTGGTTGGCAGCAATCTTGCTCCATGTCTGTGCAGAGTTTATCCCAATGCAGGCATGTTCCAGTGCACCTTGGTATTACTGCAAGGCAAAAATAAGTGATAGCAATAGTGGGGAAATTCTCAGAAGTAAAAAGAGAGAAAAAAACAAAAAAAAAGAAAAAAACCTGGTGTACAAAAAGCCCTTCCAGCACGTCTCCAGTTTTGTTTCTCGTTGACACACTATTCTTGTTCTGAGCTGACAGCTGCAGTACAGCCTTTGTCAGGTAATTAATCTGGGTAGTTCATTTCCACAGGTGAGTAGCAGGTTGGCACAGTCTCCTCTAGCAGTGGTTTTTGGGTTTGTTTTTTTTCTCTTTTCAGAACAGTGTGGGTATGAAAGCATGCAGGTATGTGTGTATGAATATGGCACACAACACACTGACCTGGCCAGTCATTTGCTCCTTCCTCACTGCAGAGTTATATGCTGCAGGTTTAACTCCTGTGCTTTGCAAGGTGAATGGAAGGAAACCTCAGACAGGAATTCAAAAGCATCAGACTTTCATTGATTGCAACTGACAAAACATCAAAATCCCCTGGGTTTCTTCGCAAGCTTGAGCACCTCTGGTCTGATTCACACAACAACTTCTGTGTATGTTTAGAAATGAAAGCGTTTAAAAATAAGAAAAAGAGACAATGAGAGACAGAGAGAAAAGCCATATCTCTTGGCAGGGAAATGGTGTGTGATCTACTGCATTTTAACATTTAGTTAATTGTGAAGAAATACAGTAATAATAATATGTAAGCACATTTTCTTTTCTGCAATGCAGACAGTGCACTGCAAGGTCACTGAGCTGGGAAACATGATTCTGTGGGTCTAGTGTTCCAAAAAGATCCTTTCACCAAAGACATACACCTTCAAGCCCTCCCTGAGCTTCACAGAGCCACTTTCTTCTGTTTGATGGCTTCTCACCACTCCCACATTGTGCCCCAAGATATCTATCTTGACAAATGGATGGGTAATACATGGCTGGGCAACACAATTGTACCTCAGTCTCTGTCCCCCACAGCTAATACAGGCTTTCTTTACGTCTTCTTTCTTACATTCCTTCTCCCTTAGATTTCTTCTTCCTTGTTCTTACAATCCAGCATGTTCTTAAAACCTAACCTGCATATTATCTGTTTTAGCTGTGTCCTAGGGTGCCACACCCCTCTGTTGCCATGGGCAATCAAGAGATGGTTCAGTTCAGATTGTGCTGTGAAAGGATGCAGTTTATGCCACAAATGCTTGTCTCCTTGATTAGCAATACAAACAGTGTGGTGAGCTGGAACATGTCTCTGTCAAGGATAACAAGCTTTAGTCTGGAGGGGCAGAGTGCCCTGATGGAAAAGCAGTGCAATGATCCCGAGGGAGAAGGCCATACTGAGACGAGCTTGTTAGGAGAGGTGGATTTAGAAAACTGAGCATTCTTCACTTTTTCTTGAATGTTTGGAATTGTTATTTCTAGGTGTACATTCATGAGCCACCCTCATTTCCAGTGGTCAGTCCACAGAGCCATGCAAGACCCCTGAGTGATGGCTGTATTTTTGTCATCTCTTCCCAAAGGAGATTATTTCATCCACTGACTGTATGAAGAGCCCTGATCTACTGGATCAGCAGCAGATTAAATTGGTTGTCTACCCCTTCAGTTTGAGTGCTGCATTAATATTGAATAGGTGCTAGTAGTAAGAAATCAGAATAAAGTGGTTTCCTTACACTTGGAAATGGAATAAAATCCCCTCACCTACACAGCATTTAGCTCGACATTCATCACATTGCCATGCTTTTGTAGTGAAATGTTCAGATCCTATTGCAATGTCCTAGATATTAATTTTCATTGCCAGTATCAGGAGTCCTGTGCACTTAATACTGTCCTTGGAACACAGTAAAAATATGTTTCAGCAGCTAATGAAATTATCACAGACCCTCTGACCTGAAAAACAAACAGAATAAGAAAGACTTACCCTTGCTGGCTAAAATGATGTGGTGCAGCTGTATTTTGTCACATACTTTATATATATGAGTATATATATATCTCTATATATATCTATATATATATATATGCATATGTCATGCCAAATTGTAGATTGCCATTTTATATATATTAAGGTGGTTAAGGAGGCTTTTTATAGATGACATTTCCATCACATCTCAGCAAATGTTTTGCTAAGATCTATGCTATGTATCAAGTATTTTATGGTTTCTTTAGTACATATGGGGTTTAACTGTTGGCAGACTAACACCAGCTTCTAACAGAGATGTAGCAGTGTTACCATTTTTCTCTAACCAAACTTTCACATCTCAGACTTTACTATTTGTGTTTTTGTCCTTAATAATTTTTGTCTGGCTAGAACTGAAAAAAACCTACATAAGAAACTCTCATTGAAAAGGCACAGAGAAAATTTTCAAGGCATGGAAGATGGAAAATCTCTCACGGGACAACTGGGAGACTTGAGACTTGACTTTTGCAATTGTCATTGCAAAAATTTATTGCCATACCACAGAGAAGAACAAAACATGAACTTCCCTTGTGTTTTTTAAGGATCAGGCTTGCAGAGGAAGTTGGCTGGAGGTATTTGAAGAGCTCATTCTCACTGCAGGCACAAACAAGATGTAAGGTTGTCCTTTTATGTTATGAGATACCAGGGATGTTAAGTATCTAACTCTTTTTGGCATAGGCATGACAGACCTGGACAGAAGATGCAATAATTTTGTTGAAGCATATATAGAATTCCTGTGCCTCAGTTTCTCTTCCTGCATTTATCTGCCTGCAGCTCCGCCAGGATCACTTCTCTCAAGGCCTCAGTAAGTAAATCTCTGGGGCAAAGCTGAGCATTGCAGTGTTGGCATGTCAGCAACATGGGACAGGCCATCAAAGAGACAAAATGAACATTTATTTCCTTTGCAAGTGAAATTCAGCTATAAAACCAGTAATGCAACACATTTACCAATGGGAGATGACAACCCAAACATACCCTTCTGTCTTTATCCCCCTGGGTTTCAAATAAATGGGCTATGATGCCAGTTTTGCCTTCTTGGCTGCCCTACAAGGAAGGCAGAGGACTGCATGGGCTGTGACACCTTACAGCAGAGGGGAAAACCACTTTTCACTGTGTAGCTCCAGCAGCAGCCACTGGCTTTGTGTACTGGCTGATAGAAAATCATCATTCATGAGCTCTCCAGGGAGTTACACAGTTTCCTACCAGAAATACAGCAGACTTTGACCAGACATCACTGGTCAGAGACAGCTCCTCAGCAATGGTATTTGGGCATGGGGCTCCGTCACAGCCAGCAACACCAGTGCCATTAAGGACAACTTGTTTTAAGGAGAAAATGGCTTTCTTGGCCTTATGGAGACTGTGGGCTGATTCTTGTTCTGGTTTCGTGCCTGGCAAGAGTGTTTTTGCAGCTTGCAGCAGCTTCACAGGCATACATGGAAGTATTCAAGGCCAGCTTGGATAGGGCCTGGTTTGTGGGTGGCATCCCTGCTTATGACAAGGGGGGTGGAACTGAGTGAGCTTTAAGGCCTCTTCCAACCTAAACCATTCAATGTTTCCATGATTCTACATAATGCAGAATACAGGAGGAGCCCACTTAGCTGCTGATCCTGCTTTTTTTTTTTCCCCTGGAAAGTCGAGGATCCAGGAACATTCCTAGCAAAAAAATTTCTAACAATCTCTTAAGAGATTAGCAAAGCCAAGAAACACATGGATTCTCAGCAATCTATGCTGAGAATTTTAGTTTAAAAGCCTCAAATAAAAAACCCAGCTCAAAAAGCATGGGCTAGCATTATGTGAAGAAGAAATAATCACTTATTAAGGACTGGCACCTGTTTGTGCCACGTTTGGCAAAGGAACCTCAGCTGCTGACATCCTCAATTAGTAAGAAGAGGGTGAGCTACATTTGTTTTCATGTGGCAAGCCCAGTTTTACGTGGCTAAGACTGCCATCCAACATGCTTTAATTTTAGTGGAGAAAGTGCTTAGAAAACCAACTTCTAAATCCACCATCACCCATAATTTCAGAAATTTTTTTTCTTTCCCCCTCCCTTTCTGCTAGAGTGCAGTCGTGTTACTAAGGAAAGAATTCAGAATCTGAGCCAAACTTTGGAGAAATCTATTGAGACTTTTACCTTTGCTTAAGCAGGCTTTGGTTTAGACTTCCTGTGTCTTTAAAAGTGGAACACTTCTGCTATTTTATGAGCTCAGCTTCTTATGCAAAGCTTTTAAAATTTTTTCATGTGCATTTAATTTCAGTTTACAGCTGTAGAAATTTGGAATAGCTAGTGGCTATCAGTGATGCCTACCAATACATTTTTTTCAGGCCAACTAGCACTGATAAATACCTGTAGCATGTCTTTTGCTAACTAATACTATTTCTAAAAATCTCAATGACTAAAAATCAGTGACTCAGAACTTACTGCAGGGGATTGCAAAGAGCAGCTCTCAATTACAGATTTCAGAGACGCTATAAACCACCATATGAAACAAGGGGTGGGCTACTGAAACAGATTCTCCCAAGAAGAAAAGACTTCATAAATGTCTCTAGAAAAAAGCAAAAGGAAATGACAGCCAGTAGTCCTTGTCCCCTAGCTTTCCTTACAGATTTTTTCCTTCTTTCTCATCCACTACTTGCTTGTTTACCATTCTTTTTCCTCTACAGCTTTTTACTGCTTCTTCTGAATAACACTGGTGCTCTTTACAAAGGTTTATCATGTTATCACAAAAGCTCCTTCCCCTCTTACCCTCCACTTGATTTTTTTTCATTTCTTTTTGCTCCTGCTACCATTTCTAGTCTGCTTGGAGTAGAGGAGGATCTTGAGCATTACAGGTAAGGTATGGGAACGAGAAAGGAATGCTATGATGCTGGATCTGGGTGGTGCAGTCTGGTGTTGGACAGAGACAGAACCTGCCAAGGATGGTACTCAGAGCACACACACTGGAGCATGTGGTCATCCCTATTATCAGTCACGAGACATTTCCAAACAGATTAATATAATGGGTATTGCTGTTCCTCAGAGGAGGTCTACCTGTTAGAAAGCCCTGGCTTTGGATCAGGTACTGGGTGAGGAGGGACAGCATTAACAGGAATTAAGCTAATTTCCTCCAGTGACTTTTCAGCTTTCAATTTTAGAGCCTGCTTATAGTTCCTCACCACCACCCTTTGGTGAGCAGAAAAATAAAAAAAGACCAGCAGAAGGAGGTCCTTGGCTTTTTTATTTTTATTTTTTTAAAAATCAATTAATTATTTAATTATTATTTTTTTAATGCTAAAGACAGCTAGCTAGAAATTAGGAAATCGCTGCTCTGTAGTTTACAAAAATTGGAAAATTCTGTCCTAAATCCTCCCAATCATGCTTTTTGTGGGGCACAAGAAAAACTTTCAATCGTATTTGAATAAGAATGAAAAGCCCTGAAATCCAAGATAAGTGATGTGTATGTGGGTTAGATAGATGGATGGAGACAAAGGGGTTTTTTTGCTGAGATGTGCTGCAAAAACCCAGGTATCTAAGACTGCACACCTTTATGAATTTTACTTCGTTTTTAGCTTCCTAAGACCTTCCTCCTCCTTTGCCCTGAGGAGTGCTTAGTTGAGCAGCAGAAGGGGCTGCTGTACCAACTCCAGCGTGAATCGAGATGCTCAGAGTCCCAGTATGGATTGCACAGGCAGACGGGTGCACATGTGCAAGTAACAGGAGCTTGGCAGTGGCTGGGAAATGACCCTGCTCTGTTGCACGGATCCCCTTGGATCCACAGGCACGTCCCACCCTGTGGGCACTGTTCCCCTACCCCTTCCCACACACCTGGGCACTCGCTGTGGCTGGGTGAGCGCGAAGCAGCCGGGTGTCACCTCCGCCAGGGCCAGCGTTTCCAATGCCTCCCAGCAAGCCGTACATTGTCAAATATTGACATGGTTCCACTAGACTGCCACTCCTGACATTTAATGGTTAGCTTTAGGTGCTCTTGCCTTAATTCTGAAGAGTCAATGAGGGACTGAAGGAAATGTATTTGTCCTGTCAGTGTGCAGTGTGACACACCTCGAACCGGCCGGGGGGGAACTACAGGAGCCAAATTCCCACCAGCTCTTTCCTCGGCATCGCCCAGTTAACAGGATGAAGGCCAGGATTTTAGTCAGCAAGTGAATACTCCTGCCTGCCCTCCAACATTTCAAATATTTATCATGTTAAATATCAACTTGGAGAATATTGTGTTCACTTAAACTTTTCACGTGCCAATGATTTTTTATTATTTCCATTGACGAAAATAAATGAAGAAAATGTTTCAGAATATACATGAAAGCATGTAAAAATCAGTAACTGGATTCTAAAAGATCTAGAATGTCTTGAATGCATTCATTTTTCGAACATTTTTCTCTGATCTTTAAATAGCTTTTCTTGGAGCATAACATTTTTTTTGAAAAGTCAAATACAGAACATTAAGGGTATAATTACCATTTTAATTATAACTCAATCATCCTATCTACTTTGCATAGAAATTACAGCTTTTATGTCAGGATTTTGGGTACTCACAAACATTCAGGAGTAATTAATGCTAGAGATTTTCACTGTATATGAAACTTACTTTGTAGCACTTACTTCAACTGGGCTTCATTCAGAATGTGTTAATATACTGAATTTTATATTCATGATTTTCAAGCAAAAAAATCTTTCTACATAAATATCTGTAAAACTGAGACAAAAAAAAATCAAACCTCAACAATCTTAACAACCAAATATATGTTCAAATGTGATCCATTCATGTAAATATGGCCAGATGAAATTTGAGTGGCAGCAATGAAAAAATTCCCCCCAATCACTCTCTGATTAGACTCAAGGAACATTTCTGATAATTTTACAAATACTTCTGGAAAGTACATAAAATTCAAAATTTTATTTCCAGACAGCTCTAACATCTATTTTTCCTGTTTCAGATTTTATTTAAAAAAAACTTGGTTTAAAAGATTTATTTTAGAAAGTGAGTTTACCTCAGAAACTTGCCTGTTGTATCCCTCTGCATTTACAAGCATATGGTATGGGTGTGGGTGTACATGTGAAATTGAGCAAAATCAATTACAACAAAGCTGCTTTTCATATGGTTAACACTATGACATCAGAATTAAGCTGCTTCTCCCTTTCAGTGTCAAAACAGAAAAAAAAGTATTTATGGATATAAATACACGGAAATAAAATAATCCTCCATTTACAATGGACACTGTTTCTTCCTTAACTGACTTTTTCTCCATTTCACACATCACAAAAGACTATTCCATGCTTTTATATCATCCTCCATGTGTTTTGTTTTGCAGTGTGCTGGAGCAGCAGATGCCTTTTTTCTTTCCTTTATAAACGTGATAAAGCTATACGAATTTTACAGATGAGTCTCACAGAACATGTCCTCTGTCTTTGTTTGGACATTAAGGATATCGTAAGTCTTTAACATTTCTGGCTGGAGTATTTTAGGGGAGAAAAGACTGTTCTCAGGAGAACAAAGCTCTGGCTCAAGCTGCAGTGCTTCACCCCCCAGAAGTCGCTGTCTTTGTGCAGTGCAGTGGGCTCTTCTGCACGTGGAATTGCTTTTGCCTTCAGTGAAAGCTTTGCATGAAAGCCCAGGCCAAATCAAACCCGTCATCTGGGAAGTGCTGTGGGATCTGGAGGGAAGATTCATGATGCTTATTATCAGCTGGCACTTAAGACAGATGTCTCACACTCTCAGTTGTGCAGCTTCAAGTAGGTTACATCTGAAATGCATGTGATTAAAGCATTTATGCCAAATCACATTGGGCATTCTGCATATATATGTGTAAATAGCTCTAACTTTTTTGATGGATGAATGAAAAATATTTTATTATACCCATCAATGGTATAAAGTGAAGGTGAATAGCTTTTACACTTGGACTGTTCCGTGTTCTTGACAGTTTTGCAAACAGCCCTCTCAATCTCTCTGTCCCTAATCTTTGCCAGATAAAACTAGGATCCTGAAGTAATTTTGATGCCAGTATCTGAAAATAAAATAAAAAGAAAGGAGACATAAAATGGGAGGCAGAAAACAGATTTTATCAGAATCACCCAGCTGATGAGGCCTGACTCAGTGTTGACCTGAGCATTGTACAGTCACTACCCCAGGGCTACAGAATTTCATACTGCCTGGCACCAGGGAAGAATTCAGAAATGTCTAAATCCATTGATTTCCTATCACCTTGAGTCTTGTCCACTCAGAAAACTTGCACCTGCTGAATTTAAATCAGCTGTTAATCTCTGTATGAAGCTAAACCAGTGTAAGTCCATGTGTGGCTGTGTTATTGTCATGTACTTACAAACCAGTGGGGAGACAGGAATGGGAGCTCTGTTCTCCTCTTCTCATTTTTTAAGCAAGAGTCAATCATAATTTCACCTTCAGGCTCTGGAAAGCAGGAATTGGGCTGACAAGGCTCAGTTATCCTAGAGGATGACTCCAGTTAGGCTGCTGGGCAGGGTTCTGTGTGTTTGAGCACTAGGTGAAGCAAAGCCCGCTGCCCAGTGGGAGCTCTCCCAGTGCACAGGGACTGGGCAAAGCTTCTTCCTGTCCCATTCCTGTCCTGCATACAGAGGCAGCTGATCCAGCACACCGTGGGTAATAGGAACAAGCTAGAGTAAATCCAGATGGCTTACACCATCCAGCACAGCCCTAGCTAGGGCATTCTGCTCGGTAAGACAGAGGGACGAACTAAGCCTGTCCAACACCTGTCCCTGTCCTGATGGGAGTGGGCTGGAGCCTGGTTTAGCCGGTGTTTGTGGTAGGAGCCTGCTCCTGTTTGCTGCTAGGGACCACACACAGAGTTCCACGGTGGCACTTGGCCAGGGCCTGCTGGGCACAAGGACACAGAGGGGACCGCAGCCCCTCTCAGGTGCCACAGAGCTGTCAGGCAAATGCTGGACTCTCTTGGAAATAGGCTTAACAACACATTTTTCCTCCCTGTAGCTACATGGTGTGGGCCATAACATGAGCTGGAGTGATGCTCAAGCCTCCTCCTCAGAGCCAGCCATGCTGGCTGCAGATGTCCCCAGCAGCTCCCCAGCAGGGCCAGCTCTGCTGGCAGCAGGACCGGTCCTTGTCCCAAAGCACAGGCTTCAGTCACCTCCACCCCGGGCACTTAGTGCACTCCTGCCGTGTGTCTCAGCACGAACAGGATGTGTTTTCTTTTCTCCTCTTTAAGCAGACACTGTTCTCTTAATCTGTTGTGTCTGTCCTGGGATTAAAGTAGGTAGATCTGCTCTTCTGCATTACAAATCTGCTGCTGATCTCCTAATGAAACAAAACACTTTGCAGTGAGTCTTTGGAGTACCAGGAGTACCCAAGTCTTTGTATTTTATTTAAAAAGTTTCTGACTATTCATGCCTTATCAAAAATAAATTTGCCTTTTCTAAATAAATAGTATATTCATTTTAATGGGTTGATTGTGATCATTTAGACCTACAGTAATTTCCCATTAAATTTTAACAAAATCTCAGCTTTAAACTGAGATCTAGGTTCTTTGCTACAGGAATGAAAGAGCAATACTAGAAAACATCTGAAATAACAAATTTTTATGTCACTTGAAAATTTTAAAAGGCCCAGGCTCAGCCCTAAAAGTGCATTAAAAAAATATTTTCCCTCAAACAAGTGAGGATTGCAAATGAACCCTGGTCTCAAGACTCATGTGGAAAACAGGATTTATAGTGAAAATACTAGGTCAGCATAAACCATAATGGTGCTGTAATGATGCTGAAGGCTGGATTGGTTCTTTCAGTTTGTTTCTAATAGAAGAAAAAAAAAGAAGCTTATATCCTTACCTAAAGAAAAATGACCATAGAACAAGCAATAAGTCTTGCATTCTGTTTTGGTAATACCTTCAATTTAACAACTGTCTGTGAGAAGGAGTTTCTCACAATGAGTTATTTAGTCACTGTGCCATCTAGGGTATAACTCTCGTTCTGAAGGGAACATCCATGCTATGATTTGCTGTCAGTCTGTTATACACTGTAGGTCCATTCATTTTTCCCCCTAACAGGTGCAGATAATGATATGATACACAGTAAAAGATAGATGATAAAAACAATTCTTTAAGGAAAAAAAAAAGCCAGATGGAACAGGTTTGGCAGGAAAATATAAAATGTTTCATTCTTCCTTTTAAAGTACTATAATAAAACATGTCTGAAGTGAAGTACAGATAACAAAACAGCAGAGCATGGGTCTGTAATCCCAGCATGATATTGCATAAGGAGCAATCATGAAGCATTCCCATCACAGTTGCCTGTCACACATTATTAACAAGAGTGTTTAGGACTACTGAATAACCACACTAAAGGGACATGATCAACTTACAAAAAAGGTGCTGTATTTTTATCAGTTGTATTTGACTTGACAGTATTATGAGTAATTTCAAACCCAAAGATTTTAAAGTCAGAAAGGGCTGTTTTGATCTCCTCATCCAGCTTCCAGCACAGCACTGACCATGGAAGTGTTGTCATGTTGAAAGTAGCTGAGTAACTTGCTGCTCAGAGAAAAACCAAATCAAAAATACCCTGTTCTGTCCTGCTCCTGCTCATGGCAACCAACAGAGCTTCCTGAAGACTAGAGAAGTGCAAACGTCACTCCTGTCTTCAAGAAGGACAAGAATGAAGAACCTGGGAACTGCAAGTCTTGCTGTCTCACACCCAAGAAAGTGGTGGACAAAGTCTTCCTCCAAAGTTTCTCCAAACATGAAGGACAAGAAAGAGACTGAAGAACAATATTCATTGATTTATGAAGGGGAAATTGTGCTTGAGAGGCCCTGATAGCCTTCTATAATGAAGTGACTGGCTTGGTGGATGAGGGGACAGTGGTGGATGAGGGGACAGTAGTGGATGTTGCTTGCCTTGGCTTTATTAAAGCCTTTGACACCACCTCCCACAGCACCACAATGCACAAGCTGACAATGTATGGGTTAGGTGGTTAGTGGGCAGTGAATTGGACTGAAAATTGGCTGAAGGACTGGGACCAGAGGGGGAGGAACAGCATCACAAAGTCCACTTGTAGGCATGTCACTAATGGTGTACCTAAGGGTCAACACTAGGTCCAATGCTATTAACCTCTTCCCAAGTCCTGGATGATGGGGCAGTGAACTCTCAACAAGTTTGCTGGTGATGCAGCATTGGAAGGAGTGGCTTATACATCAGAGGGTCATGCTGCCATCCAGAGAGATGGAGGCTCAACAGGCTGGAGAAATGGGCTGACAAGGACCTGATGAATTTCTCAAGTAAATATGTCAAGTCCTGCATGTGTGGAACAACAGCCCCAGGTACACAGACAGATGAAGGGCAGATTTGCTGAGAAGGACCTTGAGGTCCTGGTGGATAATAAGCTGACCATGAGCCAGCAGTGTGACTTCATGACAAAAAAGGCAAACGGCCTCCTGAGCTGCATTAGAAAGAACACTGCCAGCTGGTTGAGGGAGACGATGCTTTCCCTCTGCTCAGCACTGCTGAGGCACACTGGGGTGCTGGATCCAGTGCTGAGCCTCCCAGTAGAAGGGAGATATGAACATACTGGACTGAGTCTGACAAAGAGCCATGATCAAGAGACTGGAGCATCTCTCACAGGAGGAGAGGCTGCAAGAGATGGATTGTCCAGCCTGGAGAAGGGAAGGCTCAGTGAGATATCATTAATGTATAGAAATACCTGATGGGAGGGAATGAAGGGTCAGACTCTTCTTGGAAGTGCCCAGGGACAGGACAAGAGGCAGTGGGCACAAATTAAAACCTTGAATTCAAGCTGAGTGCAAGAAGGCTGCACAGAGAAGTCGTGGCATCTTCATCTGTTGTCACAATTAAAACCAAAAGTGGAGATGAGCCTGGACAACAGCTGTAGTTGGTCCTGCTTGAGCAGGGACTGGACTAGATCTCCAGAGACTCCTTCCAACCTCGGCTATTCTGTGCTCCCATTTATCAAAACCTTTACCAATCAACTTTATACTTCCAACAAATTCCATAATTAGTGTAATTAGTGATCATATTTCCTTTTTATTTTTTTTTTAGTTTTTTTAATTTGAATTTTCCAATAGCAATTAGGGAGAAAAGAAAGCTAAAATAATTAAAATCATCACAGGCTGGATCACCAAGATACAAACTGCTATGTTTAGAGCTACACTAAGCTCTGTGCCTAGGTTTCCTGTTGAAAATATTCCTTTAAAATAAAAAATCTAAACTAGCTGGTGACACAGCCAGTTACTTTTTTTTGTCACCCTCTCTTAGGCCACTCAGAGATATCTGAATTGACATTAAAAAGCCATTATAAGCAATTTAAACTCTGAATTGATCCTGACACATACATTCAGGTCTTCCTTGTATGTCCTTTCAATAGTTCTCAATTCAAACTGAGAACAAACATCACCCTATAAACAGAGGAGATAATTATGCTTTATTGATTAGCCCCTCAAGGTATGAATGGAAACCAGGCAGCTTTCTGAGAACAGCCATCAATGTGGGTTTTAAGTTGCACTATCTCAGCATTTTCTTGTACAAACAAACATTCCCTAAGAGTAGTTTTTTAGCATGGAACCTGTACCAAACAAAAGTTTTGCAGTGGCTTCAGTGAAAGCCAGCATGTCAGTGTAGATTTATAAATGGTTACTTTATACACCTCCCACAGTTGTCCCTGTGCTACTGTTATGGGTTTACCCTGACAGACAGCTCAGTCCCACACAGCTGCTTCCTTCCTCTCTCCCTCCCAGCTGGATATGGAAGAGAGTCAGAAGGGTAAAAGTGAGAAAACTCATGGTCTGAGTTAAAGACACTCTTTGGTCTAATATTAATGCCTTAACTCCTGAGTGTTCCCCCTTCTTCCTTCTTCCCCAGGCTGAGTATGATGCTACACAGTGTGGGATGCCCTTTTGGTCAGTTGGGGTCAGCTGTCCTGACCATGTCCTCTTCCAATTTCTTGTGCACCCCCAGCATTTTTGCTGCTGGGGTGGGGTGAGAAGCAGAGAAGCCTTGATGCTGTGTAAGTCCTTCCCAGTCACAGGTAAGACATCGATGTTTTATCAACACTGTTTTGTTCACAAATTCAAAGCACAGCACAATACAAGCTGCTATGAAGAAAATGAAATCTATCTGAGCCAAAAGCAGGCACCCTCTCAGTTTCCTCCCAACACTGGCTCATTCATCTCATGATACATGGCTCATAACCCCACAGATGCATTGTGGACTGCCCCCTTCCTCTAACAAACTGCAACCCCCTTCACAGCTGCCAAATGCAACAAATACTCCTGTTTAATCCAGTGTCAACATTGATTGGCTTCAATTTTTGCTAAATAAGGATTTAACACCTGCCCCATCTATCCTATAACAAATGTACCACAGCAGATTCATCAACAGACACCTAACTAAGGATATTTCCAGTTTACAGCTGAACCTCTAATCAACCATTTCTCAACCTTCCTGCTTCTTGCTAATAAAGCCTGTCAGCAATCAGGACTAGATATGTTAGAAAAAAAGGATAATGGAACCATTCTATGTCTGAGTTTATTTTACTGTCTGAGAATAGGAGAAATAGCTTTGTTAAAATTACTGAGTCTATAGAACTGGCAACTCACTGCACTGAGAAAAAGTAAAATTGTTCACAGCTGTTGCTACAACACATTTAAACTCTGATGATCACTTTTGGGTTACCTACACAGGTACAAATAAAAGAAAGACTGTTTTTTTTTCTTGCCTGCATCTTTGGCCCCACAAAGCAAGCACTGTGATGACTGCCCTCATATTTGCACTTTCAGGTTTTGTCCTGGACCAACACATGGGCTCAGTCTCTCCATCCACCAGGAACCCATCACCCTCTGAGATTCCTCAGGCTCAAATTGACTCAAACCTCTCAAAAAGAGAGTTCACAACCCCCTGCACTAAGAAGAGAAGAAGCCAGATGAAATGGAGACATCATAATGTCTCGGTATGTCTTGCCAACATTCTGCCTGGCTTGCTTGCTGCTGCCCGGGGGGTGACTGCATTGCCCTCTGTGCAGGACTAGTTTGGGCTGCTCTTGCTCCTTTGAAGTCCCTATTTTTAAACTGTATAGATGAATGAATGCCTTGAGATATCTTATGCTATCAAATATAGTTGAACAGTCTCAGAGATTGCTAAGAGTAGCAGAAAGCTGATCACAAAAAGCTAATTTGGAAAGCAGCCTGAAAACATACACAGAAACCTCTTCAGCAGAATTTTCACGTCACACAAATGGCTGCTATCATGAAGGGAGATAAAAGGATGGGCAAACTTCTCTGACTGCTTCATTGGCCCTTCTAGATTCTGCACTGCAGCCGCTGCAAAAAATGATGGAAAAACGTGCAAAACTATTTAGCTGATAGCTCCATACCCTAAACAAACCACAGAGTTCCCATGTATTTCATTAAACTCACATAAAGAAGCCTGACTTTGGACTTGCATAGCAAATGGTCCCTCTGCAATTTTTTTTTTTTGTTGTTTTGAAAGCTTTCTGTTCATGAAATACAAGATAAAAGAAAATGAATGTTTTGTTGTACCTAGTATTATCCCACTAACTACATGTATGAAAAAGCTGTGATATACAGGGCACATTTTCCCCAGTGATAAAATAAGAATGACCTCTGTGACTTCATTTAGGTTCCACCTCTCCTGAGTTACGAGCCACTCCTCTCTTATAAGGTATATCCCATATCTCAAACCCTCAGTGGACCACAAAACTCCCTTCCAGAAAAAATTATGCTTCCTTCAGTCTGCAGAGGATTACCCATGTCAGGCAAAGTTATATTATTGTTTTTAGTGCTGCTAGGAATTACTTGCAGGATGTTTCAGCTCATTACCTCAAGTTTTCATCAGCTATTTTCCGAGCGTGGTAACCTTTGTGATGCAGGTACTGTATTTATCTACAGTATTGATTCTGCTTCTCCTGCTACATTACATGCAATACATGTAAACAGAAGAGTGTTTCACTACCAGCTGGTAAGGTGCAAAATGGTAGCTGATCTTGCAGCTACAAAACACAGATAAAACCCTGAAGTAATCAGCTGAACTGTCATGGAACTAATTCCATGATATAGTGGAAGCAATTATTTGCACTTATGTGTCTTATTGGAAAATACAATCAGTGCTAAACCAATCCTGTTAGTGTTGTCAAGGACACATTTAGCTCCAAACGCTCCCCTTTTAATCAGTAACCAGTTATTAATTAATTAGGTAGTGATCATGTTGCTTTTCATACATGTGTATTATTATTGCACTTGATATTGTGCCTCTGCACCGATCGCTGTTAATTTGCAGCAAGTGCAATTGTGTTAATGTGCTCTAATGCCAGCTATTATCACAAGGATGGGGCACCTAACATTTAACCTAAAATCACACTGAATTGTTCTCACAGCTGCCTCCTTCCAGCTCCAGCCTGCTGCTGCCTGGATGGGGTGTGCTGGGAGAGAGGAGACGGCTTCTGATAGAGGAAGTACCAGAAAATGGAAACCAGCAATGGGACAGTCAGAGCCAGGAAGGGAAAAAAGGCAAAGTACTTGGGAAGACACCTGTGAGCCTGTGCCCTGGCAGGGGCAGAGCTGCCCACTCCCTGCCCACAGCCAGACTGCTGCCTGACACCAGCAGGGAAAGAGGCAGCTCTAAAGCACAGGAGCAGGTAAGCAGAATATGCGGCAAGTCGAGCGTGTCTCACAGCTCCAGCTCGTCAGCTGTGCTTCAGGGAAAGAAAGATGCAGTCCCTGTTTGGTCACAGCTCCGCAAAATCACCAGTTTTAATGGCAGGGGTGAGGCTGCCTGTGGAGAGCAATGTATTTGTTCACAACTAATAAAGAAGAAATTCTTTGTCCTCCCAGTATTAGCGATGCTTAGTTATGCTTACTAAATAATGTATTAGATTTTTCTTCCAGTCTGAAAGCTTTAAACAGGACCTGATACCAACTGTGTCAAGAGAGAAGCAAATACTAGCAGAAAACAGAATTTCTCTGAATTGCATTTAATAGAGGCCAGAAGCAGTGAACTAAGGATATTCAGCTGAAGTAGTTCAGTCAGAGATAGCTAAACTTTTTAGTGCCCTTATTTAAATAGAGAGGCCTGAACTGGAGATTAGCTATTTATCAGCTGCATGATGGAATAAGAAACAGCTGCAATATGTTTCAGTGTAAGTTTTATTTGCTATAAATCCACAGATTCAAATTCTGCTCTGTGGGAATGCCTGTGGAAATATGGAATAAAGGTATTATCTGCCCACATTGTTTTGTGGCTTCATGCCTATGTATATCAGAGAAAATTTAGTTTATGTTGGTTCAGTTATACACTATAATCTCCCAAACACAAAAAGGACTTTTAATATTTGTAATGGTAGCAGGTATATGTGCAAAAAATAAGCTCCCAGAATACAGTACATGGCATAGGTAGCAAAACACAGCTCAAATTACTGTGAGAATTTCCCTATCCATGCCTTTGCAAGGATTTCACTTCAAGACTGTGCTGTAGCTCCAACAGTTTCCTTCCCACACTTGTGGTTTTTGCCTGGTTTTCACTAAGTGGGTCAATTCCACCCCTCACTCCATAAAAACTGTTCCCAGGTCCTCAAGGGAGTGATTTATGTATTATAAGCTTCTATTCCTGACTCCAGCAAGAGACCTTGTATCTGCAGCTGGGAGCAGCCCTGCTCCTGCACAGTCGATGCCACAGCCTAGGAGAGGCAAGTGCCCCGTGCTGATGCCCCTGTTGGCATCTCATGTTTTGAAAGGGAGAAGAAAACCCCAACTGCTGCTAACCAGTACAGTAGGAGTGTTTCATTTGTTTGGATCAATTTCTGTCAAAGGCAGCCTGGAAGCGTTTTTTTCCCCTCCAGCTTGTCTTTGTAAAGTTTCTTTCCCTCCCCCTGCTCAGTTCAGCCTCATTGGCATTTATCTGGTGATCTGTTGTTATCAAGGGCTCCCCAACAGATCCCTCAGATTTGCACAAGTTGCTCCTGGTCTGCCACGAGGAGGCTTTGCTCAGATGTCTCCCAGATTTTTGCTCTGATACTTGCCAAGAATGTTAGTCTTCCTGTAAGGACTACCTAGTTTGGCTTGCTTGATTGATTTTTGTTATATAAAGGAGAATGCTATTTTTTTACACTTTGTTTCTTTTGTAGAGGGGACGGCTTAAGATGTCTCTAAGTTCACAAATGTCCAAGAAGAGATGCAGGCAAAGATATAAATTTAGGCTCCTGCCTATTCATAAGGGGAAAAATTTCAAAATATCTATATATCAAAGACTAGTAAATTTGAAAGTCATGTTACTTTTTTTTTCCCCCCATGAACCTAGGATTTCAAAAGAATATCTATGCACTGTAGCTTGTCAGTGTTTTGGGGAATGCTATTAATTTCTTCCCATCAGTGTTCTCCAGAGCATGGTGACAGCAGTAGCCTACCCCTCTTGTACTTTGATCTTTCTCAAAGTCAAAATATAAAATATGCAGTGGAAGCTTTTTGCCCTGCAAAAGCAGAGGGCATCTCCTATCAGTAGTATTATGATTGTGACCAAAAATATAATGCATTTAAATAAAAAATGATAAAAAGGAAAAGAAAAAAAATTTCTACTTGACAGTTCATATGGCAGTACTTTGTGTCTTTGGTGGAAGGGAAATAGAGTCCACAGACTCCTCCAAACACACTGAGATACACACTGAGGATAAATGTTGATAGTTCAGGCTATGCCCAAACCATCAGAGTGCCATGAATTACGATCAGCAGGAGTTTGCTGCAGCACTGAAGGTGCATTTTTGAAGAAGTCAGGCACTGGATGGATAGAGACATCTTTGTGTCAACAACCCATGCCTGCTGTTCTGGTAATGTCCACATAAATCCATACAGGAAAAAGTCCTGATTGGATTTAACTGAGCACCAAAGGGAGAACATGCAATGTCACAAAAGGCAGCAAAACATGACAGTGTTTTAACGTGTTGTCAGTCCTTGCTGGGGTTAGCAAAACCCTTGGGCTGAGCTGGGAGCTCAGTAATCCACAGCATCCATAGGAATCAATGTGCCATGGCATTTTTTGGTAAGAGCTCATAACTGCCTTTAGCACCTCTGAAAGTGTTTTCCAGTTCAACATCTCTGAAGGTATTTTCCACTTTAGCATCTCTGAAGGTGTTTCCCAGACTGGTGACCCTCATGGGCAATTCGTCTTCTCTCCATGTGATTGTGTTATGAGCTGCTATAAACATTATTACAGGACACTACTTTCATGCTGCTTTCCAAGTGGTGCCTGCTAACTTTTGGCTCAGACAACAGTTCTAACAGCTATGGGATATGTTTCTTCTGTTGTGCAAATTGCTGATACTCAGGCACAAAAACTTCAGTGTGTCTCTGTTTTGCATCCTGCAGCATGCCTCAATCAGCACATATGCCCTCATTGCTGCCATAACCAGGAGCCTTCAAGAAACTTGACTGCTGTCTTACCAACCTCTTTTCTAGCTTGCCTTTTTTTGTCTGCTCCATGTTGATGGCCACTGGCTTGGTTTGCAGACAGTTTCTGTGTAGCTGGGTCAGGATTAAACAAGCTTCTACTCCTACTTGGACTACTACTTCTACTCCTCTCTTGGACTCTGTTTCTCTGAGAAAGATCAGGACAATCAAGGCCTAACAGCATCTTCGTGCTGCTGTTCTGAGCAGTTCTCATAGGTTGGGTGTACAAGGATCATTAGGCACTGGGGGTTGGAATGACTTGTGTGTATTTCAAGGAGAGTAGAAGAAAATAGGGGTCTCATTCAGGAGTAATGAGCTTGGTCTCCAATATCCCTGTGAGGATTATTCCTTAAAAGTACAGGGCAAAGTTGATTTGGATAAGAACTAATTATCAAACAAGAAATGAAGGCAGTGTAGCTGTCTCCACCCTCCCCACCAGACCTTGGGGACACACATTATTCCTTGTGTTTAACCTATTAAAGCAATGACCTACATTAGAGGGAAAGGAGTTGATTATAATTATTTCTGTGAGCATTAGTGCTCAGTTCATAGAAGATGGCCTAAAAATAGGAGCTCAATAAGAAGAGAATTCAACAAGAACAGAAAACTTAGAAATCATGGGATGGTTAGATTATTTTTCTGAACAATTAATTTTCTTAATTGACTATGTTTGCTCAGCGAAGGTACTCTTTCCACCTTTAGTTTTTAAAGATGAACTGGATAAAGAGAACAAGAAAAGACTTCACAAAAGGAATTGCAAATTATCATGGCTTCAGTAGCATGGGCTCATTTGGGTGACATCTCATTGTAGCACTGATTTTAAGGTACCATTGTGTGAATTCAGGTCTGATTATGGGGCTGGTGCCAGCAGCAGATGTGATGACAAGTAGGTTAAGAGCAATCATGGTATTTTCATATCAAATGTCTACCCTGGTTCAGAAGACAAATAGGAAATAACATCTCGTTTGGAAGCAGACTCTGACTTGTCAATTAGAAAACTAGGAAGGATGAAAAAGGAACATGAGTTTGTCTAAACATAATAGTATTGCAGTATCAAAAGTAGAGGAGAAAATTTTAATGCCTGCATTAGTATTTTATGTGTCTTAGAATACAGTCTAAGAAGTTGATGGATATCATGAGACATAGACAATGGTGATTGCTTTCACTGAATAAAATGTGATGAATGAAGATGGATAATTTACCTGCTTTTCCAGTGATTACGTGTATTTATCTCCCCTTTCTATTTCTCAGAAACTTTAAAAAATGTTTTATCTTAAGAAAAATTCACATCATGCATCATGTATGTGCAAAGAGAAAAAACCCAACATCCTTGCTCTAAAATTTCGCTCCCATTAAAAATCCAAACTCACTTGTAAGATGTTTGTATGAAAAGAGCTCTATGTGAACAACGAAGGATTTTACAATCTCAAGGAACCTCAGCCACTTCTCTGGTTGTATAAATGTCTAAACACATGAATCACATTTTACATCCAGTATAACAAGTCCAAAGTCTCTTCTGTTCATTACTTCTCAGCAGTCCTGAGATTAAGCCCTAAATACTTTCCCCCTACTGAATTTTATAACCTGCATACAATTTTTTTTGTGTGTGTGTATGTACGTAATCCTTCACGCTGAACTATGTGTGGACATTTTAGCTGAGATAAAGGGGCAGGAGAAATTTTGGTTTTCTCCATGACTACTACACAAATTCACTATTTAAAGGCTAGCACTTGTAAGAAAAGTAAAATGGAGAAAGATGTTCCCTTTTCAGCAGGAGGGAGTGGTCCCTCTGCTACATGTGGCACTGGGATTCTCAGCAGCATCACTGGGAGGCTCTGGACCACTGCCCTGCCAAGGTGCAGAGGCATTCTGTGTTGTTAATTTTCCCCTCACACAACGATGGATCTGCCTTCCACAGGGCTGGCACATGGACCACAAGAGGGAGGTAGTCATCGTAAAATAAATGCTAGGAGCTTGCTTCTGGTACTCTACATAGAAGGAAAAATCTGCTTGAATAATTAAGGCTTCCTAGATGTGAATACAGATAAAAAATAGATAAAGAACGTGGTTTTGGCAAAACTTTAACACTCCAGCTCAAACAGAAGAGGCTTTCCATGGAAGTCAACCAAAGAAAAATTCACTCCAGGCGCTTGTATTACAGCTCCATTTAGCGGAGCAGAACGATCATGGCTCATATTTAGTAGGTAATAATGAAGCATCATAAACAAAGTCAGGATGCAAGTCCAAGATTAAGCATCAGTTTTAACGAGGTCCAGCTTGCCGGGAGCTTTTTGAAGTGTCCCTAGCTCACTTACAAAGCCAGAAAACAACAGAAGCAACGCCGACAGCTGCGAGAGTGTCTGGTTTAGAAGAAGGTTTTATGTCTGGATGACACCAGACTGGGATTCAGCTTTAATGTACTAACTAGGTCTGCTGGTTTCTGGAGCCCTAATCATTCTGCACAAACTGTCTCACCCTAATGAGTTGCACAAATAATAATTCTTCACAAATCAGATCCACACCATCAGCCTCGTGCATAGACAAGGCTGGTTTATTGAGGTAAATAGCACAAGTCAGCAGAACCCACACTGTGTCTCACTAGCCATGTTTAATATGCAATCTAGAATCTGAAAGGAAAAAATCAAATGCTGTTTCTGTGGATGCAGGGCTGGTATGAATTATTTTCAACTACTAAAAACCTAAAGGAGCACCCAGCTCCTTTTTTTTTACCCTAGTCTGAATGCACTGTAATCACTGTGGACCCTTACAGTCTTTATAAGGGAAAATTAGATACTTTTGAACCAAGAGGTTTGGATTGCTTATAAACTTAAATTACATAGAAAAATACCTTTCAGCCTTATAGATTTTTTCCTTGAAGATATTACAATTATTTTTTCACTTCTGTAAATTAAGATTGGTTTTCATTAACTAATTACCACGATTATTGCAGTTCTTCTAAGTATTATTAATTAGGTGAGTGGTACATTTAGAATTTAACATCTCAGTTAAGAGAGTTTTGTTTAGCATACCTAATGCTCTGAAAGCCCTGAGCATGCCATATATCACATAGGACTTAAAGATGCAGGGGAATCTTTTGGGGATTGAAGTTATCTATGGCTGGGAGTTATACAGTACAGCAACTGAGGAGCAAAGGAGGGAGGCAGGGCGTGTGGAGATGGATACACCAACTTAAAATAGAAAAGTTCTTTCTGCAGCAGAGAACTGCAGGATTACTGGAGCCCAGCTGATGCAAAGTTATGTGTTGTTTTGCAGTGATGACTGATTTTCATATGCAAACCCCTTAATGTGTCTACATATATGTGCTGATGCTGTGAGAGCAAGCTACCCTGTTAATTTATTTCCTGTAATTCCATCTAGGTAGCCATTCTACATCTCTGTTTGATCTTGCTTGGATTACTTACATTAAACCAAAATCATTTCTTCGTCTGAGACTCAAGCTGTAATCTCTCTGGGGCAATAACTATCTTTTATATTGCACTTGTATGAAGGGTGAGGAGGTGGTCCTGGTTCCTCAGCTGTGAGCCTAGAAGTGACTACAATCCAATTAGCAGCCAAGATAATAATAACAGTATCCAGTAAACTAATGCTGTGCCTCTAAATTGGTTCTTTTGCCATTGTTTTGCTTAAGAAACTGTAATCCTATAAGTTTCTTCATTGCCTGTAGCTCTGATTATAAAAACAACTATCCCCACCTACAGAGTAAGAAATAGATGGCTGAAAATCAAATGATATTTGCATTGCAGAGGCATCTCTCTGGTCCCCACCATTTCTCTTTGTAGCATTCTCCTGTCAGGAGCAACACACACACCTACCAGCAGTTTCTCTTTGTGCAGGAGAAAACAGAGTTTATAAAACTATGTACCTGCTCAGTTGACCAGACAAAGCCCTTCACAGAAACCTGTTGGAACAAAGCTCAATGCCTGCTCCATGTGCTGCTGCTCTTCACACTGGAGTTAAATATATCACTGCCAACCTTAGCCCTGGCTTAACTGTGATGGGGTGAGAGGCCATAGCTGCCAGGAAGCTGGCGAGGGAGAAAAGTGAGAGAAAGAAAGGAAGCAGAAACAACTGACACTGCATGAAAATGAACCAGCTTTGCAACACAGGGAAACAGGTTTCTGAAGGGGAGTAGGTGAGAAGTATGGAGTATGTGGCTTTCCTTGACATGGTGGTTGTTCTTCCCATGATGTCCCATGTCACCCATGTCACCTCACCAAACTGACACTGAAGTTAACTGGCAGGAATCCTTGCTCAAACTAAAGAATCCCTGCAATGTGTGATAGAGGTTGCTTTATCCTGCAGATGAATTTTTTGGCAAATAGGGGATTTTACTGGATCCAGAAGGTTAGCTGTATTTGCCAAAGAGAGAAACCCTGCTTCTTTTTGATGATACACACAAAAAACACAATGTGGTTTTGTTAAAATAAATAGACAACCACTGCTCTGGAGGCTCTGGATGTGAACAAGCAACAGCAGCGTTAAGGCATTTCAAAGCAGAGTGAATGCAATTTTCACACCTATTCTTTTCTAATTTAGGTTCATTTGAAATCCAGGCACCCCTCTTTTACTAATTTGTTATGGCAGTATTAATTAATGGTATTTCCCTACAGCAATAAGAATGCCATTTAGACTAAGACAGGTTAGAAGGACTAAAAGATTAGAAAAAGAATTGCAAGTGGAGCTGGGGGCCACCTTGATCTCCTGAATTTAACACACTGCACTTGGAAAACCTGGGAGTGTGTGGATGAATTTCTACCAGTGCAGACTCATCAGGGCTGGTTAGGTCAGCACCCTCTGATGTTGCCTTCTGTACTGGAATGTAAGAACATGAGCTTCCAAAGTGGGAAGAAAATTGTCAGACTCCCATGAAAGCTGAAAAAAATTGCATTTTATTTGATGGAGAATATGAGTTCAGACCAAGTATGCCAGGAAAAAAGGAGTAATATTTAGAGACTTATACAAGATACAGTGAAGAGTTGTAATTTCCATTCTCATTTACACTGCTTTAACTGACCAAACACCAGAGGGGCTGACAGAGTGTGCAAAGGCAGTCACTTGATGAGGTACTGCATAACACAGTGAGAACAAGAAAAGATGCTTCTGGATTTAAAGCTTAAGCTTAAGTCAGTGGAAATATGTCTGTGGGTTTCTGTGAAAGTTGAATTATGATTTAGCGAATAACACAAACTCAGGTTTTGTGTCACAGCTGCTATATCTGTTGATGAGAGCAGCTTGTAAGGAGGTCAGCAGAAATCAGTGTTAAGGCTTATCTCTCAATTAATGTGCTGAATGCTGGCATTAAAAGTAATCTTTTACTTGGACAATACATAACCACTGAAGAAATACTGACGGAGAAAGTTCAGTGACACCTTTTCACTGACATTTATACTTCCAGAACAGTGAAGAAAAGACGATAAGGAGGGCAGCAGTCTACAGAAAGGAGAAAAGGCCATAAAAAAGGGAACATACACTGGAGAATATGTCGCTTAATGAACAGCTGGAGACTGAAGTAAAATGTGATATTCAGGCAGAAGGTGAGCGTGAAGCCAAGAAACCAGGGAATATTTCAGAGAGCTCAGGAACTGAGGCAATGATCCTTGTGGTGCAGTTTTAGAACATGACAAACCAGAGGTCAGTAAATACATGGTATTTACCTGCTGACACACCCAGCAAAGTTCACTGGGGGCAGCAAAGCAACCACCAGAATGGGATAACTTATAGCCAGAATTCATTTGGGTAGGAAACAGTAGAGGTACCTCATTTAAAATCATGTGTACTTTGAAGGAGCACCAGAAAGGTGAAACTGCCGTGTTGGCTGAAGTTTCCAAAATGCCTGCAAAGCACTCTGTGAAGATCACTGTTATTATTGAACTATGTTATTATCTCACTGCTTCATGGAGTTTGCAACCTGGAATTAAAAGAAAAGTGGAGGATTATAGTGTATTTTAGAATTTCTCACATTTGTCATTTTTCCTTTTTGGAAACACAGAAAGGAAACTTCTGGGTCACCAAATATAATTCCTGGGTCCTGCAGGCAGTCATGTTACCTAGAGGATTAATCTCCTATCAAACTCCTTGAACATATAATGACCGTCTTTAGTAAAGTTAATGAGAATTGCTACTCATAATTTGCATTTACACACTACTTAAGGATCTTGAAGTGTTCTTTCATATAATATGCTCATTTTTATTACAGGCATATTGAATTTAAATGACTTGCCTAGGGTCTCATAGCAAGCCAGCAGCAGAATGACTCGTAGTGCTCCATGTGCTTCATATTAAATCCTGGACATTAACAGTTCCCTTCATAAAGGGAGCTTTGTAGCTGTAGATCACCTCCTGGTGCTGATGAATCAAACATTTTCTGATAGTACAAACAAATCAATGAATTACTTGAACCCATGTAATGCTTTCCAGTGCCTGAAAATCCTGACTTCCTGTGAACTTAAAAAATTGACACAAGTCTGAGTAATGCTTAGATAGCCTTTGACCTATGACCAGCTACGAAATTTTCATGTGCTAAGTACGCACCTCAAATCTCTATTTTCCATATGAATACAGCAGTTATCTCTACATTTGTTCCAGGAAAGCTTCAAAGCTTTCAGTACACCATGTGCTGTTGGAGGCTTATGGAAAACAAAAAAAATCCCCAAAAACACACAAGCCCTGATATCAAACCAACTAAACAAAAAAATAACCCCCACAGCAGGACTATAACAAACAAAATTCCTTAACTTTTCCAGTGGCAAAATTGCTCTGACACAGGCACATTCCTTATGATTGATGTCTCCTCTGAATAGCATGGTCCTCATCAAAAATTAACTCTAAAAGAAGGAGATGGAGGATCCCTTTATATATGGGATCCTCTCTGTTAAGAAAGATGCAGTACCACAGAATGACCTGAGTTTTCTGCCTGTGTCGATGTTATCACCATCTCTAGCAAAGTGAAATATTGGTATTTCCCCCTATATTTTGCCCTCTCATCTATGCCTCCCATTGAATGAGCTTCAAATTGTACCCTATGATTTCAGGATACTATTTCCAAGCTTTTGCCTGTGTCTCTTTCTACGGGAACAGAGTTGTTTCGTGGCATGACACTTGCTGTAACATCAGAGGAACCACTGGGTAGACCAACAACAGCTACAGCAATACCGATCCCACTCATCAAAAGGGTTCCTCCAACGTGGTGGCAGCTACCCAGGAGCTCTCACCTGTGGCAAATGGTGACATTTACTCCTGCTGGGAATGTGGCTGGGCAGACGAATGTTAAAGAGGGCCTGCAGGGCCGCCTGCGCCGCTTGACCCTTGGCCAACTTCTTGCTACGTCCTGAGCCTTCAAACGTTCTCCCGTCCACTCGCACGGCCATCACAAAGCTCTTGATGTGCTGCTTCTCCACCGTCTCCGAGAGGCAGACGTAGCGCAGGCCGGAGCGCAGCTCATTGAGCAGCACCACCGGGTTCTTCTCACTCTCCGCCTTGGCCACCCTGTGCTTGCCTGGCTTGGCGTGGCCCATCAGGTCCAGCGTGTGGCAGAGTAAGCGCCCGTGTCGGTAGGCGGTGGAAAGCAGCTCGTTATTGACGGGGTTGTAGACAGAGAAGTCCTCGCTGTGTGTGGATGGTTCGAACTCCTTGAACAGAGTGTCTGGGAAGTCTGCCTGGTCGGAAGTGAAGTCCGTGGATGGGCTGATGCAGTTTCCCATGGCGAAGTGGGCTTGGCAGGCGTTGGGGAACTGAACGAATGACTTCAGAGCTAATTCTGCGGCACGCATTTTTGCTTTCTTTTTTGTGGGGCCCGTGCCTTCAAATGTAAGTCCATTAACTTCTACAGCAACAGCAAAGACTGGAGCATGCACTGGACCTGTCTGGGAAACCATTTTATATTGTAATCCTGGTTTGAGTTCGTGTAGCTGAACCAGGGCGTTCTTTGGCGTCACTGACCATGAAACTTTCTTCCAGATAAGCTGAAGTTTGCAGAAATGGCCATTATTGCCTTCCTCTAAGGGTCTTTTCCTCTTACTGCTAGTTGTTCCCCCTCTTGACCTATCAGTAGATGCTATTGGATGATCCTCCAGATTGCCAATGTTTCGATTTTCCTTTACTTCTGCACTGCTGGTACCTGTCAGTAAAGAAAGGAAACAACTTGCATTACAGTCGTCATCATCGTAGCTGACATTATGCCTAGGGCTGTCAGAATAGCCAAAAAAGAAAAAAAAAGAAATTGTTGCTAAGCCCTTTTTAGGAGTTTTCCTTAAATATCTGTATAATGGTTGGTTTATTATTTCTAGCACAGTTTTTTTGCATGTTCTGAATGTTTACTTGTCCCCAAAAGGTCTGCTACTATTAGTCATTAGCCTTCTGTTTTAAGAAAAGATTACATCATTCAAAGATGGAGCATAATGGATGCCATGTGACTTAAATGAACTGCTTGATAATTACTAGTAAAACGTAAATAGTTTGCAAAATTCCCTTAGGATGACAATTGTTCTATAATCCATGTGGGGGAATGCGTATGAACACATTATTAGAAATCAGAAATGATTCACAAATAGAAAAATGAGCCAACACATTGAATAATCTATTTGCAGTTAATACATTGACCGTCTCTGCTGATACCACAGCCTCTTTTTTATCAACATCATGAATCCAGACTAGGAAATGATATGACAGACCTTCATAGCATTTGAAATAATAATTTGGTCTAGACTCAGATCCCAGTTTAGTAAGTGAGTGCCTTTCTGTCAAATTCAATAGCAGATGCTCTTAGTTTCTGCATCAGCAACAACTAATATTGCAAAAGTTGTAGATAAATCCAAATGAGACCAGGAGAAGCCAGAGCATCACGGTGGGAGCAATTACTGATGTAAAGGATGATCCTTGTCAAAGAAAAGCAACAGGAGAGAGTGACTGCCAGGAGTGCCAGGAAGGGAATGAAATGACAGTGGGGAGCCATGGAGGGAGCACTCTACTGTTGAACCAATCCCCCTCTGCTGTGGGCCATGCCCGTGCAATGTGCTGCAAGGCAGTGCTCTGTGCCACAGCAGACGCATGGCTGAGGATGGAGAGTCAGCTCACTGATGTCCTGAATGAGATACAAGATGTACTGCTGGCTAAATAACCATCCTATAAAATTTCTGTAATTTCTGGTGAGTTTGTTTAAATGTCTTGCACCTCTGACACATCCTCCAGTCCTCCTGTGCATTCCTTGGGACAGAGACAAATGGAGGAAGTAAATATGGTGTAACTAATCTACAAGCCAGCCCATCTCAGGAGTGATGCACCTGATCCCTTTCCAAGCAGAACACTGTGTGGAGCCAGCTTTACTCCAAACAGCTCTGGGCATGGACCCTTTCCCAGGTTTTGGTTCGATAATAATTGACAATAATTTGATAATAATCGGTCCAATAAGTCAGACATGATCATGCTGCCTGCACAGGCTGTGTCAGTGCCATGCACACAGAAGATCCCTGTGGTCCTTAGGGGACAGGCCATGTCTGGTGGGGCCATGGCCATGTTTGGTTTTCTCTCTACTCTGATAAGTTGGCTGCAAGGTTGCAAGGGGTGAGCTGCTGGCTAAGCTTTGAGAAACTTCTGCTGGAGTGCTGTGTCTGTGGTGCACCCCAGTATTAATCTGGGCCAACAGATGCACAGGAGCCTGCGGAGATTATGTGGAACCAACAACCATGATTAAAAACTTCCTTTATATCCTGAAACATTACACTTGTATTTAATATCAAAAGACTTTTTCCCATCAGAGCACTAAGTCTGCACTCATGCAAGTTGTTTCACAGAAAGAAGGTCACTCCTTAGACAGGAGTAATAATCATGGCACAAATGGGGGCCCATTTGCAGAACTGAGTCTTGAAAGCCTGCAGCACACAATGAACTGGGTTCATTGGCTGGGTCTTTGTCTCACCAAAGTTATCATCGAAGAACTCTCTTCTGCAGTGCTTTGCTGAGGCAGAACATGAACTGACAGATCAAGGTTTTAGTGACTAGTTAATTCTTACTTTCTGAAGCTAAGAGGACAGAATGAAGACAGGTGAGGAAGGAAAGAAAAGCAAAAGACACATAATAGAAAAAGAAAAGTTTCATCATATGGTATTCAGCTGTATAAAATACGACATCTTTAAATCATCCTCTCTGGAAATAAGACATTTAAAAGATCATCATAACTAAGGCACAAAGAGAATGTGCTGTTTTCTCAATGAGTTCACAGCTCTATTTACAGAGATTCTGCTCTGAAGGAAAAGGGAATATCAGTTTTAGCTTCCTCTATCCAGCTTGGCAGTGTCTCTGGCCATTTTCTGTGATGACCTTTTCTCATGTTTTCATCCCACTCAGAAGATATCTCTTTAGTTATGTGCATTTTTAAATGTAAAGGCAAAACATTTTGATGCAAACATATTTTTTTAGCAGGAAACAGGTTTGATTCTGTATTTCACACCCCCTCTCTCATCTTAACCTAATAGGTTTTTACAGAGCCAATTATGGTACATAATGATACTGTAGTTAAGAAGCATGAAAAGAAAGATAGCTCCTGCTTCACACAATATTCAGCTTTGAAAAAAATTTGTATTGATTATGCACCACTGAATAGGAAAACTCAAGAGGCTATTTGTGTTTATAATTCATATTGTCTTATTCCATCTGTTTTTTCTTGGTCAGAGAACTGCAGATTTCTGAACATGAATGTGTGACAATATCTTACCTTAACCATCCTCAATAAAACAATGGTTAACTAAAACCATAAACCAAACATTACTTATTTGTCTTAAATTGTGTCTATAAAATTGTCTAGTCCATGTTTTGGCCAGCAGAGAGTTTGCCTTGATGAAGTGAAAAAAAGTGATGATGATGCAAGATCAAGCACAAAGGATATGTGGACAAAGTTGAGCATGCATGGTGATGACATGCCTGCCTTTATGGTGTGTTTTGGCTTTGTCACAGCAAAGAAAATCTGTGCAAGTATCCTCACAGCCAACCAGACTTCAGAGCACCTGGTCCTGAAACACCAGGAAGCAGCTCAGTTCTGCCCAGACCTCAGTAGGAGCTGCAGCAGCCAAAAGTCACCATGGCCTGTAAATCAGAGGCAGCCTAAACTCAGTGAGTTCCTCAGAAAGTCTGTGAGCCTGATGGATTTGTGTGATTCCTGGCAGCTACCAGGAAATGTGAAATTACTTTATACTTTCAGGTATCTTTGAAATAGGAAGTCTTTGAAATGTGTCTTTTATGAGACCTCTGTGTAGCAGACATAAGATTACCTCTCTAATGGTGGCACATGTACTTCTATTGTGAAAATCAGACAAAGCAGGCAAATGACACCAAACTACACAAGATAAATACTGTAAGCAGCTGTAATAGAACAATCACAAGCAATTTCAGAAATGAAGAGCACTAAAAGGAAAGGGGTAAGTCAGAGGATACACACAGGGAAAATGCAAAACTGTGGATCATTTTCAGTCTTGTTATTTCTCATAATGTCTTTGTTCTTGACTTTCCCAAATACATTCTTTACATTTGGGGAAAAAAAGATAATAAATTATGGTCCTTCCATGATGAAAGGTTGGAGAATATAACATTGAAAGGGGATGCAGTTAAAAAAAAAGGAGGAAGAAAAATATCCTAATTTTTTGGCAGTAGTTTCTAATTTCTTGCTTAAGATTTCTAAGCAAGTCCCACAGCTTTACTCTGTAATATCTCCTCAGTTAACTTTATTAATTGTTTTTTGCAGTTTCACAGGCAACAGGAGACATTGTGATCTTGTATTTGCTTCAGTAATTGAAGGGGAGAAAAGAAAGCAGTTAGTAAAATATATTTATTTATGCACTATTCCTCAATATTCTGACTGCTCTTTCATGTTTTTCTCCTTTTGGTCATTATGCACAGTAGAGTTAACCTAGAGAGTTTGCATCATCAAGAACATTTCAGAACTATAATGCATCACTAATAATGACACTGACTATGTCTCTGGGTCTAAAGGGCTCTGCAGAACTAACCATCCGATACTCCACGCTACATTTGAAGAGATAATATTGTTCCTGTTGAAGGTTATTCTGCTGCCAAGTCAACTTGTAGGGAGGATGGGAAAGGAGAGGTGGTAGGTGGCTTCTTCATTTTCACTGGCATCTTTACTATTGAATTACAATGGATGCTACCTTATTGAAAAGCAGTGATATTAAAATAAAGGATTTTCAATATCTGTGTTATAGCCAACTCCTGATTCAACTGATAGCTCTGAGACAGGCAGTTACTATCTTTAGAAATGTTTAGTAAACACTGGATTGTTTACATAGAGTACATTTCTGCTGTTCATCTTTATCACATTAACTGCAGATGTTAGAAGGATTGAATTTCTTAATTCCTGGAATACTTGAAAGCAAATAATCTTGAATCAGGAGCAACAGGTATGAACCCAGGAGCCAGAGCCATGGTACAAGGCCATCTCCAACATCTTTGTCCAAGGTCATCTCCATCAAATACAGCGTAGGGCACTCTCCTCTTGCAAGCAAGATGGGATTTTCATACACTTACTGATTCCACAACCAAGAATTGGGAATGCCTTTGCTGGGATTTTTAGGTTGATATGGTGTTTGATATGATAAGCTTTGGAATGATAAACTCAAAGCTAACAATGGAAATCACTCTTTTCTCTCTTACATGAAAACACACTTAAGGTATTTCCAAATTTTCATGGAGAAGTCTAGGTAAGCCATGATTTCTCTGTTGCTGTTGAACACTCCCTGGTGGCTCACAGCATTCAGGTGTTTAAAACCAGTGTCATTAGATTTTGTTGGAGAGTAACACCACACTGCAGAGAGAAGCATTACCAGTGAAAAAAGTACAGGACTTTGCTTAAAGTGAAGATGAAAAGTCTGTGAAAGGTAACTGCCACTGTCTCTAGCTGTTCCAGAATGAACATACTCTACTTTTCCTACCTAACTATCTGAAGTAACTGTGAAACCCATGTCTAGTGCAGATCTTACCAATGAGGGAAATTATTCAAATGATCTAATGACCTGACTTAGGTTGATACTCAAATTCCGATGCTCTCCACCCAAGTTAGATGCATGTAGCAGAAAATGTGAGCAGCCCATGGCAGAGACATGCCTTTCTGAATCAGAGCCAGAACATTTTAGGCCTGGAGAAATCCAAATAGCAGCAATAGACAAACTTTTCAAAACAAAAGCAAGGGAATAGTTTTGGTGAGCTTGGATTGCTTGGAGCTCTGCCTCCTGAAATGGGATATTCACTTTTTTCTTAAAGACAAGGTTGTCTGTCTCACAATGTAAGGCCATATCTCACACTGTGGAAACAAAAGCTCTGGGGCCTCATGCTGTCTGAAGAGGAATTTGACCAACATGCTCATAACTGAACATGCTTCAGTACTCTGATTCTGAGTTGGGAACGTGTCCTTCCAGACTGCTGCAGTGGCTGCAATCAGTGTATTGGGGACCATCAGCTCCCTCTGCAGACTCTGGGAGGTGTGTGCTGCCCTGAGCCTGTGCCTGTGTCCCTAATGAGATCCCCAGGAATCATGTGCTCCTGCTAGAGGTACAATCTGGATTCAAAAGTACCTGTGGCTGGTGATAATCTGCCTTGATCCCATGGCAAAGTGGGGATGGCACATTTACAGATCAGGCACAAGCACAAGCTTGTAACATCATGAAAGGCAGACAGCTTTAAGCAGTGAACAGGGAATGATTATTCACTGTTTCATGCAATCCCAGCACTAGAGACAGCAGGCTTGAAGCTATAAAAGGGTGCACTTTTTGACAACACTCTAAATCACTCCTTGTTCCTGGCTGTTACTGAGATCAGAAGTATCAGTGGGCTCCAGTGGACTAGACAGTCCTGTTGATGTCTAAGAAATATGATGATTCAGGTGCAAGCCCTAGCAGAGTAAATTTTTGCTAGGTGCTAGAAGGATATTCCAAGGTGAGGATCCCCATTTAAATGTCCTTTTTCTCCAAGCATCATTAACAAATGCTGAAGACCATGTACAGAGCTAGGATTCTATTTCTAATCCTCTGTGACATTCCTAACATTCTTAGGTACAACTGCCTTCTGAGTATGAATAGGGTGGTCCTTTCCTTGCATGTTCAAGATTAAACCTTCATCGGAGACAGATGATTACTTTACTCACAATTCCATTCCGGAGGTGCAAAGTGCCTTTGATAGTTTTTTCTAGTATAAATTCATTGCTCATATACCCCAAAAATCACATCTGTATGCTAATAATCACCTGTTGAAAATGCAGGTGCAGTTAAATTGCATGGCTCCCTTTGTAAAGAAGGCCTAAGGGAATGTGAAACAGGATTTGTATCCATTTCAGCTGGTGGAACTCTGCCCATTGATACAGCACAGTCGGGGAAGCAGTGCTCTCACAGGATGCTCAGTGAGCAGAAAACTACAGGGAAAAGCAACCTACTTCTCTACCTTGCCAGTATTCTCCTGGGCTCCTGTTAAATTGTTAGCACAGGAGAAGGTTTTTCCACTTGTTCAGAGCAGATCTCTGAAGCTCTTTAAAATGTGGAATTACTCCAGAGGTACATGTGTGCTATAGGCTTTAGTGGGATTTATGCCACTATACTGCAAGTGAACACAGAATGATGGATGATTTAAAATTAATTCATATTTTTTTAAAAAAAATTATTTAAAGATTCTAATAGTAACACCTAAAATGTTTTCTCTGTACCATGAAATAAATAGCTGCCTTTTCACTGGAGCATATGTTTGACCAAAGGGAGGACTGGGTAGGATGACCCTGAAAACAGTGACATTTGCTGTTTCTCTTTCAGAAAACATAGCTCACCCTGCCCATGTGAGCTGTTTTACAGCCCAGGCAGGCAGGCAGGATGCTGTCTTGGTGTTACAGAAGCAATAAGAAAATGGTGTTACAGTGTTTGGCTTGTACAAACTTCCTACATTACCTAAAAATAACTAAGTAGCACATTTGGGAACTATTACGCAGGAGGTGCCTGCACAAGCTCATCGTGTGCATAATATGTTTCCTCTGTGTGTGTGTATACTTTCTCGTATGTCTTCCTGAAAATACAGCTTTCCTGGGAGCAATTCTGAAGGATTTTCAGGATTTTTTGGCCTTTGCTAAGATCTGTAATTGCCTGTCTTTGCTGTGCAGCAGAATAGTGTGATGTCCATGTGATGCTCAGCAGCAGAAAATAGCAGAATAGAAAATCTTCACTCCTTCAGCAGCTCTTCCCCTTGGTGATGCACCATGACCAAAAGAAGGCGGATCAGCAACAAGGGAAAAACACCAAATTCCTCCCACTGAGTGGCTCTAATAGGGCAACATGGCAGCATGTGTGTGGCTGGAAAAGAAACCAGTCTGGTAGGTGATACCAAAACATTGCTCATTTGGTTCAGAGCACGAACAACTCAACACCCTCCGTATTTTTTTTTTTAAAGATTCAAGTTGGTTACAGTAATCAGGCAGTATAATACACAATAATTTCTTCTAGGTGACAAATGGGCTTAGTGAGAGTTATTCCTCTCTGCCACTCTCAGACTTCTTGGTGTTTGGAAGACTTCTCAACTCCTTCAAATCCAGCAGGACTTCCCTCCAGCTCTACAGTCATGGGCTCAGAGAGTTGGTTGAGGTATAAGGGCCCAAGAGAATGCTGATTAGCCAAGAGTGCTCAATTTTTAGGTTATACCTGGTTTATTTAAGCCTGGTTAATCAATTCTCAATTTGATGGCTCTGTGCAGGGCCAGGAACTGGACTTGATGATCCTTGAGGGTCCCTTCCAGCTCCCTTCTGTGATTTTACATAAGGACTTGCCAATAGTTGCAAAAACACCTCCTTTCCACAATTGCTCATCCACTGTAGAGATTTTATTTTTTAACTTTATTGTTCATCTATAGAAAAAAGAGACTGCTTACTTAAGTTGTCTTCATCCTCCATGGTGGTTGGGCCAGGACTCAGGTACTTGAAGGGTGCTATGAAGGTTGACAGTATGCTTAGTTTTTCTAGAAGAAAACAGAAGAAAAGATACATAAAAAATCAGTACTATAGCAATGCATTCACATCTACTTTACACCTTTTCTCAGGTCAAAACATCTTGTTAAGTCTGTTTGGCTTTAGAACTGAAGGAATGGTCTGAAGTTGTGTCAACGAAGATTTAGGTTGGATATTAGAAAAATGTTCTTTCCCCAGAGGGTGTTTGGGCACTGACCCAGGGCAGTGGTCACAGCACCAGCCTGATGGAGTTAAAGAAGTGTTTGGACAGTGCTCTCAGGCACATGGTGTGACTCTTCGGGATGGTGCTGTGCAGGGCTGGGAGCTGGACTCAATGATCTTTGTGGATCCCTTCCAGCTCAGCGCATTCTGTGATTCTGTGACTCTACAGTACCACTGCAGTTTACTGAACCTTGATGCATTTATTACAGCTGGCACATGCAAACACACAAATACACATTCCTCCTGGTCTCTGCCCCATGTAGTGTTTCTTGACTGTGCTTCCCAGCAATGGTGCCCAAGCACTGCAGAGTAGGGGATGCTTGGGCTGGTCCAGCTGGGAATGGGGTAGGCAGTCAGCCCTGGGAGAAGGGACAGGAGACTGCTCTAATGGAAGAGACCATTGACTTTGCTTGTTTCTTCTCCCTAATGGAGACTGAACCAGAATTCTTAGAGAAAACTCAGTGGTGGATGGCACAAAAGACCACCTTGGCTTGTAATTCTACAAGTTTTTGATATGATGTTTGGAAAACTCTTATGGTGTGCCCAGAAAGCTATTGTTCACACAATAAGAACTCCATTTGAAATCCCTCTTGTGCGTTCATATGAAGTGCTTTTAACTGTGGTTTCTGTTTATCCTGCAGATAGTGTATGGCAGAGACATTTACTTCCAGTGCCACGATCATACTTTGCATTAGAGACAAGGGAAAATTCAGCAAAATGAGAAGTGATACTGACTTATACTAGGTCAATACTTGGCTCAAGATTTATCTATAGGGAAAAGCTGAAGTTAACGCAAACACTAGAAACAGATATATATTTAAGTGCTTTATTTCCTTTGATAACTAGTTTTTTTAGCTGAACATTTATTTTGTTTAGGCTGAATTCCTTCTGATACACTTCTGACTTTATTGAGGACCAACAATAGCAGAGTGTCTACTTGACAAGAAACAGAAACACAACTGACAAAGGTGATCCGCAGCTTTGAAGAACTTTGCTGCTTTCCTGAAGTACTTCTCTGCTTAGAAAGCCTCAGCTGTGTCTAAGGAAATAAGTTACTGAGGCTCACCTATTTCCACAGTGAAAACACTGCACATTGTGAACAATGTTGGTCTCTCATCCTGTGGCAGAAGCATCAAAATCAGACCAAGGATTTATTCTTTGAAGTGACACACAAAAAAATAGTTCCATGGGAAATTTCTTTATCATTGAAAAAATATTTCTCTGAATTTCCTCAAACTACCTGTCTGCTAAAGTATCACTGGTTGTCATGGAGTTACTTTACCTTTAAAGAAAGTTGGAGTTGCTGGGGACTGCCTGGAGTCTTTTCTCCTGACCAATTATTGGTCATTGCTGAGAATTGACAGCAGTTTTAGCCATTGAAAAGTGGGATCAACTTGTGAACCCCACCTTAAAGTGTAAAACCAGAAGTCTGTTGTTCTCTTTGTTTCTTGGCTGTGAAAGGTAGCAGAGCTCGGGCTGGCCTCCGGTTCCCTGCCCAGGCCATGCGGCCGGGCGGGGGCCGGGCTGGGCCTGCCGTTCTCCCGGACGGGAGATGGGGCCTGCGGGGGCTTGCCCCGAGCCAAGCCGGGCCAGGCCGGTTCCTGGCTTGGCTGCAGGTTTTGCCGTGATGGAATTCACCAGAAAACTGCCGAGTAAAGAAGGAGAGGGGCTCTGGGCCTGCAGCAAGCAGAGACACCGACTACACTCTCTACAGCAGCTATGAGGAACTTTTCATCGCAGACAGCTCCAGCTCCTGTTCAGCAGAGATCACCGAACCATCTACAAAAGCTTGGGCAGGATTTTAACTCTTTCTTATCCAGATAAGACTTGCAGATTAATCTTTTTATCCAGAGAGAGAAAAGGAGAGTGATCAACATGAAAAGAGACTTTATAAACTACTAGTGGCAAGAAAGAAAAGAAGCTTCAAGAAAGGTAGAGAATTAAGAAGATGCTTTAATTAAGCTGAAATATCTTTCTGTTAAAACTATGGGGATGGACAATGAAGTCCTGAAAAGAACTCCTTTAATTCATGACGGAGTATGGGGAGGAATAGAGTGTTCAAAGTGTAAATTTGAGTAAAAAGTAGAGTAATTGTGGTATAGTGAAGTGCTGGGAAATTTGAAGCCTTGAGAGGCAATGAGAAAACTGTTTTCTAGTGAAGCGCACAGAAACAGATGAAGAATACTTTTTGCCTTTCTATAACTTATCCTTAAAAATGCTATCCCCAAACTCATGACCCATAACACACCTCAGGGTGATGTGAGATGGGAGGAGTGGGCTCTGATAACAGCAGCTCTAGGCAGCTGATATCAGGGAAACGGAAAACTATAACAAAAATAGTTTTCTTGTGAGAAACTCCATAAATTAACAGAAAGAAACTTCTGTTTCTCTACAGAGACTGATGAAAAGACTGTAGAAAGAATTAGGACTGTTTAAACCATCAAAGTTCTAAAGTTTTTTTCTCTGTTGTCATGTGAACAAAAGAATGGTGGGCAGTAAGAAATGAAAAGGTTTTTTCTGGAAGTTTATTCTAGTGTTCTTATTATTGTAGTTTGTCAATAAACTTTCTTTATTCCTTTTAAATTTTATGCCTGGTTTGCTCTTGTTTTAATCCATATCTCACAGCAAGAAATAAGTAATTTTTTTTCCCCTTTTGTTAATTACTGGTTTAAAACCACAACACTGGTCTAGAAGGTATTCCAGCCGTAGAGCTCTTAAACTTTTTCAGCAGTACATCTGTTAGCTTTTTGGCCTGGTTCTTTCTACATTTGCAAAGAATCCTTGCTCTTGTTAAAGATTGTTATCAGAACCCATCAAAAATGAGTGCATATGTTTGCCCTTGGCTGGGTAACATTACAGCTCAACTCTATTAGGTGAATTCACTGTAAAGCCGACTGCTCTTTGTTAAGTAAATACAATAACCAGAATAAAAGATTGACTGAAGAAAACCTTTTTCCGTCCAGAAACCTTTCAGCCCAGACTAATATATAATTAGAGCACAAATTAGCCTCCTTCAATTGCAATTTCATTACGGGATTGCAGTGATATCAGGAACCAAAAGAATGAAGCTATTTATGAACGCTATAGCCAGAAGATTTTCCTAAGTGAATCCTTTGACGCTTTTTTGCTAAGGCATTGCTCACTGAGGAATGTGGTGTCTCTGTGTGACATCTCACAGTGTGTGAGACTGTGGGGTTGTGATCATGATAAAGGCTGGTATTCACTCCTGACTTTCTCAACTGCTTTCTTTGATTGAAGTGAAAAGAGCGTAGGCTTTTGGGACCTAATCCAAAGGCTGCACTTGGTAAGGGAAACGCTTCAGATGATAGACACAGGATCAGGGCAGCCCTTGGCTGTAGTACCAGCAGTGACTGTTGTGTCTGGGTACTGAGATCCTAAATTGTGTGTACTCCACCTGTGCCTGACTGCTGACAGCTGCAGACCTTCAGGATTAACCCTCAAGACACTGATGCCACACACAAACCTAAACCTTCTTTGCTGAGAAAATATTCTCGCTTCTCATAGGGAGTTAACCCATTAACCAAGCAATATGGAAGTGCTTTCTTGCTGCAGTGGCTAATGCTTGCTCCTGCCACCAATCAAAATGAAAATCCATTTAGTTTTATACTATACTATTGTTAGGTAAAGGGATATTTTATCATTTAGTTTTGTGTAATTGATAGGTGAAATTTACAATGTGGATTTAAAATTAATCAATTTTATTTTTATGTTGTCTTAAGGGACACTTTTACCATCTTAAGCTTTTGTTGGTACAGTTTTCCACCTGTCCCCAAAGCCTTTGCTGGTGACTTCACTTTGTGTGGCAGGATGTAAAATTTGCTGCATGTTTAGAGAAGCAATGTATGGGTTTGTGTTAACCAAACACAGGCAGGTCCTAATAACAGGATATAGTTCTATCAATACCAATGATAAAGATTATAATTGAATATGTCAATCCATTGGCTAAGCAAGGGAACATTAAGTGCCTGTCTGGGAGGAGGAGAAGGGCAAGGTTTTGGGTAAGCTCTGTAAAAAGAGAAAAGCTGTAGTATACACACTGTACAGATGAATTATTGACCCAGTGAAGGAGGAAAATACAAATGACAATTATTAAATGAAGATGCTTACCTTCAGAGGGAAATAGTCAGGTTAGGTTTAAAATTATTGGTATTATTGTGCACTTCCATCTTTTGCATGTTATTGCCTGTTGCTGTACAGACCGTGAGGCACTTCAGCTTTATTACTAATGGTGAAATTCAGTGTTAATTGTCAAGATTAGGAGAGTTGTGTATTCACATTTTATGGTCCCTGTGTAGGTTAATGCCCATCATAATTAGCCTTGTTTCCAGCAGTTTGATGAAATCTTGTGAATACGAATAAAGGACAAGGTTGGATTTGAAAAAAGCATAGAGAGAAATACCACTAAAGCCTCCTTCTCTCACTCTCTTTTCCCTCCACGACTTTGCTCTGCATTTGTCTGAGGAAGTTATTTTTCAAGGTTAGGAGAGAGGGTTTAAGTGGAGAAAAAAAAAAAAGACATTTTAAAAATTCTTTTCTGCAGAAATGCAGAATATATAAGCCTATGTTTATGAGAAGTAATACATGAAGGTATTATTGCTGGCATTACAGTTGTACCCAAAGCCTCTGATGCCATGAAGAAGAGATTTCATAAGGGCCTACATGGACACAAAGAAAGCTTTATTTACATTGGAAATTGAGTGACAAAGAGCAGGTATAGTGGAATTTATCTCTAGCTGCCCTGGAACACTATCACAAGATGATAGCATCATATTTTGTAGTGCATTCACTATAAAAACAGTCTTCCAAGTGGAAATCTGCTCCAGTACTCTAAGCACAAAAATCATAATTTCTTCTGAAGAGAAGCCTATTATAGGAAGGAAACCTCACTCTTCTCTTTTGGGATGGAAAAGGATTTCAGTTCAGTCTTCCAAGAATATATTTTCCAGCAACAGAAAATAGTTAGCATAGAATCATTAACAGTGTTTTTACAGTAGCCATAAAAAGAATTTAAATAAAAAAAAACCCATGGAACAAGATATGTGTTGCATGAAATACAGAAAATGCTTTAGAACTAATAATTCAGGAAAGCCTGGCACATAAGGCAGGCAAGTTTACACTTAAACCTGTTGGTTTTTTTTGTGAAGTTGCTCTTGCCCTGGGGATGCAGGCAGAAGACTGGTCACAGGTCCCGTAAATACACTTTTATTGTGAAGACAAGAATGCACATATACAGCTATAAACACATTCGTGCCCTTCATACCTATCAGTATTTGAAGGGCACCAGACAATACTGCTTGATCATCAACTCTGTGGAAGATCTTTCACTCTCAATCACCCGAATAAAAGCAACGGGAACAGCAGGAGCTCAACACTTTTAAAAATCAGCCCTTATACATGCTAGACAAATTGTTTAGCTTTGAGAAGAGCAGACTGAGTGGGGTCATAACAGCAGCCTGAAAGCACATAAAAAGCTGCTGCATGGAAGAAAGGAGCAAACTGTGTTCCATGTGCATTAACACAACTAGAAGTAATGGACTTAAATTGCACCAAGGAAAATTCACTTTAGACATTAAAAAAACCTTCCTAACAGTAGGGATAGTGCAGTGCTGGAATAGCTTGTCTGGTGGGAAGGTGCTGAAGGGCTGTAGGGAGCTGGAATCTGCAGGGGGTTGCACTTTATATATATAGAAAGGGCCCATCCTTTATACCCTCCCATCTCTACAGACTCCAGCAGAAAAACTTGAGACCTGACCCTGAGATTCTGCAGCAGGTTCTAGCTCAAACTTGGAAAAGTGAGTAGTATTTGCTGGTATTTGCTATCTCTGAGCAGAAGTTTGTGGCATGCTCTTTTGCTTGGCGGCTAATGAGCATGATTAATAATTGTTTTTTGAAAATGCAACTTTCAAACACAAGAAGGATTAGACAGATGGATACCAGTGGTTTGCCAGATCAGCATTAACAATGATTTACTGAATTAGGTTCATTCTCATATTCAAATTGATTACCATAAGCTACTTTACTTGTCAGAGGTTTCTTCAATAGTACTCTTTAAAAAACACAATGTGGACATTATAAACCAGTCCTAAGTAATTAATTTGGTTTGTGTGGAATATGAAATTACTCTGCAAGGGATAAATATGATGCAATAGTCTAAACTCAGCTGCAAAACATCTTAAAAAACCCTTATTTTTTATTTCTCTAAAGCAGTATTTGCAGCTACTTGAATAGTTACATTTTTACAGCTGTGTTTAGCATTGATTTACTTTGAAAGGGAGGGGGGATACAGGGAAAAGAGAGCCTGCACATCAGGAGACGACTCTTTATCTTCCTTCCTGCGTCTTAGTCAGTTCAGTCTTGGGCTGACACTGACTGGCAGGATGAAGAGATTCTTAATGCAAAAGAAAAATATGTCAGATTTATGGGAAAAATAACAATGTTTTTAAACCACAGCACTTACTGGGAAGGCTCACAGCCTTCTAAATTATGGCTTGTATGGCCACCATGCTGCATAATGTAAGTTAAGCAGCCAGTCTCTAGGTAGGGATTTACTTGCACAGTGCCAGAATCAGCCCTTACAGCTGAGTTTGAGAACCAGCTGTTGAATCAAAAGTTTCTGAGTGTGCATGGCTTAGCAGCATCGCCCAAGTGCTTTTTGCTTCACAGGCAAGTGGAAAAGCTCTGTGTGATGCTTTTATATCCACATTGACAAAGCTGTGCTGGGGTCCCCAAGAATTACCACCACAGTTCCACTGGGGCTGGGAGAGTCTCTGCCCATCTCCTCCAGCCATGTTTAAATTGGAAGTGTGGCTGTCCTAAACCCCTTCAGGGGGCTGATGCTTCTGCAGACACAGCAGCAGCTTTGGCTGCTGCAGGAGCTCCAGTTTGGTGCCTTGCGTGGGATAAGTTCAATCCTGCATATATTTGCAAGGGGCTATTGGCACATGCCCATTCCTGCTTGGTTTGTGTTTTCTTCTCTCAGTCCTACACTGTGAGGTCTCCTACACTCTTAAATTGTCATCTGCTGACATTATGGACCCTTGAGAGCCATCATCCAGTGCAACTGGAACAGCACACCTGGCTGAGCAGTCCAAGGGGGAAAAAAGAGCCTTTGAACTGGAGAATATGAAAGGGTTAAAATATGTGGGACTCTTCCTGTCTGCAGCTGTGATGCTTGGCACACCTGAGAGCTTGCCCTTTGAGGTGGACAGTTACTAAAGGCCTGCTTTTTATAATTGGTTTTGAATCCAGAGCATTTGCTGTGATATCCCACCATGGCCCATGTTAAGGAAAGCTTTCCTTGGAGGTAGCAGAGAAATATACAGAGAGAAAAACCTTCTGGTTGAATATGATTTTTGACTGGAACAATTTTCTTAAAAACAGGGAGAAAAGGGATTATTCAGATTAAGGAATGTAGGTTTTTAAAAGAAAAAAAAAATGCATTCAGCATTACTGTTTTTATTCTCTGCTTCAGCAAGGACCTGAAATGAAGGTGTAAAATATCAGAGCACATTGTTTTTAGTCTGCTAACTAAAGAGAAGACAAAACCAAGGAACATTTTGGTAGTCAGCATTTCAGGCAAAGGTTTCCAGCTGCTCAAAGCAGGTTGTGCCTTGAGTTAGAAGTCAGAGGTGCGAACCCAGAGCCATGAAATCTTCCTCTGAAGCAGAGCAACAAGCTGTTCGGTACGATGCAGTGCCCATGAAGCACCTGCTTCTGTGCCTTGCCTGGAAGTTGAACATGGCCTGCCAAGTGCAGGGGTCTTCTCTAAATAGATCCGCTTGCTGCCTGTATAATTTTTTTTAACGTAGTTTTTGGAGCAGAGTATATGTTTTTGCCCTGTTCTTGTTCAGTGCTTAGCAAAATGGGATCTGTGTCCAAGACAGGAGCTCTGAAATGCAATTATATTAAGTAGCAGTAACAGTTTATGTTATTATGATACTGCAGAGAATATTGAATGTGAAACATGGGTTAGCTCAGGGCCCTGGCAGCTGGACTAATCCTCTGTGCATCCTGTCCCAGCTGTCTGCTGACCCAGAACTGCTACCCTTGGAAAGCTTTTGGGGAAGCTGTGTGAAGTGTTTTACCAGGGCCAATCCAACACCTAACTGGCAGTGGCAGGTCCATGCCCTGTGCTCTGGCCCCTCTGCAGCCCTGCATCCCACCAGTGCCTCCACACACAGCTGCACTCATTTACTCTGAAGCCAAAGTGACTTCTGGCTTATCACTTAGGAAACAGAAAAACCCTGTGCATGTGATTTGTATGGATTCCTTCAACATGGTCTGAGGGACACGGGGATATGTTTAATTGATCACATCATGCATTAGGATATAATTTCTTTCTACAATGGCATGTCCTGCAGCTCTCCTGCACTTCTGGAAAGGAGACAGTGGGATTTAGCTGCAGATTTATCACATGAATTCAAATAGGCACTTGCATAGACAAATTTCAGGGGCTGTACTTCAGTGTTTTGTACCAGCTCACTCCAAGATCCTTCACCATGAAAGAGCTCTACAGAATGAAACATGATGTGAAATATTAGTTTCTTATAAATTCCAGTAAAGAGAAAAGTAAGTAAAAACACAAGGTGGTTGATGGCTTTTTATAAGAAAAGCAATGTATCTGTGTTTTGTTCTCTGTTAGATTCCTTGGAAATCAATTTGAAATCTAGTTCAGCCTAGTAAAATTAGATCTAAAACTATTTAATTTTGTTGCAAGAGTGTTTCTCTCTCCTGATGCCTTGCTTGAGGACAAGATAAAAACTCTTGAGTTATTATCAGTTTATGTGCATCTGTCTGCCTGTGGAATGTACTATATTATGTATTTCTAAGTGATCTGGCTGTGGCTTGGAGATGACAGTTTAAAATCTTAGCAAGCTTCTTAATCTATTTGAACATTTATTTTGGAAACATTTTTTATTTTGCATTCTATAAAAGCCTATGACAGGTTTTTATTTCCTCCTTTTTTTTAATCGTTATTTTTTGGGATGTCAACCCTTTAGAAAACAGGAGAAGTACAGAGAAAGTAATAGCATGAAACCCACCAGTTCCCAACGTGTGCTGAATTGAGATGCAAGAAGACCACAAAAATTGCCAGTGGATTTATTAAGCATACAATAAATCAGTGTGATTAACTCTGACTACTTGATTGTAAGCCAAACAGTTTTGTCAAAGAGAAAAGTCTTCAGTCATACAGGTAACTAATTTGGCCTAGGGTGAATGGGTTAGTTTCTCATCATTCTGTGTCTATGTACAAATCTGCACTACTTAAGACTTTGCTAAATTGGAACAGAAAACTATATGAAAAATCTTGATTTGGGTCAAGAGAGGTTTGCCTATCACTAATTTAAACCTGTCAACTAAATTATGATTATGTGAAACATGAGTGGTCTAACCTGAAGAGTAGCAGAGTTAGTAAAGGCATTTAAAAGGATGCCTGGAGCCAGTGGAGCTGAGGGCTGGGGACAAAGCAGCTGCCTTTGCAGGTAGTACAGACTAACGCTCAGCACTGTGCATGAAGAACGACAAGGAGGGTACAAAGCTTTGTGCTGCACTATCTGATTTTGAAGGGTTTTGTCACATTCTGAAACCACCAGTCCACTCAGGTAGATAAATTCTAAGGTGGGGCTGAGCTGTTAACACCAAGTTTCAGTTTTACAAACTCTGTCTCCAAGCTGAGCCATTATCTGCTGTAAGAAAGGCTAAACAACCCTGGGAGGGATTGATCTCATTGGCATGGACACCTACAAATAAATGCCAACAAGAGAAATGCAATAAAGCCCTCCCAGCAGGTGCCTATTGATTTTACCTGGGACCTGGACTATTGATTTAGGCTAAAAGACTTGTAGATGTCCAAAGTTAGTAGACATGATTTCTACTCTACCTTTCTGGGAAATCCTGACCTGTGTTCTGGTGGGTGTTACCACTGCCTGTGGCTGGATTACAAGGTGCAGATGGCGATGTCCTGCTTCCCTGAACAATGCAGCCTCTGCAAGAAGGACCTTCCTTGACATGTTTTCTTGATAATTTCAGTCCTTGATCTACCATAGGTTTGGGTAATGAACTGAATGGTATGTTACTGAAAGGGGGATCAAAACTCCTTTATGCTTCTTTAGAGCTCCCACTTAAGGCACTCAAAGACCTGCAAACACCATGAGTTACTACACAGAGAAACTTTAAAGATATTTGTGTAGGTGCAATATGGATGAACAGCTAACTATTTATTTTATACTCTGTAAAATGATAGTTTCACTGTAAAGTGGGTCACGCAACATGGACATAGCAATGTGCTTCACCTCAACACAAAAAGCTCTTTTAGATCTTTTAAGGTTTCACCTGCTGATCTGCAGTTAAGCCCACAAATGCAGATGCAGGTAGAACTGTCCATCTCCTTTCCAAAACTGACTATGGGACTTATGTGGAACAGCTGCAGCTGAGTGCAGACACTGCCTGTGAACACTCCTCTGTGAGCTGTAACCCCCTCCCTCCCAAACTGAATACCTGCTTAAACATTAGGAAGTGAATGGCCTGCATCAGAAAGCTCCAGTTGGCAATTAGTGCTGAAAGGCTTTTTAAAATCTCTTCTCTGTTCATCTGCTGTAAGCAACCAAGTATGACCTCTCCCTCTTGTACTTCCATAATAATAATGCATATTTAACCTGATTCCTGGCATGATTTATCCTTGGTAACATGAGGCAGTCTTGTGTTAACTAATATGTCTGTGGGCAGAAAGTTAAAGGCATTACTGTTACAATTTAGGGTGATTAAGAGGGCTGAGACTTGCAGGGCTTTCCCAGGCAAGGTGCTACTGACAGAAGTCAGGTCTGCTAACTGCACCAGTTAGGTGTTTAAATTCTCATTTGACCCCTTGGGAGCTGAGACAGCTAGAAGGAGTTAGGGGCTGTCTGGGTGTGTCCTGCATGTTGCTGATGTTACAGTGCTTTTGACTAAAAAGCAGCTCCTCCAATTTCACCCGATAAGGAATGAGCCTTCAATATTTATTAAACTCTCCATCACAGCTTGAAGAGAGTCTCAAAGTCTCAGGTTCATCACTGTTACTTTTTTAGTATTTTCTTCTTACTTTTTCAGTCTTTATTCAATCCTAGGACATATGGCTTTCAATCTTTTCTTCAATTAAGAGCAGTGACAAAGGAAAAGTTTGCTCAGGCTTTACAAAGAAGGCCAAGTTTTCAGAGTGATGCAAAGGGAACTTGACACCTGACTCCCATCAACAATAATAATGGAGGTTATGCATCTAACTCTTTCTGCATTGTGCTGACATTGTACCCTTGAATGTTAGTACAGTTCAATAATTCTCCAAAGATGAGGCAGCTTATTTTCTCTGCCATTGCTGCTTTGCTGGCATTTTTATGGCATTCCCAGAAGTACTACCTGTCAGAGTTAGTACTTCCAAGGATGGCATTGCTTTGGGGTGATTGAGGATTGATGTAATTAAAGAGAAGGCAGTCTACTGCTTGCCCATGGGTATTTTATATTAAGCATTTTACTGCACAGCAATGATTGATGATTTAAATGATGACAAAGTTGGGCTGCTCTGTATGGGCAACAGTGATTCAAACCATGAATTCAGGGATGTGAATCCTCTATTTTATGGTCAAAATTCTAAGAGTGCTGCAGAAACAGAGCTTTCTAGGAAAACTGCAACCTCCTCAAGAAGCATTTAGCAAAGGAAAGTGTTCCTGCCCATGTCAAGGAGTTTGGAACAAGGTGACCTTTAAGGTCCCTTCCTAACCCAAACCATTATATGAGTAACACCACTGAAAACTTGCAGAAACTTGCCACAGGAAGGGATAGTCCCAGTCACATCTAGGGACAAGTGAGATCATTATTTGGGAATAATTTGGAAAATAATAGGAAAAAGAAAATACAATATTACATCATTAAATAAATCCCCAGTGTAGTTGTTGTCTTAAGTGGGATTATCTGATTAAATCTACACATGCTTTAGTGCATATAAACATCTGGAGTAGGCACTGTAGGCTTTCTTTAGTCATCAGTGAAGATGTAGTCAATATAGCCTATGGCATCAAAGAGCATTAATTTCTTCCTAAGGTAAGTATCTGTTAGTTCTGCTCTGTAACTCAAACATATTAAAAACCACATGAAATATCAGACATATTATTATCTCATTGTTTTCCCCTTAACAAAATGATGAAGTGTTAAAATCCAACAGGCAGGCTGTTCTTTAACACTGCAGACAGAGTTTGCTAAGGATAGTCTTTGTGCAGAAAGAAGAGGAATCTGTTTTTTCTCTTCTCTGCTATAATGTCCATAAACTCCAATTACATTTATAACTTTGCATTAAATTAAATATGTTATTTTACACAAGCACTTAAAAAGTCTACTAAATACCAAGTAACAGTTTTCTTTATTCCCTTGTTAGCAGCTGCCATGGCAGCAGGGCTCGCACAAGAATGAAAGTGATTTAGTGCATTGATTTGCAGTTGGCACGGCCCTCTGTTCTCAAACAGAACTGATTAGCTTAGCAGGAAAGTGCCATTTACTTTTTATCGTGTTTCTTTCCTTCTCATCTCCCTTCAGTGGCTGCCAAGGGGAACAGAAGAGCTGTAACCTCCTGAGCAGGTTGCTTACTTTCTTCAGCTCCAAATTCTGCAATTCTGAGGACTAATTTGTTTGGATAGTGCTGTAGCATCAGTACAGATACCAGGGTTACGTTTTGGTGTACTGAAAACAGGTCCCACTGAGCTCTTTTCCAGGCTCTTTCTACACAAAATTAACCCTGACTATGAGAGTCCCTTATGTGCCCAAAAGTGCCATCTAAACCAGGATTTTATATGTTTTTTCACCATTTACTGGTAAAGCTAATAGGACAGCAAGGCAAAATGTCTAGCTGGGATATGTCTCTTGAGTATCTCACTTTTGCTCCATAAACTGACTGTAGGGCTTGTCCTCTAATATGTAACATTTGAAGGACTGTGTACACACTTCTGCACCTCTGATCTTCCATGTATTGAAGCTGCTGGGGAAACTCTTGATTCACCAGTTAAAAGTAAAGATTTTCTGCAGTGCAGAATGACCAGCAGCTGCAATAAAACAGTGGGAGTCATTGAATTAGCAATTATTTTCCCTTGAAGACCAATTCATGGCAAAAGTTCAGTTTGCTTTGGCTAAGACTCCATCATTTCAGGGGTCAGATCCTCAGCTGGGCTGAGTGTCTGTGGCTTTACTGAACTCCATGAACATACACGGAATCATGCCAGCTGAGGTCAGTGGAATAACACCATTTCAAACCGGTTAAGGTTCTGATCCCATAAACTTGTCATGACTATTCAGTCTCATTAGTCCTCTTCAGTTCTCTCTCAAACTTGTCAAAAATTCAATGATGCCAAATCTTCTTGGGGATGTTAGATATTTCCAAGTCTATTTCTACTAAGAAATAATAAGGAAAAAACCCCAAAAGGGAAGTGTGGGAGGCTGAAAACCTGGTTCAGAGTTATTTCTGGAAACAAAGATTAAAAGATGAAGAGGGGAGAGAGAACGTCCTTCCTACTTTCTAGCTGAAATTCACTCAATAATATTAATCCTTTTGGACTCCTTACAGTTAGTAGAGATGAAGAAGCTAATCTCTGTCTCTTCTACACTGGAGGCTCCATTAGTTCTTCTAAATAGCTGGTGCAGCACCAGAGAAAGAAGTACATACGCATTTACCTCCCTTCTCCTTTGATCTCAGCAAGAGATTATAAAACAGCTCCCATATTCTGTTCTTTCATTTTAAAATGCAAAGCAATCTGTAACTTTCTTCCCTCTGGCACAGGAAATCCTGGTGAGGAGAGGGGCCCTTTACTAGAAAAGGTATAGCTCACACTTTTCAAATGTATCTAACTCCATTAGTCATGTGAATTCAGTCTCTTTTATTCCCTCGCATGAACCATCTTTCCTCCTTCCACAACAACAAAGAAAATCCTCTTTTCTGGTAAAGCAGGAGTTATTTGAACTTCACTGATTCAAAAGACTGCAGTATCTGCCATAGCTAATGAACTCCTGGCAAACCAAGGGTGTGCTGACAGGGAAACATGACCACAGTCCTCTCCTAAACCACCAGAAAATAAAAGCTACCTCTTTGCAGGACTTAAAGCACTCCAGGTGTGGCTGTACTCACTGTCAGAAAAACCTTACTCTCTTGGTGCTCTATACCATTTGTTTTGCCACTAGTGGCAAACTTTAATAATCATGAGTTGAATTTTAGGATAAAATGACTCATGCCTTAAACTACATTGATTGCAAAGGGATGTCTGCCTGGCTCAGATATAGAAGTAAACATTTGGTGAGATAAAACCAACGTCATACATCTGGTCATCCTCAGGTTGAAATGTCCTCCTTGGCTGTATCCTGTGTTTTTTTCCTATGAAAACTCAGACAGAAGGTGATAGAAGAAGGGGAAATAATGGCACCAGAGAGCAGGCAGAACATGGTGTCAAAAGGTGGCTGGGGGTCATACCTACAGCTGGATGACATAGAAATATAGATAGAGACACAAGTTGTGGCCTCTGAAGTGGATCCTGTAACCCTGAGCCTAAAATAATTACTTAGGTTTGGAAAGCATCTAGCATCAAATGCCTCAAAAAGGGACACACAGATGACATCCTTCTTAGAGTGGTTTCCATGAAAGTGTTCAGTAATAAACACTGAAGATTAAAGTGCATCCAAAATCTATCCCCCTTCAGGGCTTGGGGAACTTACTCGTGGTTACTGGGAAGGACCCCTTCAGTTTGGGAATCTTTCCTGAAGACTGATGTCCAAGCCCTGTCAAACTGGTGGGAAATGGCAGCAAAAATCACAGTCTTTTAAAATGAGGTAGCTGTGGGTGATAGTGAGGGTAGACCTTTGTACCCAGATGACACAGTCACTGCATTTATCCAGAGCAGGACTTTGTCTGGACTAACAGCCCTGGAAAGGCTGTGGGCAGGGTGGGGGAACCCATCAGTGCCCTCAGAGACCACACAGTGAGCACCCTGCTAGCACAGTCTGGCTACCTGCACACGCAGTTCCAATTCTGTGTATATCTTAATAGTGTTCTACACACATTTTAACTTTTAAATCTGACTAGTGGGTTTTCAATATAGGAAAATACAGTAACAGATATTTACCAGTAATCCTGCTCTTCCCCACTGCCACTTGGAAGGCACTAATCCACCCAAAATACCAGTCCTTGCATCAAACACCCACTTAAGGACCACGCTCAATGAGGCCTCGCTAGGCCTCCAAGCCTTTTGGTTAAAATATGCTGGGCTCTGATCCACAGCAGAGACTCTGAACAGCCACCACGTGGCTTCCTGGTGACCACCCTGTCACCACCTTGTCACCTCCTGACCTGCAGAGCTGCAGGCACAGGAACACGGCTGCCCCCACGGGCACGAGGTCCCTGTCCTGAGCACAGCCCCGGCGGATGGGTGGCAGCCCCCAAGGAGCTGGCACGTTTGTGCTGGCAGCAAGTGCCAGAACAGGGAAGGGCTCATGCTGCCTTGGGGCTCATCTGAGAAGCCCTGAGTGGCCAGTCTGCAGCCTCATGCCCTACACGTGGATGGTTCTTTATTGTGCTGCTGAAAATGCTAGGCCAGTGTAGCAACACAATAATTCTAACCTCAGTCTTCACTATTAGAAATAGGCTGTGCTCTGGTTTGTTGTGTTTTGTAGTATTGTTCAAATGTGGAATCCGGGACAGCGGGATATATTAGGGGGTCACATCTGTGGTGCCATGGCCAAAGACCAAGATATTACAACCATATATATTAACTTTTCCAAGGCACTTGATTGTCCAAGACTATTCAGAATGTCCAGGAGCATTTGTGCTAAGAAAATTGAAGCACTTTGGCCTTGGCTGAGCTTCAACAGATAGATTTGCTTCATATTTGTTAACGAAAGTGACCACAGTACAGAGGGAGAAAGAAAAGGTAATAATTTGTCTCCAGAAGTAGCCACACAAATCTCCAGTGAAGAGTTTTATGGGGAAAGGTCGATTTCCACTATTCTGCTTCCAGACCTTACAGATGGTTATCACGACAAAGGTAATTATCTAATGCTGGTGATTTAAATACAAACAACACAATCATTCATTTCCTTGGCCCCGAGTCACAAAGCTTCAGAGTGCAATGTGACCTCTGCCACTTCCACAAATGACTTACTAGCAAGAGATGAACTTCTTCAATTCAAAAAGAAATGGAGAAAACCAAATCCATATCTTCCCTCCCCAAAGGGACAAGAAGATCATAAAGTTATGCTCCATATGGCCCTGACACTGTCAGGTGGTTCAGGCAGTAAATTGAGGTCTGTGTCATTGATATGTGTAGACTTCAAGATCTGTCTAGCTCATGTCTACTGCTGAGAGAGTGATTTGTATCTAATTTGTTCAGTAGTTTTTCTGTTTGTATCAGACTTTGATTTTTCCAAATATACTTGTCAGTAGAATTTGCTCAAATGCACTTTGCAAACATATTTTAGCCTATGCAAACTATTTGTTTTGACTGTTCACCACCCATGCTGTCTAACCAGCCACCTAAGGCAAACTGCACTGGTTTTGCAGATGACTGATCCCTGAAGTGCCCTGAACTCCTTTTGCAAATATCTGTTCTAATCTGTCTCCAGTCACTCAGTAAGGTTACCAAAAGCTATTTTTCAGTCACATAACAAGTGCCACTATCTCTTGTCTCATAACAGATATGCTTAGTGTCCTGACAGAAATGGAACAGTGACGGAAGTGATTTGCACACACACAAAATGAGTGGAAAAATGAACATTTTCATGGTTCTTTTTAATGCAGACATATTTAAAATGTAAAACTTACTTCAAAATCTCTTAATAAATTAATAAAAAATGTAAATGCTTGCTTGCAGAATTCTTCATTGAAAATAAGCACAATAAAACTTCTAACATGGATGCATCTTTGCTTGGTATATCACTTATCAGGTTGCTGCTGAAGAGATTTGGAGGTCTGGACTGCACAACTACACCCACAGTTTGGATCCACTGGGTAAGTTATAGCAACATCCCATTTTTTTTACCCTGGAAAATGAGATGTGATTGTTGTTCCTGATGAAGGGCAGTGGACATACTTTCTTAGAGGATAAAACCGGAGAGCCTCACAAGACTAAATCAGATCTCTTGACTGCCCCCGAGCCTTTCATCCAGCCAGCCTGATGTTTAGTGCAGTAATGGCTGAGGTTAGATGAGATGAACCCTGCTCTGACTGTTTTGACTTGTAACAACTCCCAGTGCCAGGCTGATAACAGCCCCGTGCGTTAGTTCAGAGGTGACACCGCGTTTCTGTGCAGACACCCCTGTGGAACAAGCTGTTGTTTTTATGGTTAGTTAGCACGGATGTAAGGAGTGAACTGCAGAGGAAATCTGACTGCTAATGACACATCTGCGGGCAAAGATGCCACAGCCTTCAGAGTGCAACAGAACAGTTCCCAAATGTTCGTCACTTGCGACAGCCTCATCAGCTCAGTGAAGTCCCAGGCACCTCTTAGGGCCACGTTTATTTCTGATAAGAAACATATGTTATGGATCAGAGTACTTTGCATTCTTTAATGGCCAAGGTAGGGTCACATGCAAAGGCTTCCACCCTCTTGCAAATGTCAAAATCTGACTCAGACTGGATGTAATCCAAAACACCTTGTCATTACTCCTTGTGGGAACACCATTACATGTGGCAAAACTAAAATAAAATAAAGATATCTGACCTAAAATAGGTAGCATGTATTTCTGTAGAGGAAGGGCATTTGTTGCTGTTATTTTGAGTACTCTGCTGACAGAGACTTTTCTGTACCATTCTAATTTCAATGCTTCTATCTATAGCTCTTTGTGTAGATTTGTCCTTTCAGTGTGCGCTGTTGTCAATGGAAAGATACTGTAAACTGGTTTCAAGGTGTGACTCAAAAGAAGCTGGCAAAAAGACACTCTGAAATTTTCAAAGCCATGTTGTGCATATCTTCAGTTTGAATGGATATGCATGCAATCCTCTACAGTTTGGCAAATCTCATCCATAAACTGCCTCACACCTTCAAAACAGAGTCAATGTCATCCAAAAAGGTTCCAGCACATGACAACAATGATTCCCATCCCTTGAGGACAGCCTTGCATCTCTGTTATGGCTGCTGTCTATGAGAGAATGTACATACATATCATATTTGCATACATACAGATGCACACTTACAGGAACCTTTGTGATTTTCCAAATGCAGGCACCGAGTTTGTCAGTCAGAGCCTCCAAGCACCTACAATACACACAGGAGCCACCTACACCTCAGAGTTCTTGGCATCCAGCTAAGACACTCATGATTGAAACAGGGTTCCCTATGTCCAAGAGAAAATCTTCATATAACACTTAGAAGACTCACAGGTTTTTAAAACCATTGTGGGGAGGCTTGTAGAAAAGAAATCAAGGACAGAGATCTGGAGGGAGGTAGATCTAGATGAATAGTAGCTTTATAAGAAGTAGCACAGAATATATGTTTAGAAAGAAATCCCATTATGATTTAAAATGCACAGCTACCCCAGATACTGCCTAAAGCCCATCTGAAGAATACGATTTCCTGGCTCATGAGGATGATTTTCTTTCTGCAGGTCTGCTCTACACTATTATTGAAAGAGCAAAAAATATCATAGCTTCTCCCAAAACAATTTAGAGCTAGGAATAGGAAGGTTTCCTTCCATTCTTCCCTATTTCTTACTGCTGCCTTGTTCTGACAGGCTGCTCAGGAGGACAATGGGGATTTACTGCTTGCTCTGTGGCACACAAAAAAGCATTAAAATAAAAAATCCTCATGTAAATAATTGCATCAATTTTGCAATCAACCAGAAAACAAACAAACAAAATCCGGTGAGGCCAAAACTGAATGTACTAATCTTGCCAATGCTCTGTTTAATTAAAACAATTTCACCTTGAAATCTGGCACTCATTATAATATGGAGCACCTCCAGGCTTTAGCATTTTAGTTTGTTTTTATGGACCTAACTAGAACAGAGGTTTGTACATTAAATATATTCTAGTCTTTTTGCTTCTGATCCATTTAGCAATTATTTTATGCTGTCTATTTGTTACATATCAGCTGTCTCTTGTACAGCTGCACCTGTATGACTTAGGAAACACCTCAATGTATCTCATCTGTCAGCAAAATTCATCACAAAGTCACTGGTATCAACATACTAACAACACCCAAGTAAAATCCCAAATTTGTGTTTGCATTCAATGAACACAGCACTGAAGAGATTTTGCTGCTGCTGTCCTCTAGGAAGTGATAGAACAAAATTTTAGAAACAGTTCTCAACCTCAACACTAACATTTCAGATTTCCCACCTTCATACAGGGGCTCAGCTTACAGGAGGTGTCTGACAATACCCTGAAAAACTTTTGATATTTTTCTGGAAATCAATTTACATAAACTAAAAGGGAAGCACCAAAACTTACATGCAAACCTCTCATCTTTGCCCTCGACTTTAACATGACAAATGGATCTCAACTTCAAACTTTAGGAAAATGCTGACATTATTTTAAACTTTAGACCTTACACTTGCATAATTCAGGCTTCTTAGTCAAAATGTAGTCTAGTTCAAGTAACGGTCTGATTCTCACTTAAATTTAAGTCTTACCACTTGGGCCTAGCTTTAATTTAAATACTGAAGATTTATTCAGTTGCTTTCCTTCTTCTAGTATTGAGCAGTTTCAGCGAAAGAGATTTGTACTTGAAATGCATCTGTTCAGCATCAGTACTGTTAAATTAGCAATGATATATGTGTTTGTGGGCACAGTGACCTTTATTAGCTCCTCATTATGTTTGAAAATAGTTCTTGTTATCTGACTGAATGAATTATGGTGAGCATTGTTATGGCTCAGATAACCTATGGAAACTAGTTATTTTTCATGGTATGCTAAATGTTAAAACTAACAAGCTGTTAGTTAAGCATTACACTGGAGACTATCATCATGTCCTACAACTTGGAACATGCACTTTTAAGACTGTTCAGATTAAAGATGAATCAAAGCACTTTGGCTTCAGGGATAAAACTGGAGGTGTACATCCCTCCAGACAGAACTGGAGTGTAAAATCCAACACAAATTGCTTTTAAAATTTAATAATTCACAAAATCTATGGTTAAGCACAGCCTGGCTGGGATAGATAAGTAAAATAAATACCACAAAGTCAATTTTTAATAATCTGTGGCATGAAATTTAAGCACAAGAGAAAACATTTCACAATCAAGTCAGAAGCTTTTTGTAAATGATCAAATGAGAATTTTATACCCCCTCACCTACCAATGAGGTAGTTTATCCTTTAGTCCTCACAGCACACTCCTAGATTCCTTTGTTTAAATGCCTTTTAATTCTAAGAGAGCCTTTATTGTAACCCCTTTTTAGAACTAGAGTTATTTACAACAACCTCCGAAGAAGATAGACAGACTCTGGAGCCTCTTCTTTGCTGGTGAATTGGTGCATCAAATGCAGTCACAGGAAATAATGTCATTAGTTCCTGTGCTAGTCTGGTAACAAGTGGTCTGGTATATTTATCTAATTATTGAGACAACACATTTACAACTGAAGGGATTTTGTTATAAGAGGTTTATAATACTCTGATTTAAACTGATCTTCAGTCTCTTAATGCCAAGTAAAAACTGGCCTTCAAGCAACATTTTTGTGTGATGAAGAATAAAATCCCAGATGGCTTATGACAAGTCTGTGTTGTCCTAAAAGAGAAATCAAAATGAAAAGCTGGGAAAATTAAATGGCAAGGATAATATATATACACACACTCGTTCAGGGGAGAGAGAAAATGTGAAGATTTGTACGTATTTTATGCATCTGGAATCAGTATGCTAACATGCTGTTTATGCTAAGAGGTGTACCATCTGCAAGGAATAAAAAAAGGGGAGAGATTATTCTATATTATGGGGAAATCATATTTTGACTTTATTACTATGGCTGTGGCTATTTTATGAAAAGGAGGTGGATTAATAATTGTCTAACCAACCAAAAAGGAAGGAGTAAGCAAAATGGATTTTTCAGAGAATATTTCTCATGCAATAATAAGGGGTGCAAGAGAGCAGGAGAAGGAAGGGAGGGCAGTGACAAGAAAGGGAGGCTGAGCCTCAGGTAAGAGAGAGGTGAGAGCCTGGGTGTCTGCAGAGCTGAGCATGGCTGCAGAGAGAAAGGTGAGCAGCCATAAGCAACAGAACCAGAGAGAGGAGAGGTCTTCTGGTGTCCTGGACTCCTGCAGAGAGATTGACAAAGAGCCACACGACTTGGCTGCATGTCCCCTAAGCACAGCTGCCTCCTGGGGTGCCTGGACATGGGCAGGGGACAGGCAGGACAAGGGGTGCTGCAGTACAACCCTCGGTGCTGACAGGGGATCCTGAAGCCAGGCCCTCATCTGGGATGGGATGTGAGCCAGGGTGCTGCATTCTCTCACATCTCCAGGGCTGGTCAGGACACAGGCTGATGACACTGGGAGTCAAAAGTGGGTCCCTGAGTAGCAAGCTGTTAGGAAATAATTTTCTGGTGGGAAACCGTGGGGAAAACACACAGCCTTTCAATCTAAGGTAAAGGAGCTAAAAGCTGGTAAAGCTCAGCCCTACACTGAGGATCTGGACCAGACCTCCTGCTCCTTTTATTTATGCTCTCTCATAGATATTTGGCACATGCTATTGCACTTCCCCTGCCGCCCTGCTCCTACTCTGGGCCAGAGGCTTTTTGTTCTGAATGGAAGGACAACCCTCACAAAGGGCCTTTTTCCTGAGAGATATTGGTTTCATTTACAGTGAGCTAGAAATGCATGTGCTGCCATGCCCTGGGCCTTTCAATCACCCGCCAAGAGCACTCACTTTTCATTGTTTCCATTTTAACACTGCTCTTGCAGCTGCAATTGCAGCCACTTTGAATTAAATCTGGGTTAACAGTCTGAGGACAGATAAGCCCCAAGAGAGGAAATGATGTAAATCCAAACAGCAATTCTTTAACCTATTGCTTATTATGACAGGCTGGAAGCCCTGCGTGCGATGGGAAGCAAAGTGCATTTCTGCAGTCTATTCTCATTTGCATAAACCTTTCTCTTGGAATTTGCATAATTTTTCAATTAATCACCAGGACAATACTCTTAACTCCTGAACATCCCTCTCCCAGGCATTTAAGGTATTCTTGCTAATATAAAAGCTTTAGACAATGATGATGAGGCCAAGACCTGGCGTTTTCTATTTATTTCACACGTAAAACCCCGTCCAAATGTTTACTGTACCTTGTACTCCCGAACAAGTGCATCACTGATTACTGAAAAAGCACAGATGGGACGTAGACAGTTTTTCATTCCTTGTTCCATATGATAGAACTCAACACATCTGGTATGCTATGAAAAGCATCTTTGCACTAATTTGTTTGTCAGTATCTATTGAAAGGACTATCTGTCATCCTGTCGCATTTTGGTTGCCCTGAGATGGCTGAAGACAAGACTAGTCACAAATTGCGACTGCTGGCCACTGGGGAATAACTGGTAGAAACCACCAGCTGTTCCAAGGATCATCCGTGGTGGATTTTTTTTTCCTTTCTTTCTTTTTTCTTTTTTTTTTTTTTTCATTTTATTAGAGGAAATTTCACTGCAATCTCTCCTCAGACATTTTGTGTTTGCAAGAAGGAACCAAATCACTTGAGCAACCGACAGTTTGTTTGTCCTCGCTGTCCATGTGCACATTCCCAATCTGTTTCTACAGCTGGCTGAGTTTTCTTTGACTGGACAGGAGTGATGCAGGGGGCAGAAAAAGTGCTTGCTGCTGGTGTTCATGGGGTGATAACAATCACCTTTGGATGCCACATCTTTTATGTCAGGAACTTGACCATAAATATATTGGTTTGTCAGGGAAAAGTAAAGTTCCTAAAGGAACCTTGGTGTTTATATGGGTTAATCAATAAAGGTTGAGAATGTTTTTTCCCATAGTTCTTCATGCTGATCATCTTCTTGAAAGACAGCCCTGTGATTTATGATTTGTTATGTTTATTTTACCTCATATCCCTGCCAATGAATCAAAATGTTGGATGTCATTTCTTTTCCAGCCTTATTGTTGTACTTTCTTATTGTAAATGCTTTATTGCATTAAATTCTGATTGTGCAGCTAATTTAAACCATTTTTCATCAGTCAAGAGCTGTTCTGGCATGAGAGTGCAGATCTGATTGAAGGTGTGAATTTCAGATTCTATTAATGGTTGAGTGATATACATAAAGAACTTTCAGAAATATAAGAAAGCCTATGAAACACAGTGGAATGATTCTCATGACCATTCAATGGGCATATAACTTCCAGAAATACTGGACTGAACTGCTTGTAGTTAATGAAGTATTCATGCATTCTTATAATTAATCTGAATGATCTGCAATATACCAGCATAACTTGCACTTAATGCCAACCATTTCAAAATAATGAATATATTTTTCTACTTAATAACACATAATCCTTTGAAACTGCTGATTGGAGTAACAAGCCATACCTTGTTTCTCCAGTACTAATAAAGGAACAACCAGCACCTTATTTGTAGGGGAACAAGAATATCATGTTTGTTTTCCAGCTCTTCACGATGCTCTGAGTGCCTAAATTGAGCTCCTAAGCTTTGAACACAAGCCCCACATGAGTTCTGCCTAAAATTAATACTTTGTTGTGATACAGAATACTCTATAATTGTCCTTATTCTTTCTCTCTGCTAATTACTGAATTACATATTAACGATTTAAACCAAAATCAGGAGGATATTGAGTGACAGCTAACAAAACTAAAGATGCATCATGATCCTGACTACACCTATTTGCAAGAAGGTCCCCCCACTGTGGCTGAACACTGAACACATTGGGCACAGAACTGGAATTTGGATGTGATGGAAGAGGATGTTCCTCACTCCTGCCAACACCTAGATTACAGCGTGTGAGAATACTGCCAGTGCATCTTGGGTTCTTAAATCCATTTCATGTCTCTAGTGGGATAAACCTTGCTAAAGTTGGGTATGCCAGACATTCAGCCTGCTATGGAAAAAGCCCCATAAATCAAGAAAGCTTGTAAACCAGAATAGATATGCTGAGGGAATCCTTAAAAATTAAGACAGCCTTTCGCTGACTGCAAAGCACATTTTGAGCTGAATAATTTGAGGACTAAACAGCCCATAATGTAGCTGGTTTCACATAAAGTATAATTTGATAATGAAGTGTTCTCACACAATTTAGGCTTTTCAGATGGCTGCTTAAACACAGAGGTGTGGCGTGCACTAAACGAGATTATGTTCTAAAAAATGGTTGCAATGAGAGTGTAGCTGCTGTGGAGAGCAGCACTATGGTGATGCACCTTGCATTCATATAAAAATTAATTTCTTGTAACACTCAAAACAAACCAACGGCTTTGACTATTTCCTCTTCCACCCTGACATTAAAACTGAGTGTCTTGCTTTTTGATCTTGGTTTGAAAATCAGCTCTGTAGTGGCAGGATTCACTAGAGATTGGATGAGGTTGATATCTGGTGACTGTCTAGTTCAGCTGCCCTGATCAAGCAGGAGCAGGCACAGTAGGCTGCCCAGGACCATGAACAGCTGGGTTTTGGGTTTGTCCATATGTAGAGACTCCAAAACTAAAGCTGGTTCAAGCAGCAGCAGCAGAAGATGCCCAGAAAAAGCACCATGGGTCTGAGGCAGAGGTTTTAGCAGACAGCTAACAGAGAAGAACTGCACAAGGCAGATGTGCAGAAGTATTTTGCCTTGGCTCTGTGATTTCTATTCACTAATTTAAAAGAGATCTTCACATAGGAAGATAATATTTCCCCAGGTTTTCAGCAGGGACATACACCAGAAATAAATTCTTATCTCATCTGAGAACCCTAGTGGAGCAGCTGGAACCCCAGAAACTCAGAAACTTCAGTTTTCTCCTTCACTCTTTACTCTGAAGGTCTTCAATACAAATCCCATTTCTGTAGAACTGCAAAGACTTGGAGAAAATCTGATGAGAAGAGCTTTTACCAGGAGACTTCCTGTATGTTTTACATTCAGTGAAACAGAAAATCGGAGTCAATTTAGAGAGAATTTGACTGATTCTTACAATCTGGCTTACAATCAAAGCCAAAGCTAGACAGCACAAGCCAGGCACCTGAAATGCAACCCAATTTTAGCATCATTTGATTTAAACTTCATAGGACATTGCAAGTCTGGGCAGATTTTTTTTCCCCTGTGTCATACACTGACTCCATCAGGGTCAAACAAATAAAACTTTATTTGAAAATTCCTTACTTGTCTGCTTCTGTTTGCCTTAGTGTAAAATTGATGTGACAGAGATTTCTGAAAACCCTTTCTTCCTGCAGGGATTAATTCTGGTGGTACTGTGTGTGTTAGGGTTTTTTATAATCTCTGCTGGCTGTGAAAAAGGACTATAACACCTATGGAAATGACCGTGCCCTTTGCTTCTGTCAGTTTTCAGTCAATATAGAAAGTCAAAAGTACCACAGACTGAAACAGGGAGAACTCAATGTCAGATTTTTATTTTCTTTTCAAAACCTCCACATTTCTGCAGTTTCCTGCTTCACCACCACCTTCATTCTTTTAGGCCAAGCAAGAGATAGGAGACCTGAGAGATAAGTGGAGAGTGTACAATAACAAGAATTGATCCACAGCTCTTGAGCCTGACCTCTGAAGGGATTATATCCTGAATGCCACTCCCAGCTTTACCCTGAAGTGATGTTTGAATGCATGTTGCAAGAGGCAGCTGTACACACCAACAAGAAAGGATGCAGAGGCTGGCTCTGCCTGCCTGTACCAGCATGGCCATCCAGGGAGGCTCTAGGCAGTGTTTCTAGTGTTGTCACCCTGCTCATGGGTCTCCTTCCTTGACTGGGTGCCTGTGTCCTGTTGACCAAATCAATGCCAGCTGAATTGGCTGCAATGATTTATTAACCATGCAAAGACAGGGAGAAATGTTAAGTTCACTGCACCAATCAGAATCTCTTTTGACCTAACATCAGTTTATTTCAGATATAAATCCTGAAAACCTCTCAGTATCTTTTAGGAATGGAATAAATACTTTTATGCAAATATGAGCTGTTCTGCTGAAGTCACTTACCTTTATGAAACACCCATAAATTTCCTAAAGGTTGGCAGCACCAGGACACAAACAAGCCACCAGCAACTTTCATAATAATGATCTCTATTTTTGCAACAAGCATGAGACCGATTTTGGAAGAAGCTTTATGCGTTCCTGTAGTTTAAGATTTTTCTTCCTGCTTCAGAGATCACCTACGAGTTACCAAGGGCTGGTATTTGAAATCCCATTTACCATTTGATAAAGGCAGATGAAAAATAAGCAACAGTAGGTAACACTCGGCCTCTTCCCTTAATGGGTGCAACATGGATGACAGTCTTCAGAGGAAGGTACATCACATTTCCTAAGCTGTATGTCTGGGGGCTGACACTGTGATTTCTTATATGACATGTAACACACAGGCACTTAAATGTATTCTGCTCCTATGACTTCCACGTGCTTCTTTGTGACTGCCACATCCCTACCCAGGCAATTTTGCTATGGTCTTTATGGAAATGGTTAACTTGTTAAGGTTTAAGGTTCTTATGAGAGCAGCCACAAGGGAACATTGTCCATATCAGAGAAGACATGAAATTTGTTATTGACAACAGTGTGGACAGGCTTTTACCATCTCTCAAAACAGGTATGCTGGTGGGAATTAACACTTCATTTGCAACTTCCAAGACTGTATATCTTAAATTGCAATGGCTTTGAGGGGGTAAAAAATCAGTGCTGGAACTCTTAATGCATCCAAGTACATCTAAATTTCCCCTGGGGATGCGATGACTTAACCGTCATTTCAAGTTTTATATTCTTTCTTTAAATCAGCTATTTCATTTAAATAAAAAGGTTCTATATTCTGGGATGGAAATGCAGTTGCTTCAAGTAGCCCTGCAGCATGTTGATTTATTACTGACTATATACTCCTTCAAGGAGAAGATTCCTTAAGAAGACGTTCCACATCCAGCTCCATATTTCTTGCTACATAACACTTTATATTAATCTCACCATATCTGCATCCATGAAATTTGAGATAAAAATGGAAAATAAGGTAATTACATATTTGGATAAATACATTTGCAGGATTTAATGCTCTGTATTCACATGAATAAACTACTCAGCTGTCTGCTATTAGAGATGTTAAAAGTAAAGTTATGTATCTGAAAAGGATCTTTTCTGCATAAACTGAGAAATGAAAAGTCTCCACTTCCACTTTTATGAAACTGTATCCAGGTGTCAGTAAAACTAGGCTTAGGATGTACCTTAAAAAAACCACAACACATTCTGAAGGGAAAACCATTTATTCTTGCTGAGCATATTTATTTACATTTGCTTTTTAAATATTTGCTATTTTTATGAAAAAAACACTCCCAGCTGCACTTTTTCTGTTAAATTAAAACTTGAAAGCCGTAATGTTATATACCTTTGCATGATCATGGCTCCCAAAGGGTAATTATGCAGGAAAAGTGGATGAATTCTCCCAGGGATGGCTCACATAGCTTTTCACCAAGACTGGTGAACTTTGTTCGTGGTGACTCCAGACACAAACCACACTTTGTAAATTCCAACAAGCACACACACACACAGAGCAAAATCTGTCTTTGTATGGAAGGAGTGCAAATCCCATACCTGGAGCTCACATCAATTTTTAAGCAAGTGTCTGTCCTAACAGTTCCACTGTTGCTAATGTGCAGTCAAAATCTTATTGAACTGAGCTCCAACAGTAAACCAGAGATGGATACTGCTGGTGTAGTATGGCTCTCTGAAGAGAAGAAAGGAGAAAGTTTTCTAAGGCTGCAGACTTACAAAATCAATGTTGCTGTGACGGATACAAGGCGGATGCTTTTTTACCTCAAATTGTAAAAAAATATATTTTGCTCAAAAAGATCCAGCTATGCTGAAGAAAAGGTTGCACAGACTCATAAACTTTTACATGGTTTGGCCATCAGGGAAGGACCATGAGCCACAGGATCTTGAATTTAAGTTAGATGTGGACTGTTGGTACCAATAGACATCTAACTAAATACCTGAACCTGAACTATGTTAATACTCCCTAATGCCTAAAATTGTTCTGCAACAGAACGTACTACCAAAACTCAAGGTACAGGCTGGGGCACTAACCACCTGACTGCTACTTTGAGCAGGATGGTGCCATTGTGTCTCCCAGTACTGCTCAGGACCAGGATACAGAGACTGAATTAGAAAAGGAAAATCCACTAGTTCTGCTTGGACACCACTTCTCTCCTTTCTTGTTTCAAAGGAAACACTTTGTGCAAAGTAAGTGAGCAGAGGTGGCTGACAGCTGAGTGTGACTTCTCACACTGGGCAGGCACAGGATTCATTGCTGGATCCCAGTTTTCCCCTGGGAGGAGAATTCATGCAGCTAAACAAATGAACTGAGGTCTTTCTAGCAGCAGGGCAGTTTGAAATTCTTGAAATTCATGCTCATATATAACAAGAAAAGCTAAAATGGGATACAGGGCGTTAATAGCATCATCAGCTCGGTGAAATCAGGGAGCCGTCCTTGCTGCTGCACACGAGCACAGCGTGGTCTGCTTCCAACAGCAACCTCAGAGAACAGCCTTGCTTTAAATAAATAGCAAGACTTTTTCAGTATTATCAAGCTGCTGGGTTTTGAATATGTCTGTACAACATAATGGTCTGGGATGTATCAATTGTTACTGCCGGATCAATATTATAAAAGAACTCCTTCCCTGCTCACAGCAAAGTCTATTTTGGCTTAAAAGCAGCTGAATGGTGGGAGAGAAACATAACTTAAACAAACCTTAGATTCCTAGCTGCCATTTTAAATTAACAATCTAATTTTAACTAAATCACTCTTTTCACTTTCACCTGGAGACCCGAATTTATAATCATAATATCTCCCTGTAAAAGCTAGTTGTTGGCATAAGTCCAGGCTATTTCTAAGATAAAATGTTGCTATACCAGTGTGCTAAGATGCAATTTTCTCCTTTTACTGCCTGAACAAGAAAAAAATAAAATTAAGAAAGATAAATGAGATACAAATTCCAAACAAAATGTGTCTCTAATCAGATATTTCTGTAACAAAATGTATTCTAGCACAGTATATAATCAACCATGGTATTTTAGGGTCAATATTCGACATACTTTATGCATAGTGTTAACAAAATATGATGCACTGAAATAAAAAAGGTTTTTTATTGCTGTGAACACAGGCTAAATACTGCAAAATTCTGAATAGGGCAGATATTACAAATGCTCCATCTATACAGAGCTTTAAAGAATAAAACTTCTCTCTATGTGGTGTGACAGCCTGGTTTTCAAGATTACTTGGTGGTGTCATTTGAATCACTGCTACACACAAACTGTCAAGTCTAGCAGACAAGTGTGAGTCTGTATCCTTAGTACCTGGTTCCATTTGTTATAGACCAGTTAATAATATTAATCCCATACATCACTTTTTCCAAACGTGTAGGGGAGGGACTCCCTCTGTTTTTAGAAATTCAGAAGGATGTAAAATGACATCCCTCCCTTATGATTATATTATTTTCATAGTATGGATCCTATTATATCTCTTACAATAAACTGCTTTAATGGATTTTTTTTTTCCCAGTTACTTAAAAGGGCACATGCAAAGCAAGTTAGTACTTCTGTAAAATGAGATGGGTAATTTTAGGAGAGGCTGCTACTTGTAATTTACTGTTGTTATACAATTCTTAATTTTATAAGACATGTCAGATAATAAATACTCATTTACATGCATATCCACTGTCTCTGAATTTGAAGAAGCAGGTTAACCTAAACAGCAGTTGAGATGATGATGATGATGATGAATGTCTGTCTTCTGTCTCACTTATCCTCAAGTTCTGATCAGTGTAATTTTTCCACAGTTGGGGAAAGTGTCTTTACTTCCCTGTCATCATTGAGGAAAGTGCCTTCCCTTCTCTTCCTAAGTAGGGCAAGTGGCAGGAGGTGCTCATCATGTTACAGGTCAGAAGTCATCTGGGTCACTAGCAGGACATTTTGAGGCACTCTGGCAAACTCTACAGAGCAGAAACTCCAGTAGGAAGCCTTCCAGGTGCCCTAGATTGCAAAAAGTGAACGGGCTTATTTTCAAGGAACACTACATAATTAAGAAAAGAAATGTGCATTACAAATTGTGGAAGACTTGGATCTCAGAGACGTGGACAGTGAAAATTTAATTTGCCTTCCATGTGCAGCAGAGAGAATTGTTATTTGTATGATTAAGAAGCTGAAGGGGTTATTAATTAACTGGATATAACTCTAACCAGATCTTACATGGTGGTATCATATGGAGTGACAGAAATCACTTAGAACTCTGCATTTTATGTCCTGTAAGTTCATTCTTTTTCATTTGATTTCTGTGAATGTTTCCTTCCATGAGAGAAAAACACAAGAAATCTTGAAATGGCTTAGTGGTCTGCCTTAACATCAGAGCAGTTCTTTTTAAGCAGGACATCACTCTCTCTGTTTGCCTTCAGAGGAAATACTGGACCATGTCCTCCTGACAAAGAGCAGCAACTCCTCCAGACATGGCACTGACACAAGCTGTGCCCAAAGAGATGGTCGTGGTGATTTCACAGACATCTCCCATCCACAGCTTTCTGTCCCATCTGGGCCTGGATATTTATTGTATCATTGCCAGAACCTTGACAGAGAGACAAGCAGTTCCACTGACACAGCAGATGAGAAGATCCTCTGGAAATGTTTTAGCAGAACCTCTCATGTTGAAAAGAGCCAGAAATGATGGATGCACTTTTCTGAACACAAACACACATTTCCTGACAGACTAAGGGTGCCTTGCTGGACAGGTTGCAAAAAAATGGTCATGCTGAAGCACTACCTCTCCAGCAGCTGCCACAAATCCTTAACTGCAGACAGAGGAAAGAACGTACTGCCCAATACAATCACACAAGGCACAAAGGAGGGTTGGTAGCAGTCTAAATGCTCAGACTAAAAAACTGGGGTAAAATGATGTACCACCGTTCAGCTTTTGACAAACTGCAAAATGTAGGTAGCATGAACTCACCAACCCCTGTGTGCAGATTTTGTAAAGCTGAGACCATTAGCTGAAGCAGTGCTCCCTGCCAAGGCCAGCCAGACTGCTGTGTGGGACTCATCCTAATCTGCTGGGCCCAAATTCTGAGCCAGGCCTGGAGATGAAGGACAGGAGTTCTTTATGCCACCTACAGAATCACAGAATCCCTAGGTAGGAAGAGACCATCAAGATCATTGAGTCCAACCCATGCCCTAACACCTCAACTAAACCCTGGCACTGAGTGCCACATCCATTCTTTTTTTAAACACATCCAGGGATGGTGGCTCCACCACCTCCCCAGTTAGACAATTCCAGTACTTTATCAGCCTTTCTGAAAAAAAGTTTTTCCTAATATCCAACCTATATTTCCCTTGGTGCAGCTTGAGACTGTGTCCTCTGGTTCTGTCAGTGGCTGCTCATAGAAACAGACCGACCCCACCTGCCCACAGCCACCTCTCAGGGAGTTGTAGAGAGTGATAAGAACATTTCTGTCCTTTTCTCCAGGCTAAACAACCCCAGCTCCCTCATCTGTTCCTCACAGGGTTTGTGTTCCCAGCCCCTCACCAGCCTCGTTGCCTCCTCTGGACGCTCTCAAGCGTCTCAAGGTCCTTCCCAAACTGAGGGGCCAGAACTGGACACAGCACTCAGATGTGCCCTCACCAGTGCCGAGTACAGGGGCAGAGTGACCTCCCTGCTCCTGCTGGCCACACTATTCCTGATCCAGGCCAGGGGCCATTTGCCTTCCTGGCCCCCAGGGCACAGGGCTGGCTCATGTCCAGCTGCTGTCACCAGCACCCCCAGGTCCCTTTTCTGCCTGGCCACTGTCCAGCCACACCATCCCCAGCCTGTAGCACTGCTGGGGGTTATTGTGGCCAAAATGCAGGACTCAGCCCTTGGACTTGTTAAACTTCATCCCATTGGACTCTGCCCATCCATCCAATCGTTCCAGATCTCTCTGCAGAGCCCTCCTCCCTTCCAACAGATGGACACCTGCTCCCAGCTTAGTGATATCTGCAAATTTACTAATGAAAGACTCAATTCCCTCATCCATGTCATCAATAAAATACTGAACAGACCTGGCCCCAGCACAGACCCCTGGGGGACAGCACAGGTCACTGGCCCCCAGCTGGATGCAGCACTGTTCATCACCACTCCCTGGGCCTGGCCATCCAGCCAGTTCTGAACCCAGCAAAGAGTGAGAGACTTATTCTGACAGAGAACTGAGTAGTTGATAATCTCCCACCTGGGCACAGGAGTAACCTGTAGCAGACAAGAGCTTGAAGGAGTTGTGAATTCCTTCACAAGAGCTGAAATAACATGTGCTGCTTCTTATTTCATCCTCTGGAGCACTGGGGGAATAGAAATTGGCTACATCAACAGCAGTCTTGCAAATCATTAACCAGAAAATCTCCTTAAAGGAAAGTCTACTGATTTTCCATAGGGTAAACTCCTGATAGTAATATGAAACTATAAAACACTTTGTTCCTCTGCTCATGTCTTTCCAAGTCTTACTCAGACAGGCATCTTTAAAAACAGAAATATAAATCATTATAATCAAAGTAGGGATTAGTATTATATTTTAATAGTAAAATAATATCAAGACTGCAATAAATTATATAAAAAAAGCATTAGAAAACCTATCTAAGATGTTGAATTATTGTCTGAGGTGAAGTTGTAGAGTTATAAGTTCATAAATAATAATGAAGCTTCTGTTGGTAACATAAGTAATGTTTAAACTGTAGGATTCAAACTCTGTTTTTACTGAGGTTAAAAAGCTTAAAAAGTTCAAAAAGAGGAAGGGCAATGTAGAGAGGGCATAGACTCAGATAAAGCAGTTGTTATCATCCACAGGCTGTGTGGGGAACAGTAGAGTCCCCCACAATTGAAATAACAATTAAAATAATAACAAGCAAGTGGTGCATACCCTGAGCCATTGATAATATCATCTCTAAACAAATCAACCCAGGAAGCCTCTGGATTCTGGAGTATCTGGTAAAACAAAAACCAAAGGAACTTGCATTGGAAAACAAGCTCCCATTTCCCTTTGCAAATGACCCCAAAGAATCAGACCTGCCATGAATGTGGTAATTCACACTCTCTAAGGTACAAATGACACCTCCTTGAAGTGTCTGATGAAAATTTAATGTTACCTCTTAAGTCCTAACCATGAGAAAAGGTCAAGCATGATCCAAGTGTTGTACTCCTGTAAGATGATGTTGCTGGGTCAAAAGAGTGTGTGCTGCAAACACCAGCAGGTCCCTGCAGGATCCTGCTCCACCTGAGAGGATGATCCATCACCTTCCTTGTTCTCTATTGCTGAAACACCAGGGGGAGAACCCTGCCAGAGGCTGGTAAGGCCACCTTTAACTTTGAGGCTTTACCTGGAGTTTGTTTCCATCTGTCTCGAGGGACACTGCAAAGTGCCACAGCAAAGGATGAAGCCTTCCCTGCTTCACTCCCACATGCCACCAAAGGATGGCTCTCCTCTCCTGCCTCCTGCTCAGCTCAGATCTGATGACTGAGACTGGGAAAGCTAAAAAATACACCTGGGAGAGCTAAAAAAATCCTGCCAAGACTTATCAGGGCATCAGCACTGTGTTTTGCTAATAAGCTTGAGATAAACTATGCCTATAGCTTGCTGAGCTGCTTGAGCTGATAAGTGCAAATGAGTATCCGAATAGCAAATATACTGTACTACTGAACACAGGTCTGCTGCTAAGAAAAAAAAGAAAAAAAGAAAAAGGAGGGCTCTGAGATAAAAGAAAAAGGCTTCCCCTGGCTGGAGAATGAAGACTTAGCTCAGACTGGTACCTCCACAAGATAGAAAACCTCATTTCTACAAAGACTTTTGCTACTTTATTTCCACAATGGTTTTAACAAGGTGTTTCAAAAGGCGATGGATGAACATGTTAGCCTGCTCAACCAATGGCAAAACTACCTTGGTTCCCACGTAAAAAGGTACATGATGCTCTGTGCTTGCCTGTTGATCCACGTCTATATAAAACATTGTTTAATACAAGATAATAAAGTCCTGTCATGCCCTGGGTAAGCAGGTAGGATTAAACCCACAGTAATTATACCCCATGTAACCCTGAGAAAAATTCTATGTCCTGTTGAAGGCTGCCCTTCCCACTTTTGGTAGAAAATAGCTTGAAACTATGGATGGTGTAACTTGTGTAAGGATCATCAATCTATTAAATCCTCTTCTAAATCTCCATCATTATCTACCTGAATTTTGAATATTCAACCATGCATCCATGGATGCAGACTAGAAAAGATTTTATTCTGGAAGCAAAAATCTACACTTTCTAGCTTCTCAAACTTAGTTGATTTTCCCCCTAAAAGGGAAATAACTTTTAGGGACTCTGATTTAGGTTAGATTTAGAAAAGGCTGGACAGACTTTGAATCAGATTGTTAAAAGTTAACGACCTTGATCTGTGCCCTCAGACATTCTGAATGTGGAGAGAGAGTTCATCTCCTGATAAGCGGTCTTTTTAAAAATAAACACTTTGAGCAATGAGGAAGTTACTGTTGCATTTAAATTACCTATTTATTTAAAGTAACCTTCAAGACCTGATATTTACTTTTGCTTGAATATAATTTTTCATGAGAAAGAAAGTTGCATGGTTAGTGAGAATACATGGACATTTAGCTATTTTTCCTATTTATTAATGTAAATATTTTTATTATCATCTGTTTTGTTGACTAGCAGCTTGCCATGAAGGAAGAAGCCACAGAGTATTTTATTATGCAAAGACAAAAAGCTTACACTGGATTTCTGACTTCAAATTTGTCTTTTGTCAATAACCCAGACAGCATTTTATCTTTGCAGAGCTGATCATTACCTGCCAAAAGAAAAGCTCCTTAAATAAAATAAAAACCGAATACAACTATTTTTCCCTCAGCTAGCCATGAGCTTTTGCAGCATTCCTTGCAATTAATAATGATGGGGATTGCTTTGGTATTTGTGATGGGATTGTGTATTCCTAAATTGCAATGGAAATATTCTGTGCCTAGGCAGAAGGCTTCCCCCTGGAGCACCACCAGGTGCTGGAAACCTGTTGTCTTGCTTCATAACTTCATTAATGGGGTGTCTGGGGTGAGGGTACAAAAAGGAGATGGGCTGCAGGAGGCAGGGAATGGTGCCACGATAGAAACAGGGGCACCAGCCATAGGGAGAGCACAGCCAGATTTTCCCCATCCTTTATCACACTTGAAAATTACTAGGGAATCCTTCTGTGGTCCAGCCACTTTTTCTCTTCTGTTTTGTTCTTGTTTTATACATGTTCTCCATGGCACAGGTTTGGTTATTTCAACAGCCTGATATGATCTCCCCTGCCCAAGATCGTGCTCTGAGAGGTCTGGCAGCCCCGAGGAGACTGCTGGAATTGCTGAAAAAATGTGACATTTGTTCCTGGGGCACTCAGGAGCCAGGGCTGGGCCTGCTCCCTGTGGGGTTTGAGGAGAAGACTTCCCCAAGCAGGCTGAGGCCACTGGTGACCGACTGCATGCTGGGGTTTGGGGTGAGGGAGAACCAGGAGAGTTTGCATGATGTTAGTGCTGTTGCAGACAATCTGTATCAGCAGCGCCCACTTTTTATCTCACATGGTGATTTCCCAGACGTACACATTTGCAGCTGATGATCCTCAGATTTTGGTTAGGTAAAGAAAAGCAGGAAGGACTTGAATCTCTCCTCCTGTGGACACTAAGTTTCTGGGTTCTCTTCAGCATTCAGGCCTTCCTAAACCACAAATAATGCCTTTGGAGACAGCGAGCACAGTCCTTGCTCCAGTCATTTCTTCCATCCACTCAAAAAGTACAAAAGTCTGAGGACTCAGGGCAGCATTTGAACCAGATTCCCTGACTCATCTAGCAGCCAGCAGCAGAAGGCAAATTGCACTCAGGGCTGTCTCTCATTAGAGGCTGTCAGGAGAGGGAGAGGAGAAGGTTGGTTGGACTACACTGACGCTGGCAGCAGATTATCTGATTTTGGGCCACAATGACCTTATAACAGGAACAAGTGTTTAAACATGGAACCTTGAATAATTTCTTGAAAATTTCTAATCTATTTAGAAGTCAGATTTTTAGATCTTAAAATGTGCAGTCTGGAATAAGCTTTGAGATGGTCTCCAGGAAGGACCAAATCCGTTTTCCTCTACCTAAGGTTTTTTGCTTTTACAATGATCAAAACCGCTCCCATTTGAACATCTAAAACTTCTGTCTAAACCACAGCACTCAGTTCCCCTTAAAAAAACCCTGTGTTATCTGTGTTTTCCTTTCCCCCTTTTTTCTAAATTCTCCAATGGCCTCTGTCTTTTAAAGGCTTTGACATTAATGGTGTGAATTCATTAGAGAGGCTGCAGAAGTTCTAGGTTAGCATGACCTTAGTTTATATCCAAGTTGAAACACTTCTGGAAATAATTTCCAGAAGGGGTCCTTCCCCTTCTTTCTTATCCTGTAGAGGGAAGAGCTGCACCACATGATTTCCACAGGTACAATTTATTTACAAGCAAATCCACGTCCTGCTTATCCATACAGCCAGCTGACAGATGCTTGTTAGCAGGTGAAAAGAAGGCTACTTGTTAAAGTGCAGCTGCTTCCATATTTTTTTGCCAGCTGCATATCAGACACCACCTGGCAGAAATTTATTCATTAGATATTACTTTAAAAAACAGCAATGAAATGCATTTAAAATGTTAATTTGGAATGTTTTAAGGACTAGATCATTGATGAGGGAATACAGCGCTGATTTGATGTGACTGGTATTGCTAGTGGCTATAATATTTGATTACTTTTCCAGGTTTGCAAATGAAAAATCATTGTCATTCTGAAACAATAAAACAGCAACAATCCTTTCCCATATTTATTAGTAAATAAAAGACATGGTGGATTCTAGGTCGCAGAGATCCACCTAAACTCAGGCTTTTGACAAAAAGTTAATTGATAGCTGGAGAAAACCCCAATATTCATTGTATTAATATTTTATCTCACCATAATGGGACAATCTGAAGATCTCTTAAGGGAATTGTTCACAATGCCTTCATTTTACCTTCCTGGAGTTGTATTTTTTAATGAGGCTACTTGTCCTTCCTCAGTTTATTGTAAGTAAAAAAAAGGTATTGTAGCATAACCATAAGGAAATTTCATCCAAGTTATAAAACCCAATCATGGAGAATTATTCCAAATAGAATACCTGGATTTAAGTGAAGCATTTCACATATAAGGTACTCAAACTGGAATAAAGGAACACACTTAATTAATGGTTTAGGTTTTCCTTTCCTTTGCCTCTTAAAAATATAACAATCCTCTCTCCCAGAGGGTTTATCTGAATCCATACATCAGTAACGGTGAAAAAATAGGATTTCAGGGAAAGAGTTCATTTATAAGACTGGGACTCAGCTCCCAAAGAACATAATTCAGTTCTGATTATTATATTACTGGATCTCTTCCTGGATAATTAATAGATGGGATAATCTGTAATACATAATTACAAGAAGTCCAAAGAGTTTCAATCTAATTTATTGACTTAGTATTTGATGAAATGGAAGTTCATTATGAAAAGGAGGAAGTATTTTTTGGTTTGACCTTCTCTTTATTTAATTGATACTCCACAGAAACCTTCATGTCCATTTATTTTCTAACAATGTCATATGTGCTCTGGGAAAGTGGGTAAAGTCACATAGACTTTCTGTTATCACTTATTTACAGTAGCAGTGTAGCTGCAGGGCTTCAATCCATGAGAAGTTTTAAATATATCGATCCTTTCTCCTTTCTCTTTATTCTGACCCCTGAAGGTGAAACAACACCTCCTGTAAGTTAGAGAGATGTGGCTTTAGAAGTGCTCTTGCATCATGGCAGTGCAAGCAGGCAGCTGGATAAGACGTAAAGTCAAGGGAAAAAACTTGAGGGAGAGTGAAAAGAAAAGGTTTGCCTGAGGTTTTCAACAGACACTGAACCTTCCCCTGTTAAATCTTTCCTTACACAAGAGAAAATACAATCTTCTCAGTTTTGCCACAAAGAGGGTAAGGCAGCACCTCTTGCAGGTTTCACGAGCACATACCACAATAAAAGGCATGGTGTTGGACTTCCAGTATGACACTTTCCTGGAAAGCTTGTCTCACCAACTGGATTTTCCTTTCAAAATTCTCATAGTCCTGATGTATCCTGAGAAATGTAATAACAAAAAATTGATAAAAATAAAAATAATAATAATAATAATAAAAAAATCTAATGTCCACAGAAAAAATGAAGTCAGTCTAAGGTTTCTGATGACACTCAGGCCTTTTGCTTGTGGAAATCTGAGACTGTAAAACCCAGTATGACAGTGGGTACAGGTCCAGTCTGGGCAGGGAGCTGTGCAATGTGTGGCTGTATGGGGGGCGGTCAATGCTGACAGGGATGGAGGAGAGGAGCTGCTTGGCCTCCAGTGCTCTGCAGCCTCTCAGCACTTGCTAAAGCAGAAAACACAAGAGCTGCTGTTTCCCAGCTCCCACACCACGAGGATACTGTCTGTGAGCCTGTCTAAAGCTTGTTGTTGACACAAGAAATTAAGAATTTAAAACTGAGGATTATGAGAAGCAGCAAACCTTGTGGGGCTGGATGGCTTGATATTCTCAAAACCATGGTCTGTGAGGTGGCACATTTGGGCACTGCTGACACAGGCGCTTGCAACGGCAAAGCAGAACACAGAGCATTTCTAAAGCAGCAGCCAGGAACATGTTGAGATTAACAAGGATTTTTAAGGTCTTTTTCATTTTCTTTCCTTTACATGCTACCATTACAAAACACTAGCTAGCCTTAGGTTGGAAGACATAGTAAGCTATAAGTGCCTTTTGAGATCCACTGTTATGTCCTTAGTAGATATCTGTGACCCTTTACAACTCTGATAACAACAGCAGAGTGAATCTATACTCAAGATTTCATGTAAAGAAATCCCATGGGCAAATCAAGCACTTTGTACCCACCTGATGTTAGGCATAAACCAGCTAACAGCAATAAAATGTTAAGGATGTAAGTGAAAATTCCACTCAAGATTACAGCTTCACACAGTGTCATGTGTCCTTTTCCCTAATTTCACTTTTTTTCAAGAGAAATAGCTGGTTTTTTTAAGTTTTCAGGTATTTTCTGCAAACTGCACCATTACATTTTTGATTGATGAACATAAATAGTTAAGGAATGAATGACTATCATTCTCATACAATCTGATCATGTAGTTACACTTAATTTTATTTAAATTTAGATTTTTCTCCCCACATTTATATTTATTCCGAATGTCCTTTTAGAATCACCACTTCCGTGCATTTAAAGGGTTTGTTTCTGTTACCACCACAGTCTTTAGTAAGAACAAATCAGTAGGAAAAGCAGGACTGGTTCTCATAGGGACTAATGGATGAAATCATCTGTACAGTGAATTAGTGGGTATTTCTTCCCAATATTTGGAACTGGAACAGTGCAAGAAAAACTTTCGTGTTTTCTGACAAAATTAAAGGCATTTTCTTTCTGTATATTCATTCAAATATTCCAATGCTCATTCTGCATGCTGCTTAATTACAGAGATCTAATTAACCAAACTGAAAGAGATGTGCAGAACTGAAGAGTGATAATGGAAAATTAAGTTAATTTCTCAAAAATTAGAGGATATGGATTAAAAATAATGTTATTTTTCCCCTATTTTTTTACCTAAAGTTGAAAAATGAACTAATAAATGCTTAGCTAAAGGTCATTAAAAAAAGAGGAAAAAAACAAAAAAAAAGAGCAGAGAAAGATTATGGTATATTTTTGGATCAGTTGTTTCAGCATCTTATCAGCCTGAGCTGTTCATAGGACTGTAAGAGTGGGTATGAAACAGATAATATCTCATCAGATTGTGCTGCTGGTGCATCCAGGGGAGCTGTGCAGGAGCTTTCCAGCACAACAACTATTTATCTTTGCATTCAGCAATGTGACATAGCAACACTTCTAAACCCATACATGCTTAGAAAGGTGTCTGTGCACCTACATATCTGCACACATGTGCACATTTACATTTAAGAGAGATAAAGATTCTACAGGAATTAATGGAACAGATTCTTGTTTTCCTCAGGGAAAGGAACACATTAGCCATGTGAAGAGACAACAGGGAGATACAGGAATTTGGAGTGTGTGATTCATTTAGCCAATTAAGACAAATGGTTTATAAAGAGACAAGCCACATCCTGAAATTATTAATGTCTCTCTACCAACTGCAAATGGAATTTAGGTCAGTTGTTGATAGCTACAGTTGTTCTGATGAAGTTGCTCAAATGTAATAAGGAGAAACAGAACTCTGCTAACAGGATAGGGGATTCTGTCCTAAGAAACTGAGTCAAGAAAGCATCTGGTGTAAGCCATTGACATGCTGATGTTTCTGACCAGTAAGGGCTAAAGAATTACCAGGGATAGTTCTCAAACACTGAATAGGAGGGTTGCAGTGTATGGTATTTGATATGGTACAACCAGTGCCAGGGGGCTTCAGTAAAGTCTGGTGTAACATGGATGATATCTCGAGCAGGTTCAGAGAACAATAATGAAAAATTATTGCAAGACTGGAAAGAATACTGTATTACACATTATTTAAGGGATGAAAAGTATTTAGTTAAGTCAAGAGAACACAGAATTATGGACAGCAAAGGTTGTAAGTTACAGCATTTCTGACCCCATCCAAAGAGCAAAACAAAACAGAACCACTGTGGAAACACTGTCACTGGAGATTTTCAGAACTTGACAAGACAAGGCTCTAAGCAACATGAACAGGAGCTTGCACAAGATGACCTCCAGAAGTCCCTTTGAATCTAAATTATTCTCTGCTATGATTCCATTAATTTGGGGTGTGTGTTTTAAATACAAACTCAAGCTTAGCCATATGGAGTGATTAACTCATGCTCTTTATCATCAAAGGTAGGTATTTTTAATACATAAAATGTAATTCATCTTGTGGGTAGATGTCATTATTTTCATCTCACCTACTCCATAAGACATGCTGCAATAAAGTGGAAATTTTCTTTGTATTAACAGCAAAATTAAATACTCAGATGTTTCCTTCCTTTCCCTAGCAAGCTCTTCCCTGTAAATTCAAAGCAAATTCAAAATCACTGACCTCCGAAACAGTATTAGTCCTGTTACCTTAACAGTAAGAATTCTTCTGCCCAGCTTGAAAACATGTGTATACTGAAATCCCAACAGCCTGGATTTTAATCAAATAATTGTTTGCACTTTCAGAATGTTGTAGAATAACTGTAGGTTTCCCATCTTCCTTCCATTTTTACATACATCCTGATGTAGAGAAAATACGCTATTTTCCCCCTGCAAATGTAGTTTTTCTGTATAGAAAGGCAACAGCTTTTGCTCTGCTTCTTCCAACAAAGCCAGATTAATAGAACAATGAGGTTAGGAGCACACTGCAAAAAACCAATTCAATCTAAGAGCAAAAGAAATAAGCTCCCAAGCCTATTTTAATATGCTTAAAGCCAATATGTATTTATTTTAAAAGGATTAGGGTTTATTCCCGACTTAACTTTTTATAGGTAAAAAAATGTGTTTCAAACTGCAAGCAGCCACCTACATCTAGAATAACGCTGTGATCCTTTGACTTTGACAGACAAATATCGAAATATCAAAAGACCTTTCATGTGAAAGGTTATCCAGATGAACAATATTGTTTCATTTCCTCATGCCACAGAAAATGCTTGCATAAAAGGAAGGAGCCAACCTTCTCCATCAAAGCAATTGAAAATTAACTCACCAAGCCCTGTTTTCACCACTGCAGCTGTATGAAAACAGGCACCTTGGCCATGCACCTCCTGATTATTATCTCTCATGGTGTGGAATTTGTCCATGAGCATCTGAATGTGAAGACTAAGGAAGCAAATTTCTGTGTTTATTGGCATGGATGTTTTTGAAACAGCTGCCCATCTGGTCTCAGCTGTGGAGAGGAGAGTGCACAGCATACACTACAAGGTTATTCTTCACAGGATCTGAACTGATGCTTAGCTTCGTCATGGCTGAAATGATCCCACAACAGATTGGCCCTCTTCATCTTCCAGTTTTCTTGCTCAAATAAGTTTCCCTCTGTTTCCTGTTAAAAAGCATCATCCCACAAATTTAAAATTCTATCTAAAACCTCTTCATGAGTTTTTTCATCTTTTTAGATTATGTTTTGCATTAACCCTACATTCATATATAATTTTTTTAATAATTCTGGTGAAAGATTCAAGATATTGACTGACCTTAGTAACTACTACTTCTTGCACATAAGCTTCATATTACTACAAGACAGTGAAAAATAGCAGGCATGCTGAAAAAAATGCGTCCTTAGTTGAGCTTCCATCTCACCTGATCTGCTAGATTTTTTCATAAAACAGATGTCTGACTACTTGAATCCTGGTATATTGGCCAGAAATTCCCAAAGAACTTTCTATTTTCATAGGCAAACTCCACAGGTACTTAGCTTTTCCTGTGTCTTTTAAGGATTTTTGAATATGTTTCCTTATAGTGCTGCACAAATGCCATGTCAGCACCAACTCAGTTGTTCCTGAATCAGCTCATCTCATAGCCAGTTAATTCTTTACCTTTCTGCTGAGACAAAAAAATGATTAAAACAAAATGGAAATACTTTTTTTCCCAGCAAATACATCCAGAGCATATTTGCCTCCCATGATCATTCCAAGCCTGTGTACCCTCCAGGCAGAAGAGCACAGGCTTAGGTTGGCAATCTCCTTTCCCAGAGCTACAGACAGAGCATCCAGTGTTGACAGGGTCCCCTTACCCACATTTGAAAGCTGCTAATGTGAAAATCCAGGATGTTCAATGGGAAGTTGCCCATTGAATTTACTGTTATGTCTTAGGTAGCTACCTACATATTGACTGAAGACAGTACACTTTTGAATCAATGCACGAACTTTGAGTGGACACAGTATACATATGACTTTTCTCAATCTGTAGTTACATTATTGTCAGCCATTGCCTTAGACAATGGCAAAATAATTTCATTCAGACAACTTTGCCATGCTTTAAAAAGGTGAAATTAACCTCTGGGCCTAATAACTAGCTTTATTTTGTTTCAGAAATAATTGTAAGAAGATAGTATTTTATTAGAAGACTAGACTTGTGAGAATGAGAATTCACCACAGTGTTTTGCAGGAAGGGGAGAGGGGGGCTGTGCTTATTAGGATTCCTACTGACAGAATGGCACTTTGAATCAAATGTCCATCAACAGGTTCAAAAGGCCCAACACGTTAACTTCACAAAAGAGTTAAACCCATTACTGATACAGCATCCAGTGAAACTAATAAAAACAATCTATTATCTGGTATGTTTTGTTCCTGGGGATGTGTAAAACGAAAATCAATACCAACAATGTGAACATTTTGAGGCAACACAGGTGCTGCTTGTTTTTGAAAATAAGAGTTGTTGCTTATGTTGGTACATTGTAAAATGTTCCAGCATTTCCTTTAGTTCACTTACTAGTTTTAAACAGAAGACAATAAGCTCACTGGGAAATCTGCCTCTGACACAACACTGAATTTCTCTTTATGAACTGAAAGCAATCTGTCTGACTAGGACATTGAGGACCAGCAATTTACAACCTCAGCTGTAATTTTAAGTGCTCACCCAATGCAGGGATTGAAGCTTTCATTCTATAATTATAGAGGAATCAAAGAATAGCACACTAATGTATTGATGCACAATGCCAGCTATTTATAACCATCACTTCTCAGGCAATATGTTTTTAATATGTTAGGATGGTATGGTTGTCAAAAACAATCCTTTTTCTTTCCTTTTTAATTTTTTTTTAACACAGATTCCCTAAAATGGCTGAAAAATGCAAATTATTTTTAAAGCTTACAGTATTAGAGTATTTTTAAAGAAAAGATAGTGTGAAATTTACCAGGATTAGAAAGGATTAGTTTTGGTACTTCTTCTGTAATAAGGTACAGGAACATCAGAATAAGTTATTTATGTAAAAAAACCCCAAACCAAACCACAAAAACCAAACACCATGACATATAATGAAACAAAGACAGTAGGTCTGGTTCAAGGTCAGTCTACCAAGCCAAGACACTTCACACCATTCCATGAGTCCAGCCACCTCACTGAAAATCTCTTTTTAAATTCTCTTCTTCAAACATAATACTTTGGCTACACTTCTACAGCAGTAATCCGAGTCTCAGGCATAGGTTTGTTGTTTTTTCTGATCTGATCACCCATCAGCTACCCAGATCACTGGCCTTTCCTCTCTCTACATGAAATATGTGTTACAGATGACATTTCTTAGGCAGTTAGCTCTAGGCTCCAGAGGAAACCATGTTTACTTCTGATTTTTTAAAGTTTGGCTGCAAAACAGCATCATGTGCATAAAACCATCACCTGGGTAAAATCAAAGCTTTCTGTGCGGATAAATGAAATTAGGCAACACTAAACCTTCCTTCAGGGAAGTTTTCTTGGGTTCAGTGTAGTTTACAAAAAAAGAGAGAAAAAAATAAGGAAGAAGAGGAAGATATCACTAGTAACTGTAATGTTTCCATTGCAAAATATCTGCCTTGTGTTGCATTCCGACCTTTTAGTCTGTGTTAAGCCTTGCACCCATGTCTCCTGTTTTACCAAACAGCTGCCCTTCGCCCTCATGGCAATGTCACGTTGTCCTGACCCTCTTTCTGGTATTTCTGGGCAGCTTGGAAAGGCCTATGGCTCCTCTGGAAATAGGTTTGGGACCCTTCACTCTCAGGCAGTTCTACAGTGAAATCCTATTTTGGTTACAGTCTTTCCAGGTAATGCTGATCAATTCATTCAGCCCCAGCCCACTAAACAGACTTATCAGCTTGTCCCTTATTATGTTGTTTGTAGAGTGTCCAGCACAATAAAACCTTACATTTATTAGGGCTTTTGATGTCATATTATTGTACAAATAATTATTAATAATGGAAAACCAGGTTGAAATTATTCATGAATAACCTGTTATGAAGTTGATTTAGTGCCTGGAAAACCCTGAGTTGCATACCCAATTAATTAATACAGTAGCTCAACAATCAAATGATGCAGTTTTCAGCAAAAGCTCTCTGTGCTGCTCCCGTGGTCTGGCTCTGCCTGAGCCTAATGCTCATTCAGCAGGCAAGAGGGTTTGCTGTGCTTTTCCAGCTCAGTGATCTGACGACACTCACCTTAACTAGTTTCTTGTATCAAAGATTGACTCAGCTGAGCATTTTCAGGGAGGAAGCTGAAACACAGGGAAGGGTCTCCAGGGCAGACAGACAAGACATCCCAGCAGTCCATCACACTTACCCAGAAACACTGAGGATGGTTTATCCTCGTCCACAGCCAGCTAATGGACACTTACAGACTCTGACCCATACCTGTTTTCTGTGACTGTCTCCATTTATCCCCGGATCTATAAAGGACAGAGGCACAGAGGAAGCCTCTTGTGTGCTTACACACTCAGCTCTGTGGACGTGAACCATTTACCTGGCGGAACAGACGGGCCCAGCACTACTCGTCTCTCTTCTTGCCTCACACCAGCTAGATCCCAGGCATGTGAAAACACCCAGAGCCTCTATCCTCCCCTTCAAAAAATTTATCCAAATGTCCATTCCCTTGTCTGGGTACAAATTTAAGGAACCTACAGGGGTTCAACTGTCAGCCTCTTACATTCATTTCTCTTACCTTCTTCCCTTGGTCACATCTCTGATCTCACTGACTGATGTGGGATTGTCTGCACATACAGTGATGACAGACAGGTTACTTTTTGACACCCAGGAGGGATTTAATTGCTTTTTTATACACTGACTGCAGTGTAGAGTGTGCCCTTGATAGCAATATGAGTTTCAGGATAAAATACAAAGCCAAGGTATAAAAATGCCAGCCAGCATGAAAGCAGAGACAAAGCTTTTTTTCCCTCTCTCCCCTCCCCCCCCCCCAAAAAAAAAATCAGGTGATTCTTTTTAAATGAAAAAGGCATTTTGCTCTGCCATTCAAGAAAGAGAAATATTAGAGAAATATTTTGTATGGAAATATCTGTAAAAATACTTCTAATTTGTCATAAAAGGACATGAGAAGAATAAATATGAGATGCAGCTAATGTAAGACATTACATTTATGAAGGCCAGCTCTCGTATTTAGCACTGGTTCCCATACAGATATATTTGTAAGGAGGATTTTTCAGTGTACATGCCATCTCTATCCATTTCTTTTCTGTACTCTTCAGTGTCTATTTTTGAAATCCTACCCTACTGTTTTATCTAGCCTTATCCACCTGAAAGGTCAATGTTTAAGCTAATTGCCTTGAATACCTCTGGCTCAGGACAGGGCAGACTCCCTCTGGAAGTGTCTGTCTCCCTTATCATTTCACTGCAGAAAGAAGTTCTTCAGACCCCATGCCTGGCATTAGCTGAGACAGAGCCCATCACAAACACATTAAATTTCATACACTATCAGCTCTAGTAATTTATTTCTTGTGGTGACAAGTTTTCCAGTCTATTTTCCAGCGGTGACATGGGCCACTTTCTCAATGCCATATCCTCAAACTGTTGAGTAGCAGGTAGAATTTATTTTTCTCTGGCCCTATAGAAATATGCCATTTTTTCTATGGAAGGAATGAAGGAAGGAAGAATGACCAAAGGTTGAACTTAACTGATGATGCAGCTGGGAAGTGGTCCTAACAACTGCCCTGCATGGTGCAACGACCCTGGTCTGGAGTAATTATTTTACTTCCAATGTCAGAGTAATTTGTCTCTACTGCTGAGCAGTCAAAACTCAGCATTTTTATAACTTGGTGCTGCTCATGTTGCATTGAATCGTATTTCTTATACTTCTAAAGCTGAAGACAGATATGTAAGCAGGAGAAAACTGAACCTGAAGTTCCGTTAAGGTTCCCTCTGTTAAATGACGTGTAAACCATGGCGTGTGTCTGTGTACACCCACATGGAGCCGGTGCTACATAAATAATAGGTAGGAATAAAACAAATTTACTTTCTCTTCTGTGAAAAATGGACAGCAGAAAGATGAAAAGAAGGTAAGATTTTAAAGTAATTAAGGAAAAAATATCCCCTAAACCTTTCTCCCATAATCTGACCTTGGTTTCCATGGAAACAGGATCAGACACTTCAGTAGCAGGAAGAACTCTCATTTAAAGGTGTCACCTACAGAGAGGAACTACTACCCAACAGTGACACACACCCCAGCATAAACACTCTGAGAGATCGAAGTGTCAATACAGATCCGCTGTCAGTGGTTTGAAGCAAAATATTCAGCTTTCAAAGGAAAAAAGGAGAGAACCAGACCCTCTGCCCTTCAGTTACTTTTAGTTCCTTGGCTTTATATACATATATATATATATATACACATATATACATATACATACACATATACATATGCATGCACATATACATATATATAAATGTAATATATAATATATATATACACACATATGCACACACAGAAATGCAACCAAAATCACAAGGTCTGTTTTTGTAAGTAGGAGAGGCTTTAATTGCATGTTGCCAAGCTGCCTTGCTGTTGAATTAGCTTTCGGAATCCTAGGAAGGCTGCTGCACAGAGGCAGGTGGTGGCTATGGAAACATCTCAGCCAGCTGCAGTAGTGAGTAAGTCTGAGGTCCCATCAATGGTATGTTCCACAAGTATAGGAAATCTTAGAGATGGACCATAAATAACTTGCAAAACCACAGCCTTCTTTGTTTCATTACAAAACAAGAATGAAGAGAGTCAGCGTTGGCATCAGGGTTATTGACAATACAGATACACATCAAGTCTATTGTAGAACCTGACATTCCAGTTTATTGCCCCTTTTGATTTTTTTAACACCCTATGTTTCTTGTTTAACAAATTGTTCTCAATATGACGTATTCACAATAAGCACATAAGCACAAACTGAAACACAATTTCCTGCTAGCTTCAGTAGAAATACATTAATCCACTCGATATTTCCCAGGACAATATTATCTCTCATGTGCAGGCTATATTTCTCTCACTCGGCTGCAAAGGGGAGAAAAAATCCTTGAAAAGCTGCTTGAGAAGTGACATGCAAGAAAGTCATAGGTAAACTGCCTCTTTCTCATGTGAAGACTTTCCAATCTTTCTATCTATCTATCTATCTATCTATCTATCTATCTATCTATCTATCTATCTATCTATCTATCTATTTATCTATCTACCCATCCATCTATCATTCATCTTTGTGGTGGCACGACATTTACTAAAACCCTTCCTCAACGTGACAGTGAAGTTAAATAATGAAAGACAGACAAGAAGGTAGTTAGGCTGCTGCACTCCTGATGCTTTGAAATGCTCCTGTCATCTGTTTCTAACTGCTTTGTAGCACAGGGGCATTTTGCATATCAGGAAAGGAAGAATACTGTCTGTTTCTGTTAAAGACAGGCCTCTTTTAAACACCCACTGCTGTTTTTCACACTCACATTCTCAAGGCCACCTATCCTGCCATGCCCTAAAAAGATGCAATATTAAATGCTACCAGGACTCTAGGGATGGTTGATTACTGGCCTCATATGATGCACAAGGCTAAAACACTAAATTATTCTTCACTGAAGTGACAGCTGGTAAAGAGAAATGCTTTCCTCCAATAGAAATGAAAAAGGAAAACGTTAGAACAAGTTCCAGTTTTAAAGACTAAGGAGAAATTTTTCCATTTTTCCTTTTCCTTTCAAATCCTTACATTATGCAGAGTAAGCAGTAATCTCTCTGCAATTCAGAGAAGTGATAGAGCTTGTACTGGGGATATAGCCCCATGCAGGTGACAGTCCCTGCGAATGCACTTTCCTGCTTGCCTCTCCCAGGCATTTTGATAACATGAGATGTTTTGGAAGATGTGCTGGTGAGCTCCTAGCAAATTCAGCTTGTGCTGACCTTCCAGAGCATTGTGGTCCTGGTGCACACTAGGCTAACTCTGGCACCTTGTGATCCCAGGTCTTCCCAGGGAAAGGTGTGATCTGTGAGAGATGGGTGCCTATCCCCAAAAACTGCCGTGCATTTTCTAGAGGCATTCTGAGGATGTGGCCCAGGAATGTGCTTGCAAGAACCAGCTCCTTGTAATTGCAGCTGTTATAGTGAAAACAAAGTCCAAAACACTGCAGCCATGCAGTAGAGGAAAGAGGAAGTTGGGAAATACTAATCCTAGGGCCCAAATATTACTGAGGTAATGTGGGACGACTCATGGGAAGATTTTTTAAAAAAAATATTATTCAGGGATATTTCTGGCTACGAAAGAAAATTTGCAAGAACATTTTTTTTCTTTAGTTCTTAATAATTTCTGCTTTCGGATGGGGCAGGGCATCAGCAGTGCTGAGAACAAACATGAGAGAATGGAGGGAAACATCACAGCTACTGAAGGCTTTAATTGCACTCCTCCTCCCCCTCAAAAGCTGCCAGTTTCAAAGTGGGGAGACAGAGATCCTCCTGTCTTGTTGACAGCTAATTCCACCTGAAAACAAACTCCATGATCAACCTGCCACAGGGGCTTGGTTTGAATCTGCCTTGTAGTTTGTGTGGGGGAAAGAGGATCTGTAGTTTTATGAATTTTTCTAGCCCCCTGCCCCCAATTCAAGCATCCCTAATAAATCAATCTTTGACACTTGAGAGCAATGTCTGGGTTTTGGTTCATATTTAATTACACCCTTTTCACTAATAAGCACCTCTGTTTTCCTCACTCCTGGCAATAGGATTGAGGTTTCACAGGCACCATCATTAACAACAGGTACCTACTTTTATTTTTTCCAGCTTATGAGCATTCCTGAGTATATCTGAACAGAAAAGACTTTATTCTTGGGAATAAGAGCCATCCAAAATAGGCTCCTTTTCACTATGAATTTAACTTGTCTGAGGCAGGAAGTAAAATATTTATTTGGATAATGGTGCATAGACAGAAGCAAAAATGGAAAATTGTTTTGCTTTTGCTGAATAGAAATGAAAATTTAAAATTTTGAAAGGGGTGTCTATTATGGTACTGATTACAGAATCAGAGGATTGTTGAGATTGGAAAAGACCTCTAAGATCATCGAATCCAAATGTTAATTTAGCACTGCTTTATGTCACCACTAAACCATGACCCAGATGCCACAGCCACATTTTTTCTGAGAATTAGAAGGGGTGGTGATTCCATCACTTCCCTTGGGTAGCCCATTCTAATGTCTAACTCTTTCCATAAAGATTTTGTTCTCTAATATCAAATCTAAACCTCTCCTAATGAAACTTGAGGCCATTTCCTCTCATTCTGTTACCTGGAAAAAAAAAAACCAACCTCCACCTTGCTACATCCTCGCTTTTAGGTAGTTGTAGAGAGCAAATGATCTTGCAGCTGTGTCTGAAGGAGGAGCCTTTGTGTCTCTGGAATGCATAGGGGCTCTCTCATAAAGAACCATGGGAGAAGGTTTGCAGTGGGAGAGGAAGAGGTTAAAGACATGGACCCAGGAATGTGGTACTGAGTAGGTGCTTTTGTCTTTGAACACAGCCAGAGATTTAGGTGGTTTGGAAAAAAAGGGCTTAAAAGTTCTGAATTGGAAATGCTTCCACAATGAACTTCCAGGCTCGGCAGGCAGAGAGGATTTGTCCTTGGTTTGGGAAGGATAGCCCTTGGAGCTCCAGAGGGAAAGAGCAGAAAACAGATGGAAGGAAATTAATTCAATAAAAATAAATTAGACCTTTTAAACAGTATTGTTTTTAATATTTATGATGTAAAGAAGATTAGCATTTTTCTTTTAGTAAAGTGTATGTCTCTATTTGACCTTCACTGCCTAACAGAATGCTTTATTTAGCCTGAATGGCAGACATTTTTCTATCTTTTCATGGACATTTCAAGAAAACCTGGATGCTGCTAATTTTTTTATTCACATTGTAAAATGATCCTTGATGGTAAGAAAATGGTAATATTTGCTCATACCACATGACTGGATCAAGGTAGCCAATGATCTGTATCTGGGTTGCTACAGTGTGATGTATTATACTTCATACAATTTGCTGCAGGCAGAAATCTTAATTAAGGCCTTTCCTAAAGAGTGACCTTCAGGGACTGCATTTTTTAAATTGGTGTAAAAATAGACAAATGCCCTAACAGCATTAGGGGAGTTGTTGAAAAGTGTTAAATGTACATTCCCCCATCTCCTCTACACAAATATTGATTATTTGCTGCTTTTATCGAATGAGTTGTGAGGCGCTTTCAGCAAACAATCAGCCTTAATGTGTACAGAAGGAGATTTCCACTTGCCATGCAGAGCTCAGTTACTCAGCTTCTCCTCCAGTTCCAACACAAGCTGCACGTCTGATTTGAGAAGACACTCCCCTGGGCTCTATTCATCCATATTTTACTACGCTCATGGATATTCACTGTTTTGGGATCCCTCTAATTAGCTTGCCACATGTGGTGTCTTGCTCAGCTTTCATCAATAATCCCCTGTACCCAGCACACATTGGCATCTGGGTGGGTTTGGCTGGGAAAGGAAGGGATTGTCGGCAGCACTGAGGAAGCAAACTAACCCTACTCACAATAAAGGGCTTGTAACAGTAGGCACAGCCATGCAGGACGCAGTGGGATGTGTACAAATGTCTCCAGGCTGTTTCACTATGAATTCTCAGATGAAACACCCCTATGATTGCAGACATGAGTTTTCTTATTTCTCCCACCCAAACCAAGCTGCCAAACCTCCTGGCAGTTTGTGCTCTGTTAGCACAAGGGCTGAGATAAGCCCACCAACCTCACCTCCTGCTGTAGGTCCAGGCTCAGATTTGATCTCCAGGGACAACAGGAGAAGGCATGCAGTGCCAGCATCCCTACACCCTTCACAGGGCTGTGGCATGTCATGACACACACATTCTCAGCAGTGCTGGCTCTTTTGCTGTCCCCAAACTGCTGCCTCAGCTGAATTTTGACTAGCTGAGGGACACCCTGCATCAATATAAGGAAAGCTGATTCCAGTTACCACAAGTTGGATAAGCCACTTAAATTCTGAAGATGAAATATGTTTTCAAAGTAACTTTTAAAAAGCTTTTGACACACGTTATCCCCACCCTGCTCTACAATACAGCTTTCTTCATGGGCAAAGTTGAAATGAAACAGCTGCTGAAGCTTATTGAGAGCTCTTGTCAGAGACGGAGCTTTTGTCTGCTTTTTTTGACAAGCAGAAAACCTCTGGCTTTCTAAAGCTAAAGCCTATTGTGAGAGGTACAAACTAGACTCCTGGCTAGACTCACACAGCCTATTTCCACTTAAATAAGACTGCACTATCAGTTTACACAAGCCAGGGGACTGGCTGGACTGAGGACAATTATGTGTTTTCAGGGAATGCCAGGGTCCAGGAGGTGAGTGCATGGCACATGCAGAGGAGCCTGAGCTGCCCAATGGCTGATCCCTGCTCCAGTCCCCGTGGGGATGTGCTGGGCAGTGGTGACACTGCTGGCACCACCAATGGGTGGCCCTCAATGTGCTGCATGATGCACTCTGAGCACCAGCTCCAGTCCAAGCAATTTGCATGAAATGCTTCTAATGTCCTGTGCTCATAGTTCTTACCACCACACTTTTCCATAAATAAATATTCACCTGTAGGTCTCAGAGCACATTCTGGTAGAGGGTTCATTCCTGGGGTGGCTGGGATGCTGTGTTAGGTGGGACTAACACTAGGTGGGATTTCTCTTTTTATTCCCAGCTCTGCGACCAACATGACATCTGCTACCAACAGGTCAAACATACCCTCAGGAAATAACCTCATGTCCCTGTTATAGTTTCTCAATCTACAAAGCAGAGATAATTGTGCTTATCTGCAGGAAGCAGGGAAAGGTCTAATCCTTGCCAAAGAGCTTAAACTTGCTCAGATGCAAGATGCAATAAATGATCAGGATCATCACAGCCAATCTTCTTTCTCTGAAACACTGGACTCCAGACAGAGCCCCCTAATGGCCCCAGTAAAAGCCTTGGCAGAGAAAGACAGATGGCAAGCCATCCATCCTTCCCAGTGGGGTGTCCTGTGGCATCCCTGACCTCTTCCACTGCAGAGGCAGAAGGGGAGTGCTCCAGCATGAGTGGAGACCCTGGCAGTGCCATGATCTCACACTGCTCTCTCTGTGAGTCAAGCCCTACCGAAAACAGCTCCTCGGCTCTGCTCCAGGCTGCTTGACTGGCAGAGCCTGGAGCTAAGGCAAAATAAATAATGAACCAAGGAGACAGCTCACTCGCAGCCTCACACGTCGCCGAGGAGATAACAGGCCAATGCGTATAATGATCTGCACTGAATCATTTGCCACGTTGGTATCAGAAGCTCTCAGCTTCACTCAAGGGCTCTCTCATCCAGACTGCATCCGAGATGACAGTGTTAATACATCAACACGGCTGTAATGAAATCTGTCAGTGTTGCCCCTGCACCAAACACTACTTGAAAAAGCAGATGTGTAGCTCAGATTCAGTTTATTACTGTCTGAGCCTTCCTCACTTACAAAACCAAAGGGTGATTAAGAGGGGAAAAATCCCTGTCTATGGAAAGTTGTAGTGGCTACTGCATGCAGCCTGGAGCAAAGCAGAAATACTGTATGGAGCCTGTTGTTATTATCAATAATTTATTGTTATTAATTATTATCATTATGGTTATTATCATCATAAAATTTCAAAGAGCCGCCTAAATATTTCAAGTTCTTTAAAAGAAACCCCATGTATCAAGATAGCAGGACTTTTCTGCTATTACACTGTTTGGACAGTCACAGATCACAGAAGTCACAGATCACAGAATATTATGAGTTGAAAGGGACCCTCAAGGATCATCAAATCAAACTCTGGAGTGAATAGCCCATAGAGGGATTGAACCCACAACCTCGGTGTTATTAGCACCATGCTCTAACCAATTTTGCTAGCCTCAGGGTCAGTGTGGCTCCCCTTGGAGAACAAAGCCACTGTTTAAGCAGCGTGCAGTGGCTCACAGCTATGCCTGTTTTACCATTTGCCCAGTGCAAATCACCTTAGGTAATATTTTTATAAGTGTGCAGTACCTTTCAGAACATAAATCCGACTGACTGCTAATAACAAATAGGCTTATATGTGCTTAATGCGTACCTGAAAATGAGACAAAGTCTCCTAAAAATTGTGACATTTCAAAAATGAAAGCTGAAATCTGAGCTTGCTGTTCTGTCTTTACTGTTACTGGACAGAAGCAGGGCATAAGTATAAATGCAATGCATCTGTCTCCCCTGAGACTGTTCTTTGCATCCTCTCCTGAGTGAGAAAGAATCATCATAGGCACTAGAGGATTCTTCTCATTGACTCTAGACAGCTCCAGTGGTGAAGTCTTCACCGCAGACATCTAATATTAAGTTAAATCCAGTCATGCACTTTGTGCAACAAAGATAAAACACTTCTCATCTTCTCAGCTTCCTTTCTTCTCTGCTTAGGCCTGTCCAGCCCTGTAAATTTGCACCATGTGTGCTCTGCTCTTGTTTCAGGTTCTCCAGGGTGCAACACTCAAAAGCAGCATGAACAAGTCCTGTCAGACAGTAAGGACAAGGCATTTTGCCATGCCAACCTACACTCTATCACTGTTTCTGTGGAAGAGGCAAAATTGCAAGCAAAGGAAATTCTCTCTTCCTTTCTCCTGTCCTTACAAGGCAAAACAAAGTCTCCAGCACTTCCTCTGTGCTGCTGAATATGGGGAAAAGCATCTTGGTGGGCCATCTGCCTGTTCTCTGCAGTGTGTGAAGAAAGCCCTGCTCCCCATCCTGAAGGAGAGGGATGAGCAGAAAGATAAAAGAGATTTTCTTCTCATACTTTGTGTATTCTGGTAATTACAGCAAGTCAAATGGATGCAAGTAGAGGGTTATTTTGGTAATTGCCTATCTCTAAGGTATAAAACAGTATATTATGTACCATCTACAAATTAGGATTCAAAAGCAAAAACATGTGTTTAATTTTGATTTTAATTGCCTTTTTACTTCAAACACCTATTTTTCTCCCTGGTGCAAACAGACCTGAGCAGTCTTGCAGAGATCAACAAAATCTTCCACAAATGCCAGGCATTTCTCTTGTGGTGGTGCTTGGCCCTGTGAGCATTTAATCTGCTAACTTTGACAGAAAGAGAAGTCTAATTTCTACAGCCTGCTTATTTTCAAATCAACAAATATTTACTGCATACTGCATTCTAAAGGATCCAATTATTAGTGTACCTCTGTTTGATTATCAATGACACAGTAATAATACCAGCAGCTGCTGAATTGTAAGTGAAAATAACCCTTTGTTCTCATTTTTCTTATCTGTAGACTATAACAGCACTCATGGGGACAATAACCTATGAAATAGATTAAAAGCCTGTTAAATGCTATTTTCAGCTTGGCAGATCACCAAACCCTAGCTTACCCTTAAGCTCTGTTTCCTTTTAAATATTACTTTTAGTATAACCATGTGACAACAGTAATGTGCTGTTTCACAGTGATTAAGTAACTGCACAAACAAGAGGTTTTAGGTTTATAAACAGAGTGGAGCTGGTCTCACAGGTGAACAGGACTGTGCTCCATCAAAGACACGAAGGCTTCTGGTAGAGGCTGTAGTGATTTTCCACCTGGAAAAATCTGGTCTAGTGACTTTAAACTAAATAGGAGGACATTGTTGGTTTTCCATTTCTGGTAAGTGTTGAACCCTCTTTTTTGAGTCCCAACTCCTGTTTACAATACTAGATTCTGATTAGCAGGGAATAATTCATATTTATTCACTGAATAATTCTGAGGAAGTTTCAAATGCTATGAGTCTGAGGGGGATTACCAGTGGGAATGATGTGGACCAGGCCCTTCTTCAGTGTGCCAACCTGCTTTTCCAAACCTCTGGTGACTTGGGTCTACTTTATCTGTCTGAACAGAGAAACAGGAGAAAAGGGGAAAAAACCCACCCAAATTAGAAGGACTAAAGAAACCAATAATGACAAAGTGATTAAAACCAATGCTGGTTTTTTGTAGGAAACAATAGGGAAGGTAGGGAAGCACAGGTCTAGGGTAAAACAGGACCAGGTGCTTTAGTACCAGTGAGGGAAGAAGCGTGAAGGAACCAGCAGGCTGGCACTGCTCTGCTGGAAGCAGCTGCCATCACAGGGTAGACTGTGCCTCTATTCAGACATGGGACACATCTGTTAAGTGCATCACAGAAGGATTCTGCTTTCTGTACTCATTTATTAAATTTGGTTTTGACCAGAACCTCCCCCTTGGAGCTGAGCTCTTCGTGTAGAAAGCCTGGTTGGAACTGTAACCTTTAACTTGCGTTACACCTTTTGCATCAAAGCAAGCCTGTAGATAAAATCCCAACTATTTCTGAATTCAGCTGATGGGATAATACATAAATAAATATTATCCCAGCTTCTGCCCAGTTATAAATAAAAGATGTGTTTGTGTTTATTTTTAATCCATATTTTGGATGTTTCTTTTAAATTGGAAATTATCAGCTGACTTCCATATTAAGAAGGAAAAGCCTTTCCTCTTTTTGATGTAGGAAGTTTCATCAACCCCTCACTGCAGCGACAATAAGAGCACATGAAATTTTAAGCTGTAGGAAAGAACACTCCTCTATTTGAATTTCAGCTTGCTAAAGGCACAGAGACCTCTCACACACCTGAACACTTCAAGAAACAAGAATGTACCCAAGACTAAGAAATTTTCCTGTTTTTCCAGGCAAAAGTCTGCTGCCTTGAGAAAACCAAAATGTGGGAAGGGGACCAAGATCTAAGAACCTTTAAGACACTTTGTCCTTCTCAGCAGCAATCCACCTTGCAGCTCCTCAGCCCCAAGTCATTCCTGGGGGTGGTTACTCTGGATCCTGAGCTGAACAGGATCTTCTTGCTTTTAGAACTAGGCCATTATGTTCTTTAACCGAACACACATAAAACATTATTCTTCAAATCTCTTTGTATTCGTTGCTTGCTGCTCAACTGTGATACTCCCCCACAGACTTTTTCTCCCTTCCTTTTATCTCTGCATCCATATTCAATGTGATAGGAATTTTAGCATGGCTCTGGATGTCATGCTTAAATACTCTTTCAGTGTCACCAGTATCACGATACAGCCAAAAAAAAATCAAAAAAATCAATCCTTCATGCCTATATATCATTTGTATTGCTACTGGAAAATATAAGGGCATGTCAGGTATTTTAGCATTTCCTTCTCCAATTTCAATGTACATAAGACAGATCTGCAGTAGGAAAGGAAGGAGTCAGTCCTGCAGCCTCATGGAGGCCAGTACTGGACAAGATGCTTAAGGCTGGAATTTCAAAGAAGTCTTTGAAGGTCAAACTGCAAAATTCCATTGTAGCTTCAAAACAGATGGTGCCTTAAGGCCCCAACTGGAATATTTCTGCATGTGACATTTTAATGCACATCTTCAGGTTTTTGCTCATTTTCCCAATTCCTAGAATTTCACTTTGAGCTGTGGGTTGAAATGAACAGGAAATATAAAGTGAAACTCAAATGAAAGCTCTAACTTTTACCTACTTTCAGGAGAAAACTTCAAATCCCTCTAGACCCTTCTGTGAAGAATTTTTTTGAAGCAAAAGCTTAGTTCTCTTTCTCTGGTATATGCTATTATCTTTGTGCCTTAATTTCACCCACTTGCTTGCATCCTATAAAGAAGAACATGTTTCTATACATTCAGATGACCTGGTTAGGGAGATGGTGTTTGCAGTTAAAGCAACAATACCACAACTCTGAAAATGAATCCTATTTTAAGTATATTCCTGTTACTTTGGGAGTAAATTGAAGAGAATCTTTGATTTTTCTCTTATTTTTGATACCAGCACCCTGGATTTGTAACCACAAGGGTGCTGGGAAGTCACTGATGATTGCTGAATACACCCAGGCTCTGCAAAGGAGTCAGGAAGAACAGGTGAAGGTTCATCATAAGTGATGACCTGAGTACTGGTACAGGAATATAAGACATATCAGCTATATTCTGAGCATGACTTCTGCTTTTCTGATTCACTATAATTTTTTATTCAGACCCTCATGAGAGTTTTCTGGAAAAAAAACTGGAGGAGCCTTAACTCTGAGCTCTAGTTATTTTATAATCACAGAGCAGGAGGGATAGACCATGAGAGGTCACCTAGTGCATTTCTCTGCCACCTACTATTCCAGAGTAAATTGTATTTTTCACAAATTATTTTTAAAAGACTGATCCAAAAAGCCAGAGCACACGGCCTGTGTAGGATTTTCTCATAATGCCACAGAGATCATAACAGCACTTTGGAACCTGCATGATGCTGATGGCTGAAATGTGAACATTGTAGTCAAACTGTGAACATTTATAATTTGATCCAAAACAGTGGGTTATCTAGCCACTCATTCTCAAAATATAAACCAGCAAGGAAACCCCAGCTCCAGATGACTTGGATCAGTTTGCAGCTTCCTTTCCTGTGGAAAGATAAGCTTTCCTTGCCTGAAATGGGACAGATGGAGCCCTATGGGTTGCCACTCCACAGTGCCTCCGAGCACAGCTCTCTGTACTGTAGCTGTTGTTACAGCAGCATATGCTTGGAAGATGCAAGCTGGTTTCCCTGAATTTAGCACTCTAACACCGCATGCTGGGCATCCACGATTCATTGCTTGCCTCCCAAACCTCTCCATGTTTCCTTTTTCCTCTCCTTTAAAGCGAGGTTTTGTTTATCAGAGAAAAACACAAACTTGTGGGTACAGACAGATCTGTTCCTATCCTTTGTATATTCTGTACTGTGTGTAGCTGTATGGAGAATTTTGCAGGTGATGTTCTCAGTTTCAAGTCCCCACAAAACCAAATGGAGCCACAATTACTAGGCTCTGATAGCAGTGTTGGAAATCCATGATCATCAGAGAGGCCACTGTAACACCAGACAGCATCACACCCTCCTGTTCATTACTGTGAGAGTAAGAGCAGCTCTCTGATTAGCTGCTTGACCAGGAGGATAGTTCTAACTCCCAGAGGTAGATGCAGTGTCCTAACTTTGGGTGTCCATGGAAGTCCACGTGGCCATGGAAATATTTCCTGCCTCATTTCCCAGGATAATCCCACACAGATGAATTGAGCTCAACTGGCCCAGCTCACTAGTCAATATGCTCAAAACAGAGCTGGGAATAATTTGTCTCCTCTCAGAGGAGTCAGTTAAAGTAGATAGGATGAACTCTGTGTGAAAAGTGCCTATTCCTTTCCACTGACCACTGAGGGAGCTGTGGGTGAGCTGTCACCCAAAACTAAGGGGACACTATCTCGGCTCTTGAGATTCCTGGGGTGGATATCTAAAGTTAGGTGACACATCCAGTGTTCATTGCTATGCAACTGCACATGGATAACAGTCCAGATTTCTCCTGGCTACCCAGAGTGATTTTTACCCAATGTTATCTCAAATCAGCCTGGAGTGACCACTGGGCACTACCTTCACTGTGACCAGAACAAGCATTTTTGAAATGTCCCCCAGGACTTACAGTGCTGGGTTTAGTACAGGTGACACTTGCTAACGCATCCCCTGAGAAAACCTAGTCTAGAAAGAAATATTCCAGTATCTCAGCCAGTCTGAGCAATAAAATGTTGAAATACTGTACTCTCCTGAAACTACGAGTCTCCCCAGTGCTAACTTCTGACAGTGTGACAGCAAAGTTAAGGCCCAGCACCTTTAGCTGACAGATGACCTTTAGCTGACTAAAGCTCTGGTACGTTTATTCCTGAGCCCCAGAAAACAAAACTGGGCTTATAAAGATTTGCAAAGGCCATGAACATACTGTTCCTGTAGGTTTTTTTGAGCAGGGTTTTTTTTGCTCACAAATGGTAGCAAAAGCTATTCTGGTAATACCCTGTGAAAAGCAGGGCATTAAATTGGTGTCATTTTAGTGGATTAGTACTGTCACATCAGCTGCCACAGCTTTCTGCCTATGTCATCAACTGTGCTGCTGCCATTCTCTGCCCCCATCACACTGCAGACTTCACAGTAAAAAAGATGGAGTCAAAGGAAAGACATGTCCTAAATAGAACTGGATAAATAAAGAGGGAAATGCTACTATTAGAACTACAAAAAGGAGGGCTGATCTGCTAAACTCATGGGTTTTGGGTGGTATCAATACTGTGTTAGAATATTTTTCCTAGATGTATTTATTTGCATCAAAACAAAGTGGATTCTGCATCCTCTGGCTTCTAAACATAAGACTAATTTAGCTTTCTTGAAACCACAAGAAGGACAAGTGTGATGAACTGTCTCATGCTTTCTAGGTAGGAGAATATGAAGCATTTTCTATGGCATAAATGACTAATATCTTCTAAGCTGTGTCCTGTATCCTACCAGGGGACTCGTTGCACAGCCTTGGGCATGTTTTTTATGCGTCAATTGTCAAAAATGTGAATGACTCATGGGGGAGTTTCAGGTCCTCAGAAGGGCTAATTATCCAACTGAAATTCCTCCAATGTGTTTTGACTCTCCTAGTATCAGAAAAAGAGTCTTTCTTATCTATCTTTTAAGATCCCAGAGTACTGGGAATAAATGAGTGCCAAGTATTATTTCTATAGCATGATAAAATTCAGGGCAATTATATATAAGAAAATATGATCCCTACACATATTTATGGTACCTTAAAATAGGAAAAAATTTTTGGACTTCACATTTGAGCAAAATACATACTCTATAACCGAAATGGAGTAGGAATTCTCTTTGGGCTAGAAGGAAAATTCCGATAGCAGAGTGAATGCAAGTCTTTCAAATGTGCAGTGAGCTGCAATAGAGAGCTGGCTGTTACTAGAACAAGTCTTTAGGTGAGGTGGGAGAAGAATTGAGGTGGGACTATCTCATTTCACACAGGGCTTGGAAACTTGTTGAAATGACAACTCTTTCCACATGAGTATTTTTCAAGCAAACTGTTGCGATATGAAAACAAAAGCTTGGCTGGAGCACTGCCATTTATTCTGATGAAGATTTTATTTAGATACAACCTATACTTCTCAGGTACTTTCTTGACTATGTTTCAGGACAAACTGATAAAAGGGATAGAATTTTTGACAGGATGATAAGAAATGGCCTCAGGTTGTGCCAGGGGAGGTTTAGATTAGATATTAGGAAAAATTTCTCCATAGGAATGTTTTTCAAGCATTGAAACATACTGTCCAAGGACATGGTGGAGCTATGGTCCTTGGAATTATTAAAAAATTCTGTGGGTATGGCACTTTCAGACATGATTTAATGGTGGTGGTGGTGGTGCTGTATTGACAGTTGGACTTGATCATCTTAAAGGTCTTTTCCAATCTTAATAATTCTGTGATTCCATGATTGCATTTTGACAGCCCAGTCTTGAGGCCAGGAGGGTGGGAGTTCCTGGCTTCCAGACCATTGAAACAAACAGCAACCACTATTTCCAGGAAAGCCCAGCAAAGACCTGTAAAGCTGGGAAAGGTGGATTGCAAAAGGGTTCAGAAGCTCTCCTCACTCTGGTTCAACCACTCAGGACTGTCATACCAGTACTCTTCAACCTAATGGCAGAAAATACCAATTCTTCATTAATCATGATGCTCACTCTGTCTTACTGAGGATGATAAAGTTAATTTCTACTTCACGGAACTTGAATTAGGACCCCAATTTGGCTTAATAAACTGAATTTTTAACATTTCAACCAGATTTTCATGAACCTTCAAATGAAATCCTCATTCCCTTTCACTCAAACCTGTCCCCTATTCTTATGTATTCAATTTTTTTTTTCCTTTTTTTTTGCTGTTCACAGTTCCCTGAGGACGTCG